>NW_004524856.1:1931269-1937963 GCF_000260255.1 Octodon degus
TGGGCTTGGGTTCTGAGGTTGCATCCCTATTACCCCTGTCCTTCTCATAATTTTGTGTAGCACTGTTCTCTGCCCTTTGTTGTAGATCTTTGCTGTAGTTATAACCTTCACACGTACTGAAGTTCAGGTGGGGCTCTACAGATTTTGGACTTATCCAGCTGTGTCTGGCTTAGGTCTGGCTGCTGTGCTCAGCTCCTTCGCGCTGCAGACCTGGGCTAGGACTGGGTCTGGGGTTCCCGGAAGTCGGCAGAATTTCCTACTCAGCGGGAGGGGTGGGGGAGGTACAGAAGATTGGTGGGGGGCAGCCCGAGGGGGTGGGAGAGGGTCCGGCCCACGCTGCACCTGGGCTGGGACTGGTCCTGCCGGCGTAGGGTTGCAGGAAGCTCTCCACACGCTCACCGGACCTGGGCTATGACTAGGTCTGGGGGTTCCCGGAAGTCGGCAGAAATTCCTTCTCGGGGGGATGGGTGGGGGAGGTACAGCGCAGTGGTGGGGGGAGGCCTGAGGGGGTGGGAGAGGGTCCGGCCCATGCTGCACTTGGACTGGGACTTGTCCCGCCAGCGCAGGGTAGCAGGAAGCTCTCCACACAATCACCGGACCTGGGCTAGGACTGGGTCTGAACTAATGCATTTAATATTGACCGTCACAGGATCTTCTTGCTACCTTCTCTGCCTGGATGTTGTCTTTATCCAGAATCAGGGTGTGTTCCGTCATGTGTCCGGTGTCCAGTGCAGGCTTACTTGATGGTGTCCTTGGGGGAGGCAAACGGGCAAGGGTCTGCTTGCTAGTGTGTGTGTAGGGTGGTATTGTGCATCTGATGTGGGCCTGCTTGCTTATGTTGGGGGAGGGGCACTGTATATCAAGAGCAGGGAGTTCATTCATGTTATGAACACGTTTCAGTATTCCATTTCTTTCATGGCTGAATAATATCCTATTCCATTTAATGACATACTTTATTTTATTTACTTATCAGTTGGTAGACATTTTAGATTGTTACACTCCTCAGGTCCTATGGTAGCCCTAGGATTAGCCTTTTGAGAAACAGCCACATTGTTTTTCAAAGAACTGTACCACCATGCATTCACTCTAGCAGATTATGAGAGGAAGTTTTCAAGACATCCTTATAAACATTTGCTTATTGTCTATTTTTTCTGTTCATGTTTTTGATGACAGACACTCTAGTGGTTGCTCTTATTTGGAAAAACAATGTGCAGGTCTTGAAAAGGTTAAACTCGGGAGTCTGATCCCTATTACCCCTGTCCCCCCAAATTGTTGTGGTTTTGTCTTTCTTGTATTTGTTTAGTGGCTTACCTGAACTAATTCTGTAGATTTTTAAAAAATTTTGTCACATTTATTCAGGACCCACAGGTGAACAGGTACCAAAGACACTAAGATTAGATGATTATTGATCTGGTAGTCTGAAAAGAGGAAACATAGGGTTAGTAATGTAGTCCAATGTAAAGACCATGGGTTCAGTCTCAAAGAAGGAAGGAAGAATGGAAGGAAGGAAGAAAGAAAGGAGGAAAGGAAGAAGGAAGAAACAAAGAAAAAGAAAGAGTCCCTGTGCCAACCATTACAAATAAGTAAACTGTTTAAGTTGAACTATGTTTCTTCTCCTCTAGGAAATTCTGTAGACTTTGTTTCTTCAGTGTGGCAACTGATGTTCTCAGTTTTTCATTCGATGCTATGACTTGAGCCAGGGCCTTGGACAAGTTAAGTGCATACCCTCCAACTGAGCTATACCCATAGTCCTCTGCTCAAATTAAAACAATTTTTTAAAAATTTCTAAGTCTGATTTTCTAGTTGTCCTATTTAGGTCAGCATAGGTTAGTGATCAACCAATGACTTGTTAGACGCCACTGGCTGGCTAACGCATCTTTAACACTTTTCTAATGAAAGTGTAAGTGAATTGTGAAATACATTCCAAGTTAAGAGCGTTTTCAAGGCTTCTCTCGTTACTGTTTTGCTCGGCCTTCTCATGTCTCCTCTATCTGTGCATGGCCTCACCTTCAGCAGAGGAAATGTAAATAACTAAGGCTCTCTTTAGCACCCTGAGCTTGAAGGGAGCCTTGCGCATGCACACAGCCTTCCAGACCACCAGGGCTTTGTGAGATCTTATCAAGCTTTGCTGTAGCCGGATTTTTTTTTTCTGGATTTCTCTGCTAAATGTTTGGCAGATCCACTATTCTGTTGCTTGTCCTAACCAACATTGTGACCTCAGGTAACTGTGATGCTGATTTTTCCTGATTATATATATGCCTGTGAGTTTGCTATTGTTTAAAACACCCATGGGCATGAGATCTTTTTTTAACCCGTGCTCATTACTAGTTAAGTAACTCCCATCCAGCAGCCAAACTGCCTTTTTTTTGGTGCCCTGCCTTGCTCTCTCTTCTTGTAAAATCTGCTCCAAGGGACTTGGGAGGGGAAAGGCGAGTTGCCTCAAGCCAAACATGATAGAGTCTCACTGTTCTTAATCAAGGCTAAATACATTTTCTTAGACATTTCTTAATTTAATTTTAGTGTCTTTTATGAGTCTGGAAATGATTGTTTTTGACAACTTTGTACTGTTTTATCATTGCTCAAAGGAAGAGAAGATTTGCTGATTCTGTCATTCCAGAATTGCTAACTAATCTGTGCTTTAAAAGATCATTTTTAGGGCTGGCCAGATGGCTCAGCAGACTGAAAAGCCTACTTTGGCAAAGCATGTCAAAGCATGCCGGTTCGATCCCTGTGCTGTGCCGGCCCGGTCCCCTCCCCAGCCCTCGGAGCGCACTGAGACAGCGACTGAGACTGGGCCTGGTGGCATGAGACTGTAATCCCAGCACTTGGGAGGCTGAAAACAGGAGGATCACTGAGTCTGATCTATGTAGTGAGACCTTGTAGACCCTGTCCTAAATACCTTTTTTAAAAGATCATCTTTACGTGTTCTGACTGTAAACATGATAAATACGTGAGGTAATGCTATGTTAATTAGTTTGACTTGGCCATCCCACATTCCATGATATTTCAAAACATCAAGTTGTATGTCATAAACATATACAAATTTTGCTTTTTAAAATAAAGATAATTATGAGAGCAGTAAAGGATGGATTTTCTGTAAGGAAAACTGGTCATCAGAGGTATAGGTTTGTATTTAGCAGTAGTTTGTATCTGTAAGCAAAAATAGAGAATACAAATAATTCAGTTGATTTGTGGACAGGGATTGACAGAAGAGGAATGATGAGTGGAAAATCAAGGAGACAGTAGAATTGAGAATGTTAGTTACTGTCATTGAAGTGTGACTGTTTATGGAATCTTCCCTAGGTAGAAAAGGAAGTCAAGTCCAAAGGGACATGATGGCCTTGGAGAATACATAAGACAGTTAGTGAATTAAAGGACTTGTGGAAGTTGAAGGGATAAATTCAGGGGACATTAAGGTATAGAAGAGGTAGAAAAATAAGTTCTGGGAGCAGACTGATTTTGTAGAAGGAATCATTGTAGGTCTCACTACAGAAATGGAGGATTGAAATGAATTTGGGACAAATAAATTATTAAAGCATTTGGCAAGGAACTGTGAGATTTGGAAGCTATATCATCAATGGGAATGAAGGCTTTCAGGGTTAGGAGAGGAAAAGGCAACAGTTTGTACCAAAGTCACCAGTGAATATGGAGGAGTTACTTGGAGGTTGACATTTGACATTGAGAGAAACTATTGAGGAAAGATAATAAAATAATACTTTGGGACGTAGCAAAAATATGAAAAGATACTAACTTGATTTTGACTTGTGGGGTAGGATGATTGGAGGAAGATGAACAGCCTGCAATTCACAGCTTTGCAAGGGAAGTAGCATACTTTGATATGACAGAGTTCAGTTAAGAAGCAGAGACAGAAGAATGGATGGACATGATTAAAGGCTAAAAGGTTTTAGGAAATGATGAAAAGTTTTGGGTTAGTTGTTTTATTTTGCTAAATTTTACAGTGTAAGTAGGTATATAATAATAAGATAATGTTAGGATCTAAGTATTTGGTCTGAATCCAGGATATAACTACTTATTATTGTTAAAAATATTATTAGCTAGATGGAATGCTAAAGAAACATTTTGAAATTATTTTGGTTATATTTTAGGGATATTTAGAAATTAACATTAGAAGGTGAGAAGCAACTGGACAGTTTTAGTATGTTGTGACTATAGCATATACAGTATATATATACATAAATACATCTATATAGTATATATAGATATGAAATTTGGGGTCTGTGCACAGCTTTAGATGATGTGCCTAGCGTGGGGCAGGTGCAGAGATCAATCTATGGTACCTCTTCAAAGTGACATTGGTATTATATTTGGCAGGCTATTAATGTCAATATTAAAATTGATTTTGATTATAGATCATAATTTTGGTTAAGAATAAAGTTTAGTAGAGGATGCAGGTCAACAATTTCTGACATTGCCAGTCAAGAGGAAGACCCAATACTATTATGGACTACTGGACTCTTTTAGAATATTTTGCTGAGTTTACACACCTATAATATTCAAATAACAGAACTTAACAAAAAAAGGGGATACGGATGAATGTCCATTTTGTATCTGTGTATTCAAGGTGGTTAGGATAGATATATAGTTACATTCTCTTAATGAATAGAGGGATTTGTTCTAATGGTATTTGTAAATAGAATATCATGTCCGCATCTTGTATAGCAATTAAGAAGTAGGAAGAATGTATGCAATGTGTTGATTATTGAGGCTGTCCTACCAATTTGATTTGAAACTCTCTCATTGTTATTTGTTTCTCAATAAAATTATGAAAAAAAAGATCTGCTCCAAAAAAAAATAAATCATTGATCCATTTTGACTTAAAAAAAAGAATAAAGTTTAGTATAGGACAGATTACTCACAATATGTGTCCAGGAGACTGTGATGAATTTTTATCTCTTTGTAACTGGAAAATTAGAGCTTTAAAAATATATTGACACTTTTGGAATAATCTTTTTACTATGCTTTTTCATGAGCTTTTACTTGTTACATAGAAGATTATGTAGGATGTCCTTTAGCATGGGAGTTATGATTTAAATAGCCTAATATATTTGACATATTTATGATATATATATATATATACACACACAATATGTATATATATTACCGAGAAGCATAGAAGAAAAAAATGTAAAGCAAAAATGACACTGAATTAGGAATATAGAGCTGCAGTTACAAAAATCTTAAGATTAACTGCCATGAAGATACTCTGACATGCATTCAGTTTTTTCCATTATTTGTTATGGACTGAACAAATGATAGAGTAATTGGATATTGAAGTGCATAATTGTTGACAATGAGATAAAAGAGGGCAGTTGCTTAGCTAGAAAAGAGCCTTATAACTGTTTCTGTATTAATACTATGCAATGAATACTGATTGGCAACAGCAGAGAAATTATTGATCACTGAGCTGGGGACTTATGATTTATACTCTGAAATAATATGGAGGAGTTAAATGGTAATGCTTATAGATGCAATACGGTATTTCTTCTTTTTGTTATTCTAACAGACTTAAGAGAACAGATAACAAAAACATGTAGCTTGCATGGCCCTCCATCATTTGTAAGCTGGGATACTGAGCTTTTGGGCATTTGGAATTCCAGTGCGTGAGGAAATCTGTGTCAGTGTGGTCTAGCCAGGTGAGCAGTCCCTGTGGGCTAGTTACACAGGATTTGGCTCTTTAAAAAAGAACAAAAAAGAAAAAAAAAACAAAGAAGGGGAATATGAAAAATATAGATATGAATCTTATACCCTAGAGGAGAAGTTCAGACTTGGGTCACAACAGCAAAACAGAAAGAGAGGGCCCTGAGGGTCATACTGGAATTCAGAAGAGTGGTATTCATGCAGTATAAAGTCTAGGAGAGCTGAGAGAACTAAGTGTATTTTGAAACCTGGCTTGACTTCAAGAATGAAGGAAAATTAGTTTAACTGCAATAAAAATATCTATAAAGGCAAAGTTAAATAGAAAGGAAGTATGCTTTGAAGTTAAAAGAGGTAGAAGTTCAATTATAATGAAGTATCTTTTCCTAATAAAATATTAGCTATGTAGATATTATAATCATATCTCAAAGTTTTTAAAAAATATTTAATGGTTAGATTCATGAATCCTAGCTCTCCTGTTTACTAGCTATGTGATAATGTGACAATTATTTACCTCTAAACCTTAGTTTCTTCATTTACCAAGTGAACTAAGATACTTACATAGTTGTCATAGCAACTAAATGAAAAATATATGAAGCACACAGCATGGAGTCAGGCACTTTTTAAGAGCTCAACAACTTGTTACTATCATGAAGCATGGAAAGGAGATTTAATAATGAGGAAGCTTAATCATGCAATAGGCTATTCTTTATGGGTAAGTATGCAGTTAGTTTTATTTTTGAACTTTTAAAAAATACGTTTATTGGCACACTTTAGATACACATAACGATCATATTCACTATAGGAGAATTGTACCTGTACGTGATACATTTTTCCCATAATTTTATTGAGAAACAAATAGCAATGACACAGTTTCAAACCAAATTGGTAGGACAGTTTCAATAATTAACACATTGTCTGCCGACTTCCGGGAAGCCCCAGACCCAGTCCTAGCCCAGGTCCGGTGAGTGTGTGGAGAACTTCCTGCTACCCTGCGCCGGCGGGACCAGTCCCAGCCCAGGTGCAGCGTGGGCCGGAC
>NW_004524856.1:1944840-1990703 GCF_000260255.1 Octodon degus
TAATTAACACATTGCATACTCTTTTCCTAGTAGTTATTTGCTGTACAAGATGTGGACATGATATCCTATTTACAAACACCATTAGAACAAATCTCTCTATTCATTAAGAGAATGTAACTATATATCTATCCTAATACACATATACAAAATGGACATTCATCTGCATCCCCTTTTTTTTGTTAAGTTCCATCATTTAAATATTATATGTGTGTAAACTCAGCAAATACTCTAAAAGAGTCCAGTTGTCCATAATAGTACTGGGTCTTCTGCTTGACTGGCAATGTCAGAAATTGTTGACCTGACTCCCCCACAGCTCAACATAACATCATGGCTTTTCTTCTTAAACTTTGTTTTTATAGTTTTCTGCTGGATGGTTAAGACCAAGGTAAAGCAAGACCTATGGAACAAGAGTTGTAGCTTCTGGGTCTGATATCTCTTGCCAGAGAAGCAGTGTCATATCTTCTTGGGAATCGGTCTACACTTAATGTAAATCTGGCCCTTTGTTTCCTGAGTTTGGAGGAATTTAAATTGTTTATATACCTTCTTTTCATACTAGTACTTTTTATTTTGTATTTTGGTGTTGGGGATTGAACTCAGGATCTTATGCATGCTAAGCACACTTGCTACCACTGAACTATACCCTAGTAAGGTTAAAATGATATTAGCATTATTTTTTGTTAGCATTTACTATTGGAACTTTTAATGTTTTTGTTGTGTCTTATTTTGAATGTTTTGAAACTAAAAAAAATGATGGACAGGTTAGGTAGATGGGTGATGCTAGTTGAAAATGGAGAAGATAGTAAGAAAATAAAAGCTAAAGCTTTTCTATAGTCAGTGCACATTTCCCCTAGGTCACTTAGCTGGTTACAGTGAAACAGCTGGCTGGCTGGAGCCATGTCAGCAGGAGCCTAATGAAAGAGGCCTGCAAGCGGCTGTCTGGGCAACCTTGGGAAGTTGGGTAGAAAGAGGTAGGCCTATCTGTCCCAAGAGCAAGGGAGGACACAGACTATGGTTTTTGTGGAACTAATTGTGTTAGGTCTATCAAGAAGCCATGGAAGATCAAGTTAAAAGATACCCTATATCAGTGGTGTCAACCCTATGGCACCCATGCTACAGAGGGTTCTTTGTATCATTGAAAGCTCTACAAGGTCACCATCAGTGCTCCATAGTAGTTTTTTGTGGTACTGGGATTGAACTCATGGTCTTACGCATGCTAGGCAAGCACTCTCCCACTGAGCTATACCACCAGCCCATATACTATTTTTGTTTTCTATTGTTGTTTCACATTATGTTTGAAGAGTTTCTGAGTTAAAATTTTTTTTCCCCATTTTTGCTAGGCATGGTGAAGCGTCCCTGTAGTCCTAACACTTAGGAAACTGATATAGGAATCCAGTATATCCCATGAAGTTGCAGTTCGGAGTTCTCAGTGTTAGTCATTCATAGATTTTTCCTTAGAAGCTAACTAATAATATTCATTGAAATGTCTGGAATTTCTCAGAAATATTCTCTGTAATTTTTTTTTTTTGGCGGGAGGTCTGCAGGTAGCCAGTCCAAGAGCACTGTTCCATTCTCTCCTCATTGGCTGGGGTGGATGCTCCCACATTCCCAAAACATAGCACGTCGCTGCACCCTGTGTAGCTATCTGGAGTGCTCTTAGCTTTGTTCTTCTTAAACTCCCAAGATCCCTAAGACACTGCTAAAATGCCTTGCATCTTCTAAGACTTTCTTAATACAGTTGTTCATTAAGTTAAATTACATAGTTGAGAAAGACTAGCATATTGAGGGTTTAAACTATAAAAATGGGCAGTTGTAGACATTTTTCTGACCATATCTGAAATTCATGATTTCTCAAAATTTGAGGGTGCTCTGGGAATGTAACTTCAGGAATTTTAGGGGTCCACTGTATTTCCACAAGTTTCAATCCAGTCTGGGCTACAGAGTGAAGCAATGTCTCAAAAAATCCCCAAAAGATCAAAAGAAAAAAAACTGTTTTCCATTTTAAATAGACTAATTTTTGGAGCACTGATAGTGTCACAGCAAAATTGAGCAGAATGTACAGTTTCCATATAATCTCTTCCCAAGTAGGCATGATCTCTCCAACTGTCTTCTTTTTTGTGACAAGTTTTCACTATGCAATTCAGGCTGACCTCAGACTTGCAGCAATCCTTCTGCCTCAGCCTCCTCATGCTGGGATTACGGGCATGCACCGCCACGCCCAGCCTGCAGTCTCTCCAACCACCAGTGTCCCACACCAGAGTGGTGCATTTGCTACCATCAGTGAAACATCAGGCTGAGGCCTGCAGTTTACACTAGGGTTCCCACTTGATTTTATATATGGCATTGAACAGATGTTTTATGCTTTTTTAAAGACAAGTTTTTATCATGAATTCCAGCTAGACTACAACTTTAGCCTAGACTGGACTCAAATTTGCAATTCTACTGCCTCAGCCTCCAAAGTGTGGGGATTACAGGTGTGCACTATCACACCTGGTTTAGACAAATGTTTAATGCCATAAATCCACCATTGTATCACCATACAGAATAGTTTTACCACCCTCAAAATCATCTGTGTTCCACATATTTCCCCAATCCCTGACAATCACATGTGTTTGTTTTTACTCCCATAGTTTCACTCTGATTTCTAAGAATGGCTTCACTGAGTTATAATTAACACAGCACAAAATTAACTCACTTAAAGCATACAGCTCACGAAATTCATGTAACATAAAAGGCGATTTTGTAGGATTTTTTATTAGTATATGCTTGTGATACATGATGAATACATTCAGTGTGGGGAGCCATATCATATCTTAGTCCTTTCTATTTCCCCTGCCCCTCCTCATTTTCTCTTCATTGCGAGATCACCTTCTCATCTGCAAAAGCTTTACCTAACTATAGCCTATCACCTGTCTTTTATTTTGCTCTTTAAATTACTTACACTCCTCTTTTTTTTTTTTTGGCGGAACTGGGGATTGAACTCAGGCCCTTGCGCTTGCCAGGGAAGCGCTTATGCTACTGAGCCATCTCCCCAGCCCCTACTTATGCTCTTTTAAGGCCGGCCAGGTAGCTCAGCAGACTAAAGTGCCTGCTTAGAGCACAGACACCGGGTTCCATCCCGGGTGTGCTGTGCCGGCCCCGCCCACGGGGTGCTCTGAGAGGGCAACTGAGACTGGGCAAGGTGGCACAAGCCTGTAATCCCAGCACTTGGGAGGCTGAAAATAGGAGTCCGATCTGTGTAGAGAGACCCTGTAGACCCTGTACTAAATACATTGAAAAATAAAAATAAAAAAATAAATTACTTATACTCTTTAAATTATCTGATTTATGTCTCTTAACATTATGGTCTCAGGGTGCATTCACTTTCCTACAAATGACTCAAGTTTATCTTTATGGCTGAATAATATATATAAATGAATATACATTATATATAAATATATTCACATTTTCTTTATCCATTCATCTGTTGATGGATGTATAGGCCATTTCTAAAATTTTGCTGTTCTGATTTGTGCTGCTGTAAACATGGATATGCATATATCACTGTAATGTGATCAGTATCTATAACTCTTTTGAGAAGATACCGAGAAGAGATATACTAGGTTGAATTAAATTTCTATTTTTATTTTTAAAAGAATCTCTGTACTGATTTCCATACTGGTTGTACTAGTTTTCATTCCTATCAGCAATGTGGAAGACTTCCTTCTCTCAGTCTCTCTAACATTTGTTGTTTTTTGAGTTTTTGATGTTAGCTACTCATTCTGGAGTGCTGTTTTGATTTGCATTTATCTAATGGACAGAGGTATTGAACATTTTCCCATATACTTGTTGGCTGTTTGTACTTCTGAGAAGTGTCTTTTCATTTCAGTTGCTAATTTTGGAGATTCTATTTTTTTGAGTTTTTAAAATATAGTCTGGGTATCAGTTCTCTGTTCAAAGAGTAGCTGGCAAAATATTTCCTGTTCTTTAGGTTTTCTCTTTGCACTGTTGGTTGTTTCCTTTGCTGTGAAGATTTTAATTTTGTATAGTTTCACTTGTTAATTTTGGTGCTATTGCTTGTGCAATTGGAGTTATGTTCAGAAAGTCTTTGCTTATGCTTATGTCTTCAAGATTTTACCTAATTTATCTGAGGCATATTTAGTGTTTTTGTTTTAATATCTAGCTTTTATATCCATTTTGCTTTTATTTTAGTAAATGGTGAGATGTAATGTACTGGAGTTATTCTTCTGAACATAGATTAAAATCATTTGTTTTTCCAGCACAATTTTTAAGAGGTTATCTTACACTTGGTATATAGCTCAGCATACAGTGCCTACCTGGCAAGTGAGAGGTCCTGAGTTTAATTCTCAGTACGAAAAAAAGGCTATTTTGCCTCCAACATGTTTTTGGCTCCTTTGTCAAAGATCAGATGGTTGAATGTGCCTATGAAGTTGTTTCTACATCCTTTATACTGTCCCACTAATTCACATGTTTTTGTATTAGGACTGTGCTGTTTTTATTAGTGTAGCTTTACAGTATAACTTGAAATCTAGGATTGTAATGCCTCCTGTTTTGCTCCTCATGTGTTGGAAATATTTTGGAAGTATGGCTATTTTGACAATATTGACCTGTCAAAGAATAAGGAGTTTCTGTTTTCTGATACCCTCAATCTTCTGTTTCGGTGCACTGTAGTTTTTATCACAGGGATCTTTCACTTTCTTGGTTAGATGAGTTCCTATGTATTTAATTATTATTGATGCTATTGTGAATGGTATTGTTTTCTTAATCCCTTTCACCAAGAGTTCATTATTGGTGTACAGGAATGAAATTTTTTGTGTTAATTTTGTGGTATTATAATTTCATTGTAGGAACTGTGTAATTTTTTCCTTGATTTCTCCTGTGACCCACTGATTATTTCAGAGAGTATTGCCTACTTTCTAATTATTTGAATAATTTTTGTGGTTTCCTTTGACATTGATTTTTTAGTTTCAATGCACTATGATCTGATAATATGCATGGAATACATTCATTTATTGCATTAACTTAAGCATGCTTTATGGGCTAGCATGTAATCTATTTTGGACAATGTTTGATGTGTTGCTGAGTAGCATCTGTGTTCTGTTGTTGTTGGGTACAACATTGTAGATATCTAGTAAGTCCATTTTTTCAAAGAGGTAGTTGAACACTGATATTTCATGTTGATTCTTTTTATAGTTAACCTACTTGAGATAATGGAGAATTGAGGTCCTACAGTATAACTGTTTTTGTATTTATCTGATATTTTATGTCCAGTTGTGTTTGTTTTATGAAATTGGACACATCAGTGTTTGATGCATATATATTTATAATTGTTATTACTTCCTGTTGGATTGTTCCCTTAACCAATATGTATTGACCTTCATTGACTGTGCTGATCAGTTTTGACTTGAAGTCCACTTTGTCAAAAAAATACAATAGCTACTCCTGCTTGTTTTCTTGTTCTTCTTCTATGGAATATTTATTTTTTAGAGGGGCTGGGAAGATGGCTCAGTGGAATAAGTGCTTCTCTGGAATATTTATTTTTCCTTTGGTTTTTAGGCTCTCAATTTATTTTTGGATTGAGTTTGTTCTTTGCATGCAACATGTTGTTGAGTAATATGTCTTCATCTGTTTTTCCAGCGTGTATCTTTTGACTGGGGAACTGAGACATTCATATAGAAGTTATTATTGAAAAGTATTGACTTATTCCTGTCACTACATTATTTTCATGTTTTTGATTTTTCTATTTCCCCCTACTTTTTATTTATTAGAACATGTTGGCAATACATGTTTACATTCCTTGTGGGGAGTTGATACATGTGCATAATGCATCTTAATTTATTTTTTACATCCCCTTTCCATTTTCTCCTTTCCCCTCCACCTGTCTTCTTGATCCCCTTCCCTGTTTTTCTGGTATATGTGTGTAGTACATACTGTTTGCATTCCTTATGTAGAGTTGGTATATACAGAACACATCCCAATTCCCCCTTTCCTTCCCATTCTCTCCATCTCCTGATCCCTCTTTCCTTTGAGAAAGACCTATCTCCCTACTTCCCATTATGTTTTGTTTTACTGCTTATTTATACTTGGGGTTTTTCATTTAAGAGAAACAATGCAGTATTCACACCTGTATGTCTGACTCATTTTACCCAACACTATGGTCTCAAGGTGCATCTACCTTCACCACAAATGATTCAAGTCCATCCATCCCTATTGTAGGGTAGTTCTACATTGTGTGGATTACAATAATTCACCCATAATAGCACTGAGTTTACTAACTAAAGATTCATAAGTGGGACTGGGGAGATGGCTCAGTAGAATAAGCACTTGCCTGGCAAGTGCAAGGGCCTGAGTTCAATCCCCGGTTCTGCCCCCTCAAAAAAAAAGATTCATAAAGCTTACCAGTTATATAAGTAGAGATGGGGGTATAGGGAACAGGAAAATGAAAAATTAAAATTTTAAAATTTAAGCAATAGGAAAGAGGAAAAACGTGAGATACAGGATTTCCTTAAGGAATAAAATGAAATTCGTAGTATTAGATAAAAGTAACAGAAAACTTTAAAAAAGTCAAAAAAGAGAGCAAAATAAAAATAAAAGAAGAAAAAATCTGAAGAACATGAAAAAGTGAGAAAAAACAAAATCTTAAGACCCTCCCAGCCAATGGAAAAACAATGAACCCGCAAAAAGTTCCTCTGTATTCTAAATGAATGGTTTATTTCTAGGATCTGAATTCTTGGAATTTAGCAAGTCATGATTTTCTCCACCTAGATTTATGGCTTTTGTGTTTGCAAGGTGCTCTCTGACCCAGAGGTCCTTTTGTCTACACACTTAAGCTGTGGCAACCATCGAAGCCAAGGTGTGTCACAGCTCACATTGGTAGATGGGGAAAGCAAACAGGTTACTGGTTTCTGCTGGATGTAGACATTAGGGCAGGGCTTCAAGCAGATTGCTGGACTTGATGCTTGTACTTTCAGGTCCACCCACCTCTGAATGTGACACATATTCGGTCTAGTTTCTCACCACAGTGTCAAGGCCTAGTGTCCTTACTGGCCTGAGCTTGAACTTCTCAAGGAGGTCTATGTTTAGCCTGAACTTTCTCTAAAGTTGTCTCTTGTAGCTATTTCTCACTCAGTTATTGTAGCAGGTTAGCACTGGAAACTCTGAAGTGTAGTTGTTCTACAGCTTGGTCTTAAACAATGAACTTCTTCCCCAAATGGCTCTTGATTACATCCTCTCAAATAAGCAGGTGCTGTACTGGATTTCTTCTCTAACTCTTGCCTGTTGTGGAGAAAGAATCACTTTTGGAGTAAAACCCATACTGTCTTTGTAGATTATAATGGCTATGGGCTTTTCTTGGGGCTAGCATGACTGCCCTAGACTGTTGTTTATCCGTAGAGCTGCCCACCCTCTGGGCTTACCTTTTCTCACCAGGCATTCGCCTTATCCATGATCAGAGGTCAGTGTCTCTGCTGCCCCTGCACTAAGAGGAAACAAAATGCAAAGCAGACTCAGAGTTGGCTGGTGACTGCAGCCAGGGAAAACAACACATGGGAAGAAAATTGGCCTGGGGTGAATATGGCTCTTTAATTTTTAAATGATTTAAGACTACTGATAATATAATTCAGAGCCTTCATGTGTAAGAACAGGCTGATAATAGTGTCTGCCTCATACAATGTTGTGTTGTGTTGTGAGGATACATGTGCATATACACATTTTCAATAAATGGTTTCTATTTGGTATAACGTGCTTTTCTGAAACTTTTACCTGGTGAACCACTGATCATGTACAGGGTGAAGTATCTGAGGTGAAAACAGAGAAAGCCTTCTAGGTTTCCTGCCTCAAGCCTCAAAGGTCTTGAATAATCCCAAATTATTTTATTTTGATACTGGTGATTGAAGTGAAGGCCTCAAGTATGCTAGGTCAGCACTCTACTGCAGAGTTGCATCATAAACTGCAAGTGACTTTTTCATTTACTAGACTTCAAGAGCTATGTTGCTAGGTTAAGTTTCCTTTCCCACAGACAGTGAATTGTTGAGGGCACAAAGTAGATAATACCAGAAAATCTTACTGAACTTTGGATTTTATTGATTCTAAACTCTCGCCAATAATAGATGATAGGGCAACAAAGAGATCATTTCCATCCATACTAAGCAGAAAATTCATAATAAGAGATGAAAATGACCTAGTTGTGCCAAATAGGTAGATTTTTAATAGGCTAAGATAAGGTACTAAAAGATATTTCAGGCACAGAGATTGGCAGCAGCAAGGAAGAGAGGCTGGGAAGTGCAATGTAATAAATGACACTAGTAGGACAGTAGCATATAAGTTTTGGAGGGGTTTATTTAGCTATTTACTAACCATTTCCCTCCTACTATGGATTAGACAATGTGCAGCACATTGAAAATAAAAATATGAATAAGACATTGCTTTTGAAGAATAAAAGCAATGTCTTAGTAGGTGAAACATAAAGAGACAAAAATATGATAAAGTTTAACAATGGAGAGGTACTTTATAAGGAAGGTAATTAAACAAAGAAAATTAATAAACGTTTCCAAAGTGCCAAAGTTAGGAAGGATATTTTAGGAAAAAAAAAGTAAACTGACTTCTGGAAAGATGGAAGAATAGTAAGCAGCAGAGAAATAGCCTTTCTGAGATTTAGTGTCCAGATGCTCAAATATGGCAATGTGAGGAAGAGAAGGAGGGAAGTGGGTTCCTGGGACCCAGCAAAGATCTGAAGTGAAAATTGAAACCCACAGGGAGAGTAGAAAGAGACAGAGACAGAAAGACAGAGAGAAAGAGAGAGACAGAGAGACAGTGACACAGAGAGACAGAGGGAAAGAGAGAGAGAGAGAGAGAGAGAGAGAGAGAGAGAGAACAAACAATGCTTGCTCTGTAAACCTTAACTCACTGTGTGGGAGGGGTGGCTTGAACCTGCAGACACATGGTGACTACTGTGGCCTCAGAGGCCTACATGGTGAAACAACCAGTGAAACGGAGCAGTAGATGCAGTGGACTGCCATGGCTGGTGAGTTATTGGGATTCAGACATCCCGCAGGAGAGGGCGATGGTAACCATCCTAGAGAGGAGCCAACCGAGTCAGAATTCTGAGCATCTGTGGACTTCTTCCATGTAGTGGCTTCCAATATCAGGGTGAGGCAGAACTGAGTTCAAGTTGTCAGGAGGTCAAGGGGCCAAGTTCAAGTCACCAGGAGGCACATGGAGTGTTGCAGGCTGAGCAAATTAGGTTTCATACTCACAGCCAGAAACCAGCCTGAATTTTAGTGGAACTAAAGATGCTTACTTGCTGGAATTACGTACTACTGTGGTGTAAAATTCATGACAGACTTTCTGGCATTTACTTTTATAAGTCTTGACTTTACCTTTCCATATGGCAGTAGTAGTATCTATTACATTAAAAAACCATCTTCTTATTCATTCCTTGGTTGACGGGCATTTGGGTTGTTTCCAAGATTTAGCTACTACTAATCATGGTGGTGTAAACATAGGTGCTGCACTTATATTGCTGTGGTATGATATTCTTAATTCTTCTGGGAAGGTATCCAGAAAGGGAATACCTGGGTTGAATGGGACCTCTAACCCTAGAAGCGTTTCTATTTTCCCACAGCTACACCAACATGTTTTCTTAGTTGATTTCTTGGTGATAGGCATTCTTTATGGGGTGAGATAGAACCTCAGTGTTTGTTTTAATTTGCATCTCTCAAATGACAAATGATGATGAACATTTTTTCATGTACTTATTTACCATTTGTATTTCTTCATCTGACAAGTATGTATTCATCTCAGATGCTCATGTTTGGATTAGGTCTTTGAATTTGGGGGGACTGATTTTTTTCAATTCTTTATAATCTTGTAGATATAAATTATTTCTCTGAGGCACAACTGGATTTTTCACACTCTGTGAGTGATAATTTCATTCTATTGATGATTTCTTTTGTTGTGCAAAAGCTTCTTAATAGGGCGAGATCCCATTTGTTGATTCTTTGTAATATTTCCTGTGCAGACTAGGTTTTGTTCATGAAATCTCTGCCTGCACCTATGTTTTCAAAATTACAACCTATTTTCTCTTCAAGTAGATTTAGTGTTTCTGTTTTAGTATTCAGATCTTTGATCTATTTTGGCTTCAGTGCATGGTGATAATACAATAGATATTGTGAATTGTGAAGAAACTGTTAAAAAGAAAAGAGAAAGTGATGGGACAAAGGGGAAGGAAAGGAAGAGAAATGGGAAAATATATGTATACACAAAATAGTTATATAACAAATTCCTCTTAGTTCATTGAAAGGGAAGATTTGTGCTAATATTGTCAGGTCATCATTTCATGCCTATATCTTGTACTCTGAGTAACTATTATAAAGATAATAATGCACAATATAGAAATTATTGTTATTTTCCTATTAGCCTGATTTGAAACTTGTTTTATCTGTATTTTTCTTATTTTTAAGATCAAATAAAAATATTTTCAAAAAATTGGGCCTGGGGAGATAGCTCAGTGGCATAAGCACTTGCCTGGCAAGCTCAAGATACTGAGTTCAATTCCTGGTATTAAAAACCTTCCCCAAAACAAACAAACAAAACCCCAATTTTTTTTCTTTTCTTATTTTTGTTTTGTTTTTCTTGATTGTTCTTGTTTTTTAAATGTGTGAACATTGTTTCTATGGGGTTTTTTTGGTGTTTTTGTTTTGTTCTGTTCTTGTTTTTATTTCTTTGTTCTGTCTTTTCCTCTTGTTTTGTTCACCAATTCCTCAAAGTTTGTGTAATCTTTCTTTGTCCTCCAGCCTTGTTTCTAATCTCTTCCTTATTTTCTATTTCTGTTTTTCCCCCCTAACCCTTTTGAGTTTTTCCCCCTGAGGGTAAAATTACCATACTGGGGACATATTTACTGTGTAAATTTTTCTTATTTGTTTTAGATTTTGTTATATAACCATAAATCTAGTTCATATGATTAAAGCTGACAGATTAATAGGTACCACAGTTTGTCATTTTCTTTTTCTTTCTTTCTTTTCTTTTCTTTTCTTTTCTTTTTTTTTTTTTTGGGCAGAACTGGGGATTGAACTCAGACCCTTGCGCTTGCCAGACAAGTGTTTATTCTACTGAGCCATTTCCCCAGCCCCTAGTTTGTCATTTTCTAGGCTGTGTTTGATACTATTGTTGTCATTTACTGTATTACTTTAGCCAAGAAGACATAATTGTTCTAGTCAGTTGTTCTTCCTGTTATAGCAAGAATGAGATTACCAAAGGGTCATGAAAAATATTATAGGCCAGTGCCAAAAAAACTGGGGGTAGGACAAATAGGCAGCAACTATTCATCACCAATAAATTGTGGAAGAATCTTACAACAGATTCAAAATTTAAAAGCCGGCCACATCTGGAAGACATCTCTGAGAAGTGCTCATTTCCTAAGGGTTCTAAATACTAGCAATAAAGCTACTTGTCATAAACAATTTATAAGCATCAACCCAGGATTTAAACTTTAAAAAATAGAAAACAAGAAGACACATGAAGATCCAATCCCAGCCTTCTAGCTTACCACAGGCAAACCCAGAGGGCAAGGAGGTGGAACAGTTTGAAAGCCACCCACCTGGACTCTGAAGTGATAACAGTAGAAGTAACAAAGCAGATGAATGCGGCTCTAGAAAAAAACAAAAATAGTTTCTCAGACAACTACAAGACTTTGTTTTTTAAATGTATTTGGTATAGGGACTCACTACACAGCTTAGACTCATAGTAATCCTCCTATTTGCAGCTTCCCCAGTGCTGGGATTACAGGCTTGTGCCACCACTCCCAGGCTCAGTGGCTGACTCAACCCACCTGGAGGGGGGCTGGTGCAGCAAGTGGTGTCAGGGATTGAACTCTGGTCCTTTTGCTTGCCCAAGCAGGTTTTTAATCTACTAAGCTATATTGCTGGCCTAGTCAGCTAACTACAGAGATGGTGACTGTAATGAAAGACATGGCTAGTAGCCGTAGAGTAGATACAGATTTTTTTTTTTAAAAAGAGAAGCTTAGGAAAATGATGGAAACTACGAATGCCCAACCTAAGAAAGAAATGGAATCCATGAAACTAATTAAAATAGATCTCCAGAAAATATTCCATTGAAACTATATGCAGCCAAATGAGCCAATGCAAGGACAGAATATTGGATTTGGAAGACAGGATTGCATTTAGCAATAATGAAAAGAAAGACTTCATAAAAACAGCAAGTGACCACAAAATACTAATGCAGCAGTGGCTATGTGGAAGGAAATTATAAAAATCAGTGCAGAAATTAAAGCTGGGTCAAATCAATTTTTTTTCTTTTTACTTTCATGAGGAATCTCTAGTCTTATTTCCATAGTGGTTCTATCAGCTTACAGCCTCATCAACAATGTAGAAGAGTTCCTTTTTTTCCAAAAACTTTACCAGCAGTTGTGATTTTGAGTTCTTAATGATAGCCAATTTTTCTGGAGTGAGCTTAAATTTCAGTATTGTTTTAATTTGCACTTTTCTCTAATGGCCAAAAATGTTGAACATTTTTTTCAAGTTACTTATTGACCATCTGTAATTATTCTTTGGAGAAGTTTCTGTTAATTTCAGTTAACTGTTTTTTAAAATTTTGTACTTTATTTTGAGATGCTAGGTTTATTTTGAGTTCTTTGTATTCTAAATATTAGTTCTTTGAGCAATAGCTGGCTTTTTTTCTTTTTTAAGGCTATTGCTTAAGTTTTGGTTGTTCTCTTTGAAGCTTTTTGATTCAATTATGATGCCATTGTTGATTCTTGATGTTATTTCTTGTGTAAGTCAAGTTCAGTTCAGAAAATCTTTGCCTATTTTAAGAAGTTTGCCTATTTTAAGAAGTTTTCAAGAAGTTTGACTATTTTATCTTACAGCAGTTAAATTTGTGTTTTAATATTTAAATGTTTGATCTATTTTTATTTTAGCTTCATACATGGTGAGAGATATGGGTGTAGATTCAGTCTTTATGTGTGCATAGCCAGTTTTCCCAGTACCATTTGTTAAAGAGACTATCTTTCCTGGAGTATGTTTTTGACTCCTTTGTCAAAGATCAGGTGGCTGAATATACATGGAATTGTTCCTAATTCTTCTGTTCTGTTCCATTGATCCACATGGTTTTTGTGCCAGGACCATGTATCTTTGTAATATAATTTCAAGTCCAGGACTGTAATGCCTCTTGCTTTGCTTTTGTTACCCAGGATTTCTTTTGTCATTCTTTTAGTTTCACATGAATTTTAGGACTTCTCCCCCCAGTTCTATGAAGAATATTGTTGGTATTTTGATTGTGATTGCATTAAATGTACATATCAGGTTTGGCAATATGGCCATATTGACAATATTGTTTCTGTGTACCCAAGATAAGGAAATATGTTTTCATTTTCTGGTGTTTTTGATCTCCTTTTTTAGGGTACTGTAGTTTTTACCATAGAGGTTTTTCCACTTCCTTTGTTAGGTAAATTCCTAAGTATTTAATATTTCTTGATGCTGCTGTGAATGGTATTGTTTTCCTAATGTCTTTCTTGGTGAATTTATTACTAATGTGTAGGAATGCTATTTTATCTTATGTATTGATTTTGTATTTTGCTATACTATTGCATTTGGTTATTGATCATAGGGATTTTTCTCTTTTTTTCTGTATTTTTTAGGGAAGGGTCTACAGGGTATTCAGGGTCTTACTACTAGACTCATAGTGATCCGCCTGTTTACAGCTTCCCAAGAGCTGGGATTACAGGCTTGAGCCACCATGCCCAGTCTCAATTGTAGGGATTTTTTAGTGGAATTTCTTGGATCTTCTATGTCATGTGCAAATAATAAGTTGACTTCTTCCTTTCTATACATATCCCTTTTATTTCTTTTTCTTGCTCCATTGCCCTACCTAATATTTTGAGTATTATGTTGAATAGAAATGATGATAGTATTTTTATTTTATTCCTGATTTTAGAGGGACAACTTTCTTTTTTCCCCATTTAACATGATGTTTGTAGTAGATTTGTCATAAATATATTTTATGAGATTGATACAAGGCTCTTCTATACTTATTTTCTTCAAGTTTTTTTTAATAAATAGATGTGGGGGCTGGGGTGATGTCTCAGTGGAATAAGGCCCTGGCAAGTGCAAGGGCCTGAGTTCAATCCCCAGTTCTGAAAAAAAAAATAAATAGATGTTAGAATTTGTCAAAAGGGTTTTCTGCATCTATTGAAATGATCATATGGGATTTTTTTTGTTCAAATACCAACAATTTTTCATTACTAAGTGTGCTCATGGTTAACTATTTAACATGGCTGACAACTAAAAATCATTTCCATTACATCCAAGATGGAGGTGTGCATCCAGAAAAGACTATTTTTGAAAAAGATAAAAAATAAAATGTAACTATATAAGTATTTTATTAAGAAGTTAAACTTTACAGTGCTTCAGCAAAAAAAAAATCTCCAAGTAATTTTAGTTCATTAAATCAAAATAAAATATAAAACAAGCAATATTTGGCAGTCTGTGCTTCCTTAAAAACCATCCTCCTCAGGAACACTGGGAGAAAAACATCCATTCCGCATTAAAAAACCCTCTTCTCCTCCTTCATTTAACTTCTGCCACTTACTTCAAGAAACACCCAAAGACCAGGACCAAGACTCATCTAGTTCACACCAAGGACACCCCTCTGCTTTAATAAGGAAACTGGTTCTCAATTTCATGGCCAGATATCTAGAAACTTGGAAAATATCTTCAGGCTTCCTCTAGGGAGAGGCCTGAGGGCTCATTGAAAATGGAGGGGGAAAGTTCTAAGTAAAAACAGAACACATTATAATCTAAGAAGTCTGTTTAACCTGTCAGGTAAAATTAAGTAGTGGAAGGCACCAAACTATGAGAGGTATCAAAAAGGCTCTTGTCTTTCCTTTTCACCACAAGGGTGAAGGAGTAAAGAGAACCACATGAATATTTGACCTCTTCTATCTCATGAGAGATGTCTACATTTTCCACTAAGCCACACTTACCTTATTTAGGGCTTTCATCTTATCTTGTGTGGAAGGTTCAAATGCACAGAAGCAGTCAAGGGGGATCTTTACTGTTTCTTGTTGAATGAAACTTCCATCCCAGCATAACCTATTTTTGGTTGCTTTATGGAAGCATTCTCTCCTTAAGCACAGTGCTTAACAATATAGAAACTTCCAATATCTTCATAACTGACAGATCTTCAGCAGCATTTCCTGAAAAAACCACCCCTGGAGACAGCGCTGCTCTGCGGGGTCACAGCTCCTTCCATTCAGTGTGCTTATTGCCAGACTTCTGAAGCAACCCATTGGCTTTAGAAAAATGTCTACATCACCCTTAGAGTCCTCTATGCTCTGCCAGTCAGGAGGCATGATCAGTCTGTAGGACATGCCGCTGCTTCCCATTGATGGCACTGTCCTTCTTCTAAGCCTAAGAGCCTCAGAACAAGAAGACAATGGCATACAAGTAAGTTCTGTTTGAGCCAATATATGACTGCATGGGTAAACTTCTCCCAGTGTCTCTCTTTATGTAAATGGGTTCGATGTGCTCAAACAATAAAGACAGCATCTAAGAGGAGGAGGAGGACACTTAGTTCAAGCCACTCAAATAAATAACCATGGCCAAGATGAACAAAACCATCTATGTCTGTTGACAGATCTTTATAGATGTTTTCCAAACTGTGTCTGTGAAGGCTAAAACAGGGCTCATGAACTTGTTTAGGTCTGTGATAATGATCCTGTCACAAGATGGCAATTTTCACACTTCTTAGGTCATATATTTGAGTGCATGTGAAGGTTTTCTGTAGGGGAAAACAGTGTAATGTTTTCTTTCTTTTGCAACAAATTCAATTAGCTTTCTAAAAATATAATTTTCCAAACTCTCCACTCAGATGCATCCTCTTGCTCTCCCTAATACTCATAGGCAGATTTTAGGCTATGAATCAGAGCAGTGCTGTGGCCTTGTTCCTTGGGATGCAACCCAGCTGCTCCCAGCTTAGCACTTAGTGGTGAGGAGTACAGCATGCTAGGCTTTCCTTGACTGGCCTGAGCCTTCTTGGTGGGGCTGGCAACCACACACCATTGTCCTCTGCTGTAGTCACCATAGCAGTTCCTGCACTAGCTGGCTTGGAGCTGCAGGCATGTCACTTCCTGGCAGGGTTCAGGGGGGAATAGAACCCTTCTGGGTGATTATCTTGAAACTGAGAAAGGAGTGAATGTGTGAGGCTGGCATAAGATGTGGTCAGGATTGGGTGGTCATATAATTTTTATCTTTGCTTCTGCTTATATGATATATTATTATTATTATTGATTTACATATGGTGGACCATCCTTTCATTCCTGGGATAAACTATACTTTGTTGTAATGTATAATTTCTTGCCCGCTTTTTATAATTTAATTTAATTTTTTAAAGGTGGGGTCTCTTTATGTAGTCCAAGCTGGCCTTGAACTTACTATGCCATCCAGGCTGTCCTCAAACAGCAACCATCATGCCTTAGCCTCTTAAATTCTGGGATTACAGGCATGTGCCACTACACCCAGTGATTTGTTGCATTCTGTTTTCCATAATCTTGTTGAGAATTTCTGCATCTATGTTCATTAAAAAGATTGACCTGTAGTTTTGTTTTTTTAGTTGGGTCTTTGTCTGGTTTTAGAATCAAAGTGATAGTTTCTAGGAATGAGTTGGGCAATACTCCTCCCCTTTCAATTTCATTAAAGACTTTGAGGAGTATTAGTGTTTGATCTTCCCTGAAGTTCTTAGAGAAATAAATATATACATATTGCTTACACTGGTTACCTGCAGAATTAGGTGTGGAAGAATGTAAAAGGGATGTCTATAAGATGAAGAGCTAAAATAGTTCAGTGAAAGGTGGAAGACCTGAGGCTCACTGCAGAGTCTTGTTGGAAGCCAAAGGGTCTTTGCTGGAAGGCTGAAGAGTCTGAGCTGGGAAGCTGAAGAATCTAAGATGGGATGCTGTAGAGCCTGAGGGTTAAGTCTGGAGGCAGATGTTCCAAGGCAATATCAAAGCCTGGAGTCCCTCTGAAGAAAACAAAATGAGACTTCCTCCTCTATCCCCTTTTTATTTTATTCAGGCTACAAGCCTATTGGCTGGTGCCGCTCAAAACCAGGGTGAGATTTCTGGTAACTTGTATTTATTTTTAAGTCTGTCTGTACCAGTCAATGCATACTAGAGAAACAGATATAATACAAGATATACAAATATATAAGAATTTACAAGATTAGCTTTTTTTGGTAGCCTCCCTGGGGGTGGAGCTGTCATAGCATATGGTGCTGGGGATTGAACTGCAGTCCTTGTGCACCTGCCTAAGCTTGCCTAAGCAGGCACTTTAGCAGCTGAGCTATCTCACTGGCCCCAAGACTGGCTTTCAATGGCCACACAGAGTTATGTGTGAAAGAGTATAAAAGGTCTGTCTGTACACTAGGGATCTGAAGGATCCAGTTAAAAACCTTAAGCTCTGTGTAGTGTTCTGTATGAGTCTGTGTCAGGAGGCCAAAGATCTCCAGTGGAAGGCTGAATGGTCAATGCTGGAAGCTAAAGAGTCTGTGCTGAAACCTAGGAAATGACACCCAAATGAAAGTGAAGACTGAAGCTCCTCTGAAGAAAACTGAAGCAATCCTTTTTCCTTTGTTTGCTTTTTTTGCACCATTCTGGTGATAATCCTCCCTAGGTTGTGTCTTCCTCATTCAAAAGTATGGCAAGCCAATTTAGTTGGGCATTACTTACTCAAGTTGATACAATCAATCAACTAGTACACTGTTCCTTGCTTCCATCATATCCAATTTACTGGAATATAATTTTTCCAAGGAGTTACTAATAATCTTCTGGATTTTGGAGGTGTCCATTGTGTTTTCTCCTTTTTTTGTTTCTAATTGCATTGATTTGCGTCTTTTCACTCCTTTTTTTTTTGGTAACAGTGGCTAAGGATATGCCTATTTTTTATTCTTTTGAAAAAGTAGCTCTTCTATTTATTGATTCTTCGTAACTTTTTAGTCTCAATTTCATTAATTTCTGCTCTGATTTTTACAATTTCCTTCCTAGCTTTGGATCTGGATTGTTTTTTGTTTTTCTAAGAACTTGAGGTTATTATTTGGGACTCAGTCTGTTTTTCTGAGGTGGATGTTCAAACTATAAACTTTTCTCTTATGACTGATTTTATTGTCCCATAAATTCTGGTATGCTGCAGTGGCATTGTTTGATTCTATGAACTGCCTAATTTATTTCTTTGTTTCTTCTGTAACCCACTGATTATTCAAGAGAGTACTTTTTAATCCTCATGTGTTTTCCCAATCTTTGTGGTTTCTTTTACTGTTGATGTTTCATTTCATTGTCCTATGATCTTATAATATGTATGGGATAACTTCAACTATTTTGCATTTATGTAAGCATGCATTATAGGCTAACATGTGATGTATTTTGGAGAAAGTTCCCTGTACTGCTGAGAAGAGTGTGTATTCTGTTGTTGGATGGAATACATTGTAGATATCTATTAAGGCCATTTGTTTTAAATTATTTATTTATTTTTATTTATTGTGTGTGTGTGTGTGTGGCCAGCTCAGCCCACCAGGGGGCGGGCTGGCTGGCATGTGGTGCTGGGGGATCGAACCGCAGTCCCTGTGCTTTGCCAAGCTTGTTTCAAGTAGGTGCTTTAGACCACTGAGCCATCTCTCCAGCCCAAGGCCATTTGTTTTAAAGCTTGGTTCATCTCTGACATTTATTTTTGTCTAGTTGATCTGTCTATTTGTGAGAGTGGGGTCTTGATGTCCACCACGATAGTAGTGTTGAAGTTTAACTGATCTAGAAGTCTTTGCTTCTGATTTCATTTTTCAATGCCTGGGGATTGACACAAGAGCCACATGCATGCTAAGCAAGCACACTACCACTGAGCAACATTTCCAACTCCACTGAGGAGTTTCAAAAGGGAGAGAGAACTGTATTGCAAAAGGCTATTTATAGTATGAAAAATAGACTAAGGGAAAGAGCAGAGGTAGAAAGACTAGAAGGCTACTGGAACTCTCAAGAATTGAGGGCCTCAACAAAATAAAGGAGGTAATTGATATAGAGTGGCATTTCTAAGAAGAATCAGTAAGTCTTCAATGACTCAGTGAAGATGGAGAGGGTGAGGAGATAAGAAGAGGTTAAGGGCTCAAAATAGCATTAAAGTGCTTAAAGCCTTAAAGGGCCCTGGTTAGGACCATATATCAGTGAAAAACATTAATCAAGAATGAAACTATTGACAAAAATCATGTTTAGAGCATGGTGACAATGCTAATAGTTGTTAACATTTAGAGAGAGCTTACTGTGTAGCAGACACTACCATCAAATATTTATTTCACACAACCTTACATGAGATAAGTAAATAATCAGTATTTTTGAGATAGGGTCTTGTAGTTCAGGCTGGCCTCAAAGTCATGGTAATCTGCAAGATATAGCCTCATAAGTGCTGGGATTATGGGTGTGTATCACCACACTAAACTCTTACCATTTTTATAATGATATTTAAGAAATGAGCACAGGGCTGGAGAGATGGCTCAGTGGTCTAAAGCACCTACTTGGAACAAGCTTGGCAAAGCACAGGGACCGCGGTTCAATCCTCCAGCACCACATGCCGGCCAGCCGCGCCTCCTGGTGGGCTGAGCTGGCCACACACACACACACACACACACACACACACACACACACACACACTAAATGTTAAAATAAAAAAAAATAAAAAAAAGAAATGAGCACAGAATAAAGAACCAAGGGAAGAATATTGAGATTTTATCATTAAATAATACAAATTCTGTTAGTGCTAATTTATATACTCATTGGTGAAGAAAAGTATTTAGTTTGGTTCCTTATGTTCAGTTCTTTGCCAGACATCTTGGGAGCATTCTATACTTTAAGATACATTTTGCTTGGTCAAGCAATGGCTGTGACTCATCCACATGGCTGACACTGACAAAGGATCTACAAACTGAGGTACAGGGTTTCAGGGTAAATCCTGAGGAGATTTGACTGACCTTGTCAGACACAGAAGTTATACTTCTTGTTATATAGGTCTTGCTTTATCTTGGTCTTAACCATCCAGCAGAAAAGTATAATGACAAGGTATGAAAAGTAAAGCCATATTAATATGCTGAGCTGTAAAGGGCTCAAGTCAACAACTTCTGACATTGCCAGTCCTATGGATAACCCACTACTATTATGGACTACTGGACTATGTTGAATTATTTTGCTGAATTCATGCACCTACAATATTTAAATGGCAACGGAGTACCCAATCTCTGACAAAACTAAGTAAAAAAAGGGGATACAAGTGAAGGACCACTTTGTATCTGTATATACAAAATAGTTGGGATAGATATACAGGTACTTTCTCTTAATTCAAGGAGAAGAAAGATTTGTTCTAATAGTGTTTGGACAGGATATCATGTCTGCACCTTGTACTATGAATAACCACTATGAAGACAATAATATGCAATGTATTAATTATTGAAACTGTCCTATTTGTTGATTTTGAAACTGTCTCATTGTTATTTGTTTCCCAATAAAATTAATGAAAAATGTAAAAAAGAATCAAGATGAATTTGAATCTGAATGTGGAAATGTTATATATTGTGCTTTTTGCATAGTAGGTTCTGCTGAATGTTTCTTTAACATTAAATTTTTTAAAATACTAAAGCAAATAAATAAAAAGATACATTTTGTTTTCAAGGTTATAGTAATTTAAAAAAATCATCCTAAAGAGATAAAAGTTGGGTAGGTCAGTAAACAATAGAATGATTTGGGGGAAAAAAAATAGAATGATTTGGATACAGACAATGATGGAAAGTAAAAACAGTATGAAGAAAGGTAGGGAAATGGAAATGTGCTTGTTTTATCCAAAAAGGCTGCGGAATTGGTGCAATTGTAATGGCAGCTACAAGTGTGAAAGTGACAGGAAATAAGGCAGAGTTATACTGATAGAAGAAAACTGGTAAAGGAAGCCTTTGAAAGCCACGCCAAAGAATTGTGAGTTAATACAGCTAGATTCTCAGGATCATTGCCTTGCTCATCTTCTACATATACCTGTATGGCTTGACATTGTCATGTTTCCTAGCTCTTCTCCTTTCCCTCTCTTGATTAGTTAGTCCTTGAGATCCTGCTTTGGTATATGTAGAAGATGAGCAAGGCAATGATCCTGAGAATCTTCAGAAGGTTTTTAATCTAGCAGTTAATTGGAAAGATTCTCACCCTGACTAACTATATATACTGATACCTGTGAATGAAGCTACTGCACTGCAGATGGTAATTTGTAATAGTAGTTTCATGCTTGGAGTGCCTGTCATTCTGATGTTTTGAATATGGGCTGCTGGTCATGACATGCCAGTTGCTGCTATGATGTCTCCTGGGTAGGTGGATATTCAGGAAGAAAGGGGTGGTGAAGGAAAGCAAGAGAAAGGAAAAGGAATATTATGGGACTGTCCTGCTTCAAGGTTGTATATGGTGAGATTTTTGGACTTATGTGCAAACATGATTCTTTATGCCTATTTTTAAAAAATATTCTAATTTTTAAATGTTTTTTATCACACTCTGTAGGGACTTAAAGTTCAACGTATCAATACTTGATGAAAAATACCTGTTCCTTATTATGCCTAAGGTATTTGATATGCAGACAGATAGTGAGGTTAAGCTTAACAGCCTAAGTTGTTTGATAATAACAATAAGCTTGTCTTCTGGATGGTTAACAACCTAAGTTTGCAGAACAAAATTAGAGAAAAAGGAGGGCTGCAAGGAAAGCCAATATTTTGGCCTTAGCCTTCTAAGGTCAATTAAGACTCAGGACATATGAGAACTTGTACTGTAACGTCATGTAACTCGGTAGTGTCCCAAATTTTCTGATCAAGGAGATTATGGGGCCAAAGAGGAAAGTGATTGATGATGTAGAGTGTGCCTAAGCAGAGTCACATGGAGAGAAAACATTCTCTCAGGCTTTCACAGAGAGCATATTGGCCAAGCAATGGCCATGACTCATCCACATGGCTGACACTGACAAATGTTCTACAATCTGAGGTACAAGATCTCAGGATAAATCCTGAGGGGATTTCACTGACCTTATCAGACTCAAAAGCTACAACTCTTGTTGCATAGGTCCTGCTTTGCCTTGGCCTTAACCATCCAGAAGAAAAATATAAAAACAAAATATAAGAAGTAAAGCCATGCTGTTATGTTGAGCTGTAGGGGACTTAGGTCAACAATTTCTGAAATTGCCGGTGAAGCAGAAGACCCAACACTATTATGGACTACTGAACTCTTTTAAAATATTTTGCTGAGTTAGCACACCTATAATATTCAATAACGGAACTTAATCAAAAAAGGGTATACAGATGAATGTCCATTTTGTATCTGTGTATTCAAAGTGATTAGGATAGATATAGAGTTACATTCTCTTAATGAATAGAATTATTTGTTCTAATAGTGTTTGTAAAAAGGATATCAAGTCCCCATCTTGTACAGCAATTAGCCACTAAGAAGAATGTATGCAGTGTGTTAATTATTGAAACTGTCCTACTGATTTGATTTGAAAATCTGCCTCATTGCTATTTGTTTATCAATAAAATTATGGCAAAAAAGATACAGCTAAAGAGCTATTCTGGTTCCTTGAGTAAGAAAGCAGAGGATGAAAATGGGCGTGAAAGAAAGAAAACAAGTGCATTGGGGAGGACCTTGCACAGTAACATCAAGCTACTGTCTTGTCACTGAGATAATGTCCAGTACTCACAATTTAAAGGTGAAAAGGGTTATTTTGGTTCATAGTTTATAGAGGTTCCTTTTCATACTCAATGTGCTGCAAGTATAGTGGAATGGTAGAGGGGTATAGCAAACAAGGAACAGTTCATTACAGGGCAGGCAGAAAGCAGAGTCAGATCAAGGGAGGAGGAGGGTTAGATACACTTCTCTAGGCCATACTCACAGTGTCCCGGTTCTTCCCAACAGGCTTCACTTTCCAATGTCACATCTAGCTATACACCCATTAGTGAACTAATCCAGTGATGAATATCACACACTCATGATGCGATCACCTCCTATCAGCCCCACCTGTGAGAGAATGAAGACAATCAGGTACAATTTAGATACAAATCCAAGCATTGAGTGACACAATAAGGAGTTTATTTTGTAAGCAATAGGGACCCATGGAAAAGGTTTGAGTTACACATTCTGATTTTTTTTTGGCATTAGATTGTTACTTTCATATAGACAGTGACTGTGTAATAACAGAAATGGTTGATACTCTTCGAAATGGTAGCAGCAGCAACAGCAACAACAACAAAAACAACAAAGCTGTACCTAAAATCTACATATCTCTTTTCCCCCTGCCAGAACCTCAGTCCCAGCTGATCATTTGTCACCTGAATTAGTCTTCTGGGGAAATGGCACAGTGGAGAGCAGCAGCAAATCAGCTTCTCCAATATTTAGAGTCCAGGTGCTGGAATGCAGCAACATGGGCAAGAGAAGAAGCAAGGAAGTGGCTTCCTGGGACCCACCATGGATCTGAAGGGCGAATTGGGAGCCCATAGGGAGAGTGAAGAGAGGGACCTCAGTGCAGAACGGTGAAGTGGCACATGGTGCTTTCTTCCTGACACTGTAGGCTGAAGTAGGTGAACCTCATTCACACATCCCCAGGAGAAAGTGAGTGGCCAGTTGCCATTCTGAAAAGGGGACCACTGAAGTCAGATTCAGAGCAACTGTGGATTGGCTCCATCTTAGGGCTCCCTGTATCAGGGTAAGGGGCAGCCATGGGAGACACTCAGAGATCCGAGTTGAAGCCAGCAAGAGGAACCTGGAGTGCTGTGGGCTGAAGATCTTGGGTCCCAATCTCATAACCAGAAACCAGGATCAGCCTGAACTTCAGTGGAGTTGAAAGTACAGGCTTGCTGGCATTATTTACCACCCTATTATAATTCTACTGCAGGCTTGCTGGGATCATCTAACAGATATGTGTTCTGTTTGCCTTCTTGGTCTACCAGTGACAGCAGAGACGTGCTCTGACATGGATAATTTTTTTTCTTTCTTCTTTTGATGTTCATTCTTGTTTTTATCTAAGTGTGAACATTGTTTCTAGATTTTTATTGTTGTTTTGTTCTGCTCTTGTTTCTGTTTCTTCCTTCTTTCTTTCATTCCTGTCTTCTTTGCCAGTTTCTTAAAGTTTGGGTAATCTTTCTTTGTCCTTCAGGCTTTGTTCTAATCTCTTTCCCTATTTTTTTCCTCTTATCCTTTTAAAACTTTCTCTCCAAGGGTAAAATCACTACATTGGGAGACTATTTACTGTATACAATTTCCTGGTCTGTTTTAGATTTTGTTATATAACCACAAATCTTGCTTATGTGGTTAAAAGTGGCAAATGAATAATTAACACAGTTTGTCATTTTCTGCACTGTGCTTGATACTATTGTCATTACTGACTGTATTACTTTAGCCCAGGTAACATAGTTGTTCTAATCAGTTCTTCTTCATAACATGCCAAAACTGAGATTGACTGAGAGTCATAAATAATACTAAATACCAATACCAAAGAAGCATAAGCTAGGGTAAACAGGCAAGAACTCACCACCAACAAATTGAAGAGGCAGGGTGTTGGGACAGACTAAAAAACAAAAAGCCAGCTACACTCAGAAGACTTCTCTGAAAAGTAGTCATCTCCTAGGTTGCTCTTGATACTAGCAATGAAGCTACATACAATGGGCAATTTATAAACATCAACACAGAAACTAAACTTAAAAAAGAAATAGAAAATGAGAAGACACAGAAGCAAGTTGTAACCCCAGACTCACAGCTTACCCAAGGCAAACCCAGTGAGCAGTGAAGTGGAATAAACTATCCACCTGAACTCTCTGAAATGGTAACAGTGAAAATAACAAAGCAGAAGAATTAGGCTCTAGAAAAGACCAGAAATAATTTCTGAGATAACTTATGAGATGATGGCGATAATGAAGGACATGATTGGTGAATCTACAGTATGTAAAAAAATAGAGGAGTTCAGGAAAATGATGGAAACAATGAATACCCAACATAGGGAAGAAATAAAATCCAGGAACTGGATTCAAACAGGCATCCAGGCAATTTAAAAAATTCCACTGAAAGATTCAATCAATCTGAGGAAAGAATATCAGATCTAGAATACAGGTTTGTGGTTAGCAATTATGAAAAGAAAGAATTCTTTTTTTTGAGACAGGGTTTTACTGTGTGGTTCACACTGGCCTTGAACTCATGGCAACCATCCTGCCTCAGCCTCCCAAGTGCTGGGATTATAGGTTTGTGCCACCACACCTGGAAAAGAAAGAATTCTTGAAATTAGCAAGGGAACATGGAACATTAATCCAACAACTGCTAATGATGAAAAGAAGAATAAGATAGAATTCTTTGTGTCTTAACTACAAAGCTGGGCAAATATATGAAAAAACAGTTCTGGAAAGAAGAACCTGACTAGGGTTTATCAATCTCTCTTAGTTTAGGAGACAGATTTTAAAAACCAGGAAATAGTGCAAATGACATATCAAAAAACCCGTTCACAGAAGTAATGGCAGAAAACTTCCCAAACAGGGAAAAAGAATTTCACATATAGACAAGCGAGGCATGTAGAACTCTATGATCAGAATAAAAGTACACCAAGATGTTTTATATTATCATGATTCCAGGAATTCAACACAAGAAGAGAATATTTTATTTTTGTATTTTTAGGGAAGGGTCTACAGGGTGTTCAGGGTCTCACTACTGGATCGGACTGATAGTGATCAACCTGTTTACAGCCTTCCAAGAGCTGGGATTACAGGCGCGTGCCACCATGCCCAGTCTCAATTGCCGACTCAGTGCATGCTGGGGGTGGGGCCGGCATGGCAGGCCAGGGGATCCAACCCTGACCCCTGCGCCTCCTTGCAGGTGCTTTAATCTGCTGAGCTATTTGGCCATCCCTAAAAAGAGAAAGTTAAAAGTTGTTAGAGAAAAGAAACAAATAAGCTATAGAGCAAAGTCCATCAGAATCACAGCAGATGTCTCTACACAAACCCCAAAGTCAAGAGAGCTTGGAGTGAAATATTTGAAGCCCTAAAAGAAAATAAATCCAACTCAGATTGATGCATTCTAATAAACTGTCTTTCAAAATTGTTGGAGAAATAAGGTACTTCCATTACAAAGAATACCTGAAGAAATTCATGACCATGAAACCAGCCCTCCAAAATGTTCTCACCGGAATTATTACAATACTACAATCATGTTTCTATTTCTTCCCCTTACAATATTTTTTTCATAGTGGATATAGTGAGATTTTCAAAAGGGTAAGAAAATATTCTTCTAGTTATAATGCAGTAAGTCATAAGAACTGAATTTACTCTTTGTGTCAACTATAACACTGGGCAAAATACATAAAATAATAGTTCTAGAAGGAGGAAACTTAGAGCTTAGAAGTCTCTCAGTTTAGGAAACAGATTTGAGATTTCAGGGAGAATAAAATGGCTATAATTTATAGGGTACAGTATAAAGGGGGAGTGACAGTGAAAGATAGAAAATGTTCTGAGACCTATAAAGGGTTTTCCTTGAGCAGAGGACTTCTTAACACACACATTTAAATTAACAATCTGAAACTGGGAAAGAACCACCAGAAAGGTAGCTCTGAGAATGCAGAACAATTCTTGGCTTTCATACAAATTCTTAAAAGTCAGATGGTAATGAACAAGTGTCTTAGTTACTTTTCTCATTACTAAGACAAAATATCTGATACCCAAAGTTAAAGGAGAAAGGGTTTACTTGGTTCACCTTTCATAGAGATTTCACTCCATAGTTGGCTGACTTCAAAGCAGGTTGGCATGACAGAAGGGCATCACATGTCCCAAATTTTCTGATCAAGGAGATTATGGGGCCACAGAGGAAAGTGATCAATGATGTAGAGTGTACCTAAGGAGAGTCCTATGGAGAGAAAACATTCTCTCAGGCTTTTACACAAAGCAAACTGGTCAAGCAATGGCTGTGACTCATCCACATGGCTGACACTGACAAAGGATCTACATACTGCGGTACAGGACTTCAGGATAAATCCTGAGGGGATTTGACTGACTTTGGCAGATACAAAAGTTACATTTCTTGTTATACAGGACTTGCTTTATGTTGGTCTTAACCGTCCAACAGAAAGTATAAAAACGAGGTATAAAAAGTAAAGCCATGTTAATATGCTGAGCTGTAAAGGGCTCAAGCCAACAACTTCTGACATTGCCAGTCAAGTGGAAGACCCAATACTATTATGGACTACTGGACTGTATTGGATTATTTTGCTGAATTCATGCACTTACAACATTTAAATGACAATGGAATACCCATCTCTGATAAAACTAAACAAAAAAGGGGAACATAAAGGAAGGACCACTTTGTATCTGTATATACAAAATAGTTAGAATGGATATATAGCTGCTTTCTCTTAATTCAATGAGAAGAAAGATTTGTACTAATAGTGTTTGGACAGTCTGCATGTCTGCATCTTGTACTATGTCTGCATCTTGTCCTATATCTGCATCTTGTACTATGAATAACTACAACGAAGACAACAATATGCAATGTATTAATTATTATTTTTTTTTTGTAATCAGCATTGAATGGTTTTTATTTTTTATTTTTTTAAGCATGCATTAAGCATTTAATTTAAGCCATGACAAATAAAATATCCACTAAATTAATATTTTTCCTAAATCAGAGGTAATATAGGGAATGATCAAAATATTTCGTGAATCTGTAGAAGAATTATTACGCAATGTATTAATTATTGAAACTGTCCTATTAGTTGGTTTTGAAACTGTCTCATTGCTATTTGTTTCTCAATAAAATTAATTTTAAAAAAAGTGCATCGCAGAGGAGAAAGAGTCCATAGCAAGCAGGCAGGCAAGGGCATGCTAGCCTTTTCTGTCCCTTATATTTTATGCAGGCTCCCCACTCTAGGAATGACATGTCTATTCCTTACACCCTTAATTTTGCCAGAACTATTGCAAACCAATCATCAGACTGATTTAGTAATTACACAGCTTTAATTCCAGTACCACACACTCTAGATCCAGCCACCTCTGAAAGCACCCCCTCCACCCTGTGACTGCATGAGGCTTCGGGGGACATCTAGATGCAATGCATAAAAACAAGGCATTGGGTTGAATACCTAGAAGGTTATTGCTTCATTAAGTAGGATAAATTAGCTCTGATCAGAGATTGCTTTGGTCTTGGTTAGTAGAATTTAAAAGCAACCTTTGGAAGGAGTAAACTATTTATGACTAAGTGAAATATATACTAGAATGAGTCCCAAAGCTAGTAAAGGAATAAATTTAGAGAAAACTTCAAACTATAAAATTTATAATTTCTGGCACTCAGAGATATACAATCAAGGAAATACTTCTCATAACTATGAGCAAAATCAGTGAATAGGTACAGACCCAGGAAAAACATATACTAAAGGCAGTAGAAAATGATATTCAATATGTTCAATAAAGTAGGGCAAAGCATGATCACATGATAATGTTTAAATGACACTGAAGATATCAAAAGTTTGAAATCACTTCTATACAATGATAAAAACAATGCCTAAGAAAAAATACTTGAAGAGGTTAACATGTGAGATAATTGAAGGAAAGGTTAGTGTGAAGATATAGAAATAGAAAGTATTCAAGGGCCGGGGAATAGCTCAGTAGAATAAGCGCTTGCCTGGCAAGTTCAGGGTCCTGAGTTCAATCCCCAGTACTGAAAAAAAAAAAAAAAAAAAAAGAAAAGGAAAAAGAAAAAAAGAAAGTATTCAAAATGAAGCACACAAAGAAGAAAATTAAAAAAATAAATGAACAGAGAATCAGTATGCTTGTGGCACAAACTTGAATAGTCTGAATTTAGAAGAGATTATAACTAGAGGTAGGGATTTGCTAGTCTCAAAGATAAGAAGACTATGTATAACTGTAGGACTGCACACCATTCCAAGGTAGAAAATGACAGAAGAGAAAAGAACCAATGACAGATTTTTGGGAGAATGTTTTTATAAAGGCAGGGGGTGGCAGATTAACTAATGGGCAATTTGTAACACCAAGCTGAACTGAATCAGCGCAGTGCTGGGTGTGGACCCACCTGAGCATTGTTGACAACTGCATAAAAAAGACAACAGGAGGTGGGGGAAGATGAAGTGCTGTTGATTCTCTTGAAGAAGCCTGTCATGTCAGTTTTTCTGATATGATCCCGGTTGTTCTTATCATCAGAGGAACTCAGGTCCTCACTGTTGCTGTGGATGGTTCCCCCTTTTGAGGAAGCTCTGGTCCTTACCTTGAGCATCACTTTCTGGCTCCGGTGCAGATCCATCAGCCTGCTTGCTCAGATCCTTCATCCCACTGGTGCAGACTTTCTAGCTTGGGCCACTAACCTTTCAGACTTCCCAGCGCAGATCCTTGACACAGACTTGCACGAGACATTGCCTTGGACTCTAGGTCTTCATTTGGACTTACATAGGGCATTGCGATGGGATCCAGGCCCTTGGCTGGATTTTTCAGGTCTTTAGTGTATGGACAGATCTCCCACACTCTTTTGCATTTGACTCTTGGGTTAATATTATAAAACAGCACTATAAATTGTGTGTCCTGATTTAAATCATTTCCCTGTAAACCCTGACTACAACAGAGGGCATCCCTTTCCAGCAGCACATACTAGAAAGTAAATTCTAGTGTCTCTGGTTTTGAAATTTGGAACTGAGAAAAGAATCATGGATTTGAAAACTAGATTGTGTGAGCAAAGACTACATTCACTATGACTCTTGACTTAAATATTAGTCTGTTGGTATAGCAGGAAGAACAATTTAATGGTGCAGGATATATGTTTCAAGCAGAAGAAGCAATATGTAGGTAAGCATAGAAATGTACATGAACATAGTATTTGGGGAAAATCAAGTACTATGTTGATAAAATGTAGGGATTATTTGATAGAATATCGAGAGATGAAACTGAAAACATCAGAAGAGTCAGTGGGAAATCATGACAGGGTTGTAAGCAGGGAAGTACCATGATCGCATGTGTATTCATTTGTTCTTTAAGATAGAGTTTCACTGTGTAGTTCAGACTATCCTTAAACTCACTGTGTAGCCCAGGCTGGACTCGAACTTGAGGCAATCAGTCCTCCTGCCTCAGTCCCCAAAGCTCTGGGATTCAGGTATGCACCACCATTCCCAGAACATGTGCATTTTAGAAACAATCACCCTTTCAGTAGTGTATAAAATAGCCTGGAAGGAATAAAGGTAGAGCAAGGAGATAATTTAGGTGTGTGATGGCCCATAACAAATTATAAATTGTGTGGTGTAAAACAATATTTTCTCATAGTTCTCAAGGGTAAAAATCAAAAGTCAAAGTGTTGACAAGACCATGCTCCCTCTGAATGCTCTGGGGAAGAATGTTTCCTTTTTTCTCCCTGCTTGTGAGTCCTAGCAATCCTTGGCATTCAGTGGTATACTAGTTCATTTTCTGTTAGAGTAATAAACTATAAAGAATAGAGGCTTGTTTAGATAATAATTTTGCAAATTAAAGGTCTAAACAGGATAGCGTTGGTTCTGGTGAGGACTCTCCTGGTTGTGTCACATTGTGTTGAATGACATGATAGGAAAGGGAAAGATCGAAGAGCCAGTTAGGAAGCCAGAGCTAGAGGAGGAGCAGATTTTCTCCTTTTATAACAAAGCTGTTATGAAAACTAACCTGGGGTATCATGGAAACAACTTTAATCTCTTCCAAGGGTGATGATACCTATGATCTAACAACTTCCTAGTAGTCCCCACCTCTTAAAGTTCTCGCCAGTTCTTAACATATGAATCCTCAAGAGATGTACTCAAACCATATTCAAACCCTTGCACTTTGCTTGTAGCTGCATCATCCAATCTCTGCCTTCCTTTTCCCTTCTTACCTGCATGTCTTTTCTCTCTTTTTTTAGTATTGAGGATAAAGCTTATGACTTCATACTGAACTACATCTCCAGCCCTTTTTTATATTTTGTTTTTGAGAGAGTCTCACTAAGTCTCTAAGTTGAACAGGTTGGGCTCAAACTTGCAATCCTCCTGCCTCTGCCTTTCATAGTGCAGGAATTATATACACATGCTACCACACCATGCACATCTTTACATGGCCTTAGAAGAATACTTGGATTTAGACCCTACTCTAACCCAGTAGGATTCCATCTTATCTAATTACATCTGCCAAGACCTATTTCCAAATAAGATCAAAGGCAGGGTTTCTGAGTGAACATGAATTTTAGGTACACCATTAAAGTCAGTACATTCTGTACTGCTTCTAATTTTTTTTACTAACTTTTTATTCTCTTTAAAAATAAAAATAAAAAAATAAAAAAGTTAAGTCAGTACAAAAGACTATTATGAGCCAGGCATGGGGCACACACCAGTAATCCCAGAACTTTGGAGGCTGAGGCAGTAGGATCCCCATGAGTATGAGACTGCCCTTGGCTACATAGTAAGTTCAAGGCCAGCCTGACTACATAGTGAGACCCTGGCTCAAACAAAAACGGAAACGGAAACAGAAACAGACACAGAAACAAAAAAGGCTGTTGTGGTAATGAAGGAGAGAATATGAAAACCTGAATTAAGTCATTGTGATAGGGATGAGGTGGGAAAAACGGACTTGAAAGGTAGAATTGGAGCCAGGGATATAGCTCAGTGACACAACACCTGCCTGGCCTGAGTTTGCTTTCCAGTACAAAAAAAGGGGGGATCAGGAAAAAGACCAAAAAATAAAAAAAGAAAAAGATAAATTTATATATATATATATATATATATATATATATATATGCAGGATAATTTGCAAAATTGTAGTGCCAATTTATGCTGCCCTTTTGAAAGGAGCAATTAATGTTTAAAATCTTTTTCTTTTCATTCTTATTTTATCCTTTTTAATTTCTCATAACTTTTTTGTTGTTTTGTTTTTAACCACTTTTACACATTTATATCTGATAACCTAAACAACTAATTTGAAGATAACATCATGTAAAACAGCAACTACTGTTGAATTCCTATTACTTTGTTTAGTGAAATTTTGTATCGTTTCTAATGCCTTTTTTCCACTATTTTTTATGCCTTAAAATAATAAAATAAAATAAAAATAAAAAAGATAAAATTGGAACCAGGCTCGGTAGTGCATGCCTGTAATCCCAGCACTTAGGAGGCTGATGTAGGAGAATGTTTATGACTTCAAGGCCAACTTGAACTACTAGGGTCTCTTAGTGAGACCCTAAAATAAGATAGAATTGGTACAGGTACCTAAAAGCCTATTTAATGATATCATACCTTTAATTAATAGTGACTCCTTTACAACTAACTCTCTGATTTCATTACATGTCTGTGACATTTTGCTTATTTTTTAGCTTTTAAATTCTGCCTATTATAGATGGCACATTATTTGAGTAATAAGATTAAGTGTATAAAAGTGAAAATGCTTAATTTCTGAAGTTCTACTTGGACTGGGCAATACGCATGAATCCTTTGAATCCTGGTGAACATTATTGCATGAAAGCAGGGAGCCCTCTGCCCAAAATGGATAATTTTATTTGATAGATTTGTTTTATTTTAAAGAAAATGAAAACTGAGAAAAAACCACATTAAAAACAATCCAGAATTTCAAAGCTAAATGGTAGGAAATTTTAATAGTTGGATGTACACATTTTGGGATAATAAATGTTTTCTGATTGTTTTGAAAAAAAAACCCCAAACAAATGATAGAAAATCAACAATGATTCTTAAATTGCATATTGTTACCTTCAAAGTAGTTGTTCATATAAGCTTATAAAATTAGTGAAATAAAAAACTTAATATATACAATTTTTCCTTCTTTCTTTTGTCCTTTCCCTAGAAGTTTCTTTCCCTTTCACAATATCTACTGTACCTTTTAGATAAATTGAAAGATTTTTGAGCACCTTTGTGCACAGACATTATTCTAGGACCCAGGCATACAGAGTTAAACAAACAATGGTCCCTATCCTTATGAAATTCACAAGTTAGTGTGAAAGACACAAATACACAGATAAATGTAGTACCATGTGATAGGTGCTTGAGAAAAATAAACATAGTTTGCCATTAAAGAATGTTAGGAAAAATACCTAACCTATTTTAGAAGATGTTCAGGTAGGCTTCCTAGAAGAGATGATGATGAAGTTGTTTTGAAAGAAAGGCTCAAGTTAGTTCAGTGAAATATTAAAGGGAAAGGTATTCTAAGAAAAGGAACAGAAATGAAAGAATATGGCCTACTGAATGACCCCCAAACCAAAAGTAGCTCAGAGCCCAGCCTGGTATTGTCTGCCTGTAGTCTTGGCTATTTGGGAGGTGGAAGGAGGAGGACTGAGTCCAACAGTTCAAAAGAAAAAGTATCTCAGAGTGACAGAAGTAAAGAGTGATAAAAATAAGACTGGACAGAGTCAAAGGCTGAACAACCAGGAAGGGTATTATAGGTCATGGTATGCTATGCTATGCTAGGCATTTGGACTTTCCTCTAAAGCTATGGAAAAACACCAGAGGACTTAGCATACAGCAGTTATGATCAAAGTTTACTCTGCTGGTCATATGGAATCCAAAGTGATGGAGGAGACAAAACTGGAAGCATGTTTATCAATTAGGTGGTTATTGAATAATCCAGATCAAAAAATATGAGTATCTAGGCAGTGCCAGTGAAGATAAGAATGAGAACAGAGAGTTAAGAGACTAAGGACTGAATCAAGAAGAGATTGGTACTATGTTGTTTTAAATAGGATTAATGGAGATAGATATAAAGGATAACTTTGGTGTTTGAGGACTGAGCACCATTCACTCAACCAAGGAATTTAGAAGAGGTCTGTGAGGCACGGAAAGGATGACAAAATCATTTTATTAGTACATATGGACAGATATAATGGTTATATTCACTGTGTGGAGCTGGGATGCATACACAAAACATTTTAATTCTTCATACTTCCTCTTCCCTTTTTGGCCCTCTCCCTTCTTCCAACTCAGGCTGCTTTAGTTACTTTTAATTTTTACATTTGCATCTCAATATTTATAAAAATTTGAGTATAAATAACCTGGAAAACACTAACCATCTCTGAAGGATTTGTCATCAACATAGGTGGTAAATATTTCTGATTATCAAATTTTTATTAAACTTATTTTCTTTGAATTCTCCCCAAATTAACAGGTTAATAAAAAAGTAAACCAATCAAAAAAGGTGTACAAATTGTGATCATACCAATCACAGAAACTAAACAATACCCTTTAATATCTCAAAGGGAAAATAAGGTGAAATAGGTTGCATTGAAATATTTTAAGGAAATTATAAAAGATGTTTGCCAATATTATTCCCTTTATTCTCTCCTACTTGCTATTCTTTACATTGTACTGGCCACTTTAGCCTTTAAGTAGATTTCTGTTAATAAAAGAAGAAAATAACAAATTGAGTGAGAAATTATTTTATATACCTGTTTTGCAAATATCACAAATATTTTATGATACAATTTTATCTTTTTAAAATGTATTTAGTACAGGGTCTACAAGGTCTCACTACATAGATTGGACTCGTACTGATTCTCCTGATTTCAGCCTCCCAAGAGCTGGGATTACAGGCACGTGCTACCACACCCAGTCTCAATCACCGTCTCAGCGTGCCCCGGGGGTGAAGTCAGCACAGCATGCTGGGAATCGAACCTGGCCCCTGGCTCTGCCTAAGCAGGTGCTTTAGTCTGCTGAGCTATGTGACCAGGTCATATAATACAATTTTTTGGGGGGGGTGGAACCGGGGATTGAACTCAGACTCTTGAGTTTGCCAGGCAAGTGCTTATTCTACTGAGCCATCTCCCCAGCCCCTATAATGTAATTTTGAATAATGTACTTTCTCCATCTTTTTGAAAGATTCTTCAATTTCTAAACAGAAATCACAGGTACAGCAATGCTAAAGATCGTATGTAAGTGGATTAATCTGTTATTGCTATAACACTAGTGTGGCAAAACATTTTAGTCACAGAGCTAGCTATAGCTGTTTGTGTGTGTTCTGAACCCTAACATAACTATAAACAGCCAAAAAAGAGACAAAACTCCACAACGACAACTTTGACACAAATTGTACAGTATTTTTTCTAGAAAAGTCTTTAGTTGGCCGGCCAGGCCAAATAGCTCAGTGGATTAAAGTGCCTGCTTAGGCTGATGCAGGGGTGGGGAGTTCGCGATCCCCTGGCCTGCCAGGGCGCACTGAACCAGTGATTGAGAATTGGTGTGGTGGTGCGCACCTGTAATCCCAGCAGTTGGGAGGTTGTAAACAGGAGAATCACTATGAGTTCAATCTACACAGTGAGACCCTGTAGACCCTGTCCTAAATACAAAACAAAAGTCTTTAGTATATTTTCTTACATGAAAGAAAACAACCCATTTATCATTATAATACAATGAAGAAGATCTTTGAGGCCTGATAGTTTGGATCCTGTTTCTCCCATTTGCTAGATAGATTTCAAGCCATCAGCTATTTCCTCTGGCTAAGAAGGAGTAAGATCCTTCTTAAAAGGATTATTATTAAGTTTGATAATGTATGAAAGGGACCCAGAAGATACTAGAAACTGATTAAAATATAACTAATTTAATTATTTCCTAAAAGCCAATAGAAATACTATAACATTTATTTCCTGGATAGACTTTATAAATTTATTGTTAATAGCAATTTAAAAATCCCTTTAGGGAGTTAGAGGCCAACTTTGGTTATACAGTAAGTTCAAAGCCAACCTGAGCAACACAGCAAAACCTTAGCAAGACACAAAAAATAGGAGACTTCCAGGAACATGGTAGCATGGAACATAGCAACAAATCAACCACTTGAGATTTGGAATACACACACTAGAAAATAACAACTTTGGCAAGAAAAGGAGGGAGGTGGATCCCTGGGAAGCAGGGAAGATCTGAGGGGAAAAGTGGAGGCAGAGAAAGTGAAGAGACTGACCACGTTGTAGAAAAAGATGATAAACTGCAGTTTCTCCTTGGCTCCTGGCTCAGTGTGAAAGAGAAAGATTAAATCTATAGAGACACAGTGAGGACAGGTGACTCTAGAGGTGTCAGAGAAAAATGAAGCAGTGAAGCAGATGGATGCTGTGTAGCAACTGGTGTGACTTCAACCCAAGTGACTGCCCTGTCCCATGGAGAAGGTGCTTGGCCAGATGTGATTTTAAAGAGAGCACAACTGAATACAGTACTCAAGAATAGCCATGGATTGGCTTTATCTCGAATTCCCATTGTTGAAATTCCACAGGAACAGGGTGACAGACAGCAATGGGAGACTTGCAGGGTCAGGGAGCAAGGTCAGGCAGGCAAGAGACACCCAGAATATTGAATGTTGAACAGCTCAGGCTCCAGCCCTACAACTAGAGCCTATAATCAGCCTGAACTGGAATCAGCACCATTCCCTAACCCCACTGCAGGCTTGCTGGGATCATTCAGCTCTGATTTGGGCTCTATCTGCCTCCTTTGTCTGCAAGTGACACCAGAGACACATCCTGAATAGGGCACTAGCAGAAAACTGTAAACCCCAGAAAGAGGCTGAGTTAAACATATTGCCATCAGTTTGAGGGTAGCCTGGGCTACATAAGTGAGTTCAAGGCCAGTTTGCACTACATAGCAAAACCCTATCTCAAAAAGAGAGAAAGTAAAAAGAGATAAGATACAACAATGTGCTGCATGCAAGCAACACATTTAACTCAATAGGAAATTCATAGACTGAAAGCCAAATGATGGAAAATAGTATTCCATTGACAAGAACCCAGAAAAAACAGGGATAGCTATTCTATTTGCAGACAAATTGGATTTCAAGGCATGACTTATCAGGAGAGACAAAAAAGATCACTCCATGCTTAATAATGGAACAATCCAAAAGGGAAAACCTAACAATCATAAATATATATGCACTAAACATCAGCATTCTCAACTATATAAAACAAAAAATAATGGATATAAAAATCAAATAAACACTAATATGACTATAATAGGGAATCTCAATACCCCTAGCACAGATAGATCAACTAGATAAAAAATTCAACAAAGAAATAGAGCTGAACCAAATCTTTGAACAAATTGATGTAATAGATACCTACAGAGTGTTCTACCCCAAAACAATAGAACACACATTCTTCTCAGCAACACATGGGACATTCTCTCAAAATGACAAAATACTACCTCATATAACTTGCATGCTTAAATGCAGAGGAACTGAAATTATCCCATGCATGTTATCAGAGAATAGTGCAATAAAATTGGAAGTCAATGCCAAAAATCTCATAAAAATGACATAAACAAATGGAAATTAAATAACACTCTTGAACAACCAGTGGGTTACAGATGAAATTAAAGAGAAGAAACTGTTTCTACCATTAAACAATAATACCAACCCAACATCCCAGAATTTGTGGGATGTGATGAAAGTAGTCCTATGAGGGAAAAACTATAGAGTTGAGTTCCCACATCAGAAAAACATAGTGAGCTCAAATAAAAAAACCTGATGTTGAGGCTCAAGCTTTTTTTTTTCTCCATAATTTTATTGAGAAACAAATAACAATGAGACAGTTTCAAATGAAATTGGTAGGACAGTTTCAATAATTAACACACTGCATACATTCTTCTTAGTGGTTAATTGCTGTACAAGATGCAGACATGATATCCTAGCTACAAACACTATTAGAACAAATCCCTCTATTCATTAAGAGAATGTAACTATATATCTATCCTAACCACTTTGAATACACAGATACAAAATGGACATTCATCTGTATCCCCTTTTTTGTTAACTTCCATTATTTGAATATTATAGGTGTGTAAACTCAGCAAAATATTCTAAAAGAGTCCAGTAGCCCATAATAGCATTGGGTCTTCTGTTTAACTGGCAATGTCAGAAATTGTTGACCTGAGTCCCCCACAGCTCAACATAACAGCATGGCTATACTTCTTATATTTCGTTTCTATACTTTTCTGCTGGATGGTTAAGACCAAGGTAAAGCAGGACCTATGCAACAAGAGTTGTGGCTTTTGGAAGCTTCTACAAAGATAGAAGCAAGTTAAACACAAAGTGTGCACAGGAAAGGAAATTATAAAAATCTGAGCAGAAATTAATGCAGTTGAGATAAGAAAACAATACAAAGAATCAGTGAATTGAAGAGTTGGTTCTTTGTAAGATTAAAGCAGACAAACCTTTAGACAATCTTTTTCTTTAAAAAAAGGAAAGACCCTAATCTATGTCATTATGTAGCAGAAAATGCCCTCCACACACACCAGTACATTTCAGTTGGACAGTTGCTCATGCCACACCTCCAGTTCCAGTCCCAGCTACGCCTGTCTCTAAGAAATGTCTGGTCACTGTGATGCACATTGTATAAACCAATCCCCAATTGACAAACCATTTTGCATTTGTAGTTTCCACTTGCTTATCTCATATAAGCCCTAAACACCAGAGATCAAGGCCTGATATTCTGGGAATGATTCTGATCAGTATCTGTTGACATAAATAAATCTGCCTCCAATTCCTGTGTTGTTTTGGTGTTTTTGCTTGCTGTTGTAATTAGAGATAAAAAAGATGAAATCACAACAGTTCCTGCAGAAATCCAGAGGTCATCACTACCCACTTTGACAACCTGTACTCTAATAAGAAGGAAACTACAAAAGAAATGGAGAGAATCCTAGATACATACAAATTGCCAAAACTGAATGGAGATATAAAAATTCTAAATAATCCAATATCAGTCAATGAAATTGAAGAAATAGTTAAAAACCTACCAAGGAAGAAAGCCCAGGTCCTAATGGATTCACTGTTGAATTTTTCAAAGTATTTAGAGAAGATGTACTGCCATACTCAATCTCTTTAATGAAACTGAGAGAGAAACAGTATTCCCAAAGTCATTCCTAGAAGCAAGAATTACCTTGATTCCAAAACCAGAGACAACAACCAAAAAAAGAATACTATGCTGTCCTTAACATAGATGCAAAAATCCTCAATAAGATATTGGCAAGCACAATACAGCCAAGTGTGATGTTGTATACTTGTAATCCCAGCACCAGGATTCTGAGGCAGGAGATTTACTGGGAGTTAAAGGCCAGACTTTGTTACAAAGTGAGTTCAAGTCCAGCCTGAACTCCATAGTGAAACTGTTTAAACACACACACACACACACACACACACACACACACCCCTCATCACCACAACAATGTATCAAATCATCAAGAAGGCTATACAGGGCCAGCCAGATAGCTCAGTAGACTAAAGCACCTGCTTAGGCAAGTGCAGCAACTGGGGTTTGATCCCCCCAGCGTGCTGTGCCGGCCCAACCCACGGGGCATACTGAGATAGTGATTGAGACTGGGCATGGTGGTGTGCACCTGTAATTACAGCACTTGGGAGACTGAAAACAGGAAGATCACTATGAGTCCCATCTGTGTAGTGAGACCTTCTAGACCCTGTACTAAATACATTTGTTAAGAAAAGATTATACACCTTGACCAAGTAAGATTCATCCCAGGGATCCAAGAATGGTTCAACATACACAAATAAATAAATATAACACCACTTTCACAGAACCATTTGCATAAAAAATCATGGTCATTTCAATAGATGCAGAAAAAGCATTTGACAAATTCCAACACCTACTCATGATAAAAACCCTGAAGAAATTGGAATAGAAGATCTTTGTCTCAATCTGATAAAGTTCCATCTATGACAAACCAACACCAACAGCATACTAAATGGTCAAAACTAAAATCAGGAACAAGACAAAGATGTCCACTATCATCATTACTCTTCAATAGTTATGGAAATATTACCTACTGCAATTAGACAAGAGAAAGAAATATAAGGAATTAGGATAGAATTAGGAATTAAGATATAATATATATCATTATTGCAGATGCCATACTCTACATAGAAGACAACAAAAACTCCCCACAAAACACCTAGATTTAATAACAAATTTACTAGCATATTTGGATACAAAGTTAAAGCTCAAAAATTAATAGCATTCATTATGCAAATCAATTCACCGAGAGAAAATTAAGGAAAAATCACCTTTCACAATAACATCAAGGAAAAAGAAATACTCTGGAATCAATCTAATGAAGGAATTAAAAGACATTTACATTGGAAATTACAGTACTTTGAAAATGGTGATTGAAAAGGATATCAGATAATGGGTAAATACCCCTTGTTCTTGGATAGGTAGAAATAATTATTGAATATGGCCCTATTTTCAAAATTGTTGTATGGATTTATTTTTGTTTATTTTTTTGTGGCATCAGGGATCAAACTCAGGACCTTGTGCTTGCCAGGGAGGTGCGCTTATGCGACTGAGTTATCTCCCCCCGAACCTATTGTACATATTTAATGCAATTTCCATCAAAATACTAATAATATTCCTTACAGAGCTAGAGAAAACATTCCTAAAAGCCACTGGACTTAGAAGAGACCTATAGTAGCATAAGCAATTCTTGACAACAAAGGCAAGACAGGGGGCATCAAAATCCCTAATTTAAAAGTATACAACAAATCTACTGTGATAGAAAACTGCAGGGTACTGGCAAAAACAGACCTGATAATCAATAGAATAGAATAGAAGATGCAGAAAAAACTCCAAAAACACTCTACCTTGTCTTTGATGAAGGCACCAAACACCTTCACTGGAAGAAAAATAGCCTCTTTAACAAATGTTGCTGGGAAAATGATTTTCCACGTGCTGAAGATTAAACAAACACGTATCTGTCACCATGTACTACACTGAAGTTGAAATAGATAAAATATATAAATATTAAAACATAAGCACTAAATCTGCTGGAGGGTACAATAGGTAAAACTACTGAAAATGTAGGTATAGGTAAAGACTTTATGAACAAAATTCTGATCACACAGAAATATTACAAAGAATCAACAACTGGGATTATTCATATTAAAAAACCCCTTTCACAGCAAAAGAAACTACCAACATAGTAAAGCAATAACCCATAGAATAGGGAAAAATTATACCAGCTATTTGTCAGACAAAGGACTTCTATCTAGAATATAGAAATCATTTCTAAAAATCAGACCCTGTAAATTTAAAGACCTAATCAAAAACTGGGCATCTGCAGTGAATAGACCCTTCTTGAATAAAGAAATACAAACAGCAAAGAAGTAAATGAAAAAATGTTCAGCACTATTGGTCATCTAAGAGGTGCAAATTAAAACATCGCTGAGATTCCATTCACTTCAGAAAGAATGGCTATCAGTACGAAATCAACCAATAACAAATGCTGGTCAGGCTCTGGGGGAAAAGGAACACTTCTCCACCATTGGTGGAAATGTAAATTGTTACAATCCATATGGAAATCAGTATGGAGTTTCTCAAAAATCTCAAACTTGATGTTTCATTTGACCCAGCTAGTCCCCTTGTAGGGATCTTCCCCATAGAATTAAAAGCATCATTCCACGGTGATACATACACACCCATATTTGCCAGCTGAATTTATGGCATCTAAATCTTTAACAAGCCCTGATGTCCATCAACAGATGAATGGATAAAAATGTTATTTATATACAATTGAGTATTACACTGCCATAAAGGGGAATAAATTTGAAACATTTTTAGGTAAATAGATGCACCTTGAGAAGATAAATTTAAGTGGAATAAATCAAACACACATGTTTAAATATCACATTGTTTCACTTCTATGAGAAACCCAAAGGGTAAATAAGGACTAAAATAGATGATAGATATCGGAAAGTAGCAAGTAAAAGTTCATATGGGAACGGGAACAGGGCATTGAGGAGAGGAAAGACAGTTAACAGGGATTAAAAAAAAAACAAAGAAGAATAGAAGGAAAACAATTGAAAAGTTTTGTAAAGGGAGAGAGGAAGATGGATTGGAGGGAAGGGAAGGAAATGGAGATTTTGTTATGTACAGGTACATATTCCCTGTGGGGAATGTGATCCTTGTAAATGTTAAACATATACGAATAAAACTAATTTTTCAAAACCAAAAAAATTCCCTTCAGAAGATGTATGCACATTTTTATAGAAATATAGAAATGAGACAAAAGCCTAAGTCCCAAGGGAGCAGGGAGCAATAAACAGCCCAGGGAGAGCTGCTGTCTCTCACTTGTAAATCCCGGCAAGCTGGGATTCAAGGCTGCAGATAACAGCTTCTCCTGCCACGCCCTGTGCTTTGATCCCTTGCTTGGGATGTTATCAGCTAGCATTTGTGTAAACGTAGTGTTAGGCAAATGGTGGAAGTCGATAGAGATAGTAGTTTGTGTTCAATGAAGTAATTATGCACATTCCTTAGCCTTCTTTAGCCCTCAATAAAAGTGAGATGTTTCCCAGGCTCTGGGCTCCCTTGGAGAGAGACTAATTTCAGTGAGACCTCTGAGGCTATCTTCATCTGGTCTTCTCGTCGTTTCTCTCAGCACCGACTCACAACATGCAACACATTTTTAATCAAATTTATGCCATTAATATTTTTCCTGATGGTACACATATTCTTTAGTGAGACCTACAATGATTCTTATTTTTATTTATGAATGTTGTTTTCAAATTCACAATGAGATGAAAAAAATTATGCATGATATTCAGACAGATAGTGAGGTTAAGCCCAACTGTGTATGTTGTAGGATAATAATAATATGCTTCTCTTCTGGAGGGTTAACAACCTAAGTTTGCAGACCAAAATTTAGAGAAAAAGAAGGGCTACAAGGACAGCCAACATTTTGGCCCTAATCTTTTAAGGTCAGTGAAGACTCAGGACATAGGAGAACATGTACTGTAACATCTTGCTACCGAGCTATCTCCCTAGCCCTCATGATAACAGTTTTAGATGGACATAAATAATTCAAACAAATGCATGCAGCCTATAAAAGGATGCACTAGTTGAGTATTAGTAATGAGGACAAATGTAACCATTTTTACCACTAAGTTTAGAGACTATTTCAATGATTAACATTGTTCAGTGGGCCAACCTGTGTAAAATCTTGTACCTCTATACACTGGAGAATGTGAATACTAATAGGCATAGGTTGAGAGATAGTAATTTAGTAACTATGAATATTTTAATGTATTATAAGTTAATTAAAATGAAATGTGCAAAATATATCTCTAAAATATGAAGTTTCAAAGTCTTCCATATCAAATAAGTCAGTACATGTAAAAATGTACACATAAACACAAAATAAATATACACAATACATGTGAATATGTATATGCTGAAAAGTCCAAGGTAACTGCTTAACAAGTGTAAGCATATGAGAAGTAGGCTTTTTTTTTTTTAATCCATTGCTTTATTTATTTATTTATGGGGTGTGTGTGTGTGTGTGGCCAGCTCAGCCCACCAGGGGGCGGGGCTGGCTGGCATGTGGTGCTGGGGGATTGAACTGCGGTCTCTGTGTTTTGTTAAGCTTATTCTAAGTAGGTGCTTTAGACCACTGAGCCATCTCACCAGCCCGAGAAGTAGGCTTTAAAATATTGTTTTATTAAACTATTTAGTTAGAGAATATATAATGAACACGCATTCTTGAATTAAATTTGTAATTATAACAATATAAATTTGTTTTATAGTATGGAAACAGATTAAGGGATCTATTATAAACCAAAAGAATTAATAATTCAAAGACAGATTGGAAATTAGAATGATAAATATAATATAAATAATTATAGCATAAATCATGAATAAAATACAAATTAAAACTTTAACAAAACAAAAAAAGAAAAAATATGCAAAGATCCTTGCTCTTCTTTAGCAGATATGTTATTCAAAATTTAAACCTCAGTGGATTACATAATTTGTATAGAAGTCAGGGGCCAGAGAGATGGCTCAGTAGAATAAGTACTTCCCTGGCAAGCTCAAGGGCCTGAGTTCAATCCCTGGTTCTGAAAAAAAAAAAAAAGTTCAAAGGTCACAAAACAACTGACTCTAGCCTAGGAAAGGGGTACTTCCTTTTCTTTTTCTGTGGTACTGGGGATTGAACTCAGGCCCTTGCGCTTGCTAGGCAAGTGCTTATTCTACTGAGCCATCTAACCAGCTCCATTTTTTTTCACTTTATAAGAAAAAAAGATAAAATGGCAATGAAACAATTTCAAAACAGGGTAGTAGGACAGTTACAATAATTAATACATTGCATATTGTTGTCTTCATAGTAGTTATTCAGAGGACAAGATGCAGACATATCTTGTCTAAACAATATTAGTACAAACCTTTCTTCTCAATGAATTAAGAGAAAGTAGTACATCTATCCTAACTATTGATACAGGGAGAAAAACTGATCTTGGGTGGGTGAACTCCAAACCATACAGGGAACCTCCAAATGATATAGGGAAAAATGATCTCCCGACCTGACCTGTACGAGTTTGTGTTCTCTAAAACCGAAGACTGAATTTCAGGAACAAACGGAGGTTATGAGCAGAATATATTTATTGAGAGAAAGAAAGCTCCTGTCCAACAGAGGGACAGGAAGGGGGCCTGAGTGAGTAGTTTCCTGGGAAGCTATCTCTTCCAGGGACTTTTATAATGTAAAACCATGTGGGTCTTAAGTGACCTTGGAAGGCTAGGGCCAAAATGTTGGCTTTCCTTGTGGCCCTCTTTTTTCTCTAATTTTGGTCTGCAAACTTAGGTTGTTAACCATCCAGAAGAGAAGCTTATTGTTATTACCATACAACCTGGGCTGTTAAGCTTATCCTCACTATCTGTCTGAATATCAAATATCTTAGGCATAACATGGAACAGGTATTTTTCATCAAGTATTGATATGTTGAACTTCAAGTTCCTACAGAATATGATGAAAAAACATTTGAAAAATTAAAGTATATTTTAAAAATAGGCATAGTTATATAATTCTTATGTTTACACATAAGTCCAGAAATCTAACCATATACAACCTTGAAGCAGGACAGTCCAGCAACATTCCTTTTCCTGTCTCCTGCCTACATTCACCACCCCCTTCTTTTTGAACAATCATCTACCTGAGAGACAGCATGGCAGCAACTTGCATGTCATGACAAGCAGCCCATATTCAGAAGACGAGAATAACAGGCACTCCAAGAATGAAACTACTATTAGAAATTGCCATACTCAGTGCAGTTGCTTAGTTCACAGGTGTCTATATATATAGTTAGTCAGGGTGAGAATCATTCCAATTAACTGTAAGATTCAAAAATCTTCTGAAGATTCTCAGGATCACTGCCTTACCCATCTTCTACATATTACAGTATGGTTTGCCCCTGTCATGTTTCCTAGCTCTTCTCCTTGCTCTCTTTTCATTATCTAGTCCTCAAGTTCTTGCTTTCCTTTTAGTTGCATTATACCTTTCTATTTGTATTTCTTCTTAAGACTCAGGACATATGAGATCTTGTACTATAACATCATGTAACTCAGTAGTGTCCCAAATTTTCTGATCAAGGAGATTATGGGGTCAACGAGGAAAGTGATCCATGATGTATAGTGTGCCTAAGGAGAGTCACATGAAGAGAAAACATTCTCTCAGGCTTTCACAGAGAGCAAATTGATCAAGCAATGGCTGTGACTCATCCTCATGGCTGACACTGACAAAGGATCTACAATCTGAGGTATAGGATCTCAGGAAAAATCCTGATGGGATTTGACTGACCTTATCAAATCCAAAAGCTACAACTCTTGTTGCATAGTCTTGCTTTATCTTGGTCTTAATCGTCCAGCAGAAAAGTATAAAAATGAAGTATAAGAAGTAAAGCCATGGGGGCCTGGCCATAGCTCAGTTCTTTAAGTGCCTGCTTCCACAAAGCTGTCAGCCTCAGGTTGCTGTAGTTCGATCCCCACAACACCCCGGCCAGCCAAACTACCCCTGAGGGCATTCGGAGCAAAA
>NW_004524856.1:1991388-1996587 GCF_000260255.1 Octodon degus
TATATAGTTACATTCTCTTAATGAATAGAGGGATTTGTTCTAATAGTGTTTGTAGATAGGATATCATGTCTGCATCTTGTACAGCAAATAACCACAAGGAAGAGTGTATGCAATGTGTTAATTATTGAAACTGTCCTACCAATTTCATTTGAAACTGTCTCATTGCTATTTGTCTCTCAATAAAATTATGGGAAAAATTAAAAAAAAAGATTCAACCTCACTAATAATGAAAATATCAATTAAAAATAAATATGTTATTTATAAAGTAAAAAAAAACATGTGGGGCTAAGGTGGAGAGAATGGGAACTCACATAGGTGGGCAGGAAGTGGGACAAAGCTATGATCAACCAGTGGGATTACAAGCACCATTGTTCAGGTAAAACTGATTAAATCCAGTATCAAATGGGAAAGCGAGTCACGTAGCAAGTGGGCATGAAATGGGACAGGGTCTCTCCCTGATGGGGGTTGGAATGGTGGACAGGGTTTCTTTCTGTTGGGGGTTGGGCTAGTGACTCACTTGGGTCTTTCCAGGTGATGGATACCTATTTAGAATATCAATCCCAGGTGCTAATCTTTTAGCATTTGTTTGGCCTTTAGGTCTTTAGGTCTGGTTCACAGCAGGAGCATCTGCACCTCCCACAGTTGTGAGGCATCTCATCTTTTGTGCTGTCTCCTTGGAGGGCCTGGCCCTGTCTGACTGCCTATAATATTTTTATCTAACTCAGCTGCCTGCAATATAATATAATATAATATAATATAATATAATATAATATAATATAATATATATATATATATTACATTAATATATATATATATATTACATTATATATAACAACAAAATGGTCCTTCATCTATATCCCCCTTTTTTGTTTTGTTTTGTCAGAGATAGGTGTTCCATTGCAGTTAGAGAAGCTGTATTTGGAGAAGTCTTTAAAAGACTTTTTCATACTTGATGCCAGTCTAAAGATTGTAGATACTTGAGTTCAGCTAAATAATCCAATATAGTCCAATAGTTCATAATAGTAGTGAGTTATCAGCACAACTGGCAATTGTCAGAAGTTACTGACTTGAGCCTTTTACAGCTCAGCAATATTAATATAGCTTTACTTTCAATACCTCATGGTTACACTTTTCTGCTGGATGGTTAAGACCAAGTTAAAGTAAGACCTATATAATTAAAAATGTCACTTTTGCTCTCTGACAAAGTCAGTCAAATCCCCTCCAGATTTACCCTGGAGGTATACATATTGTTGACCATACCAGATTCACTTATCAAAAAATAAATAATAGACTTTAATATTTCAAATGAGCATCTGAGATGAACATACACTTCTCAGATGAAGAAATACAAGTGGCAAATAAATATATGAAAATATGTCCAACATCATTGGTCGTTCAAGAATTGCAAATTAAAATAGCATTGAGATTCCATCTGATCCTAGAAAGAATGGCTAACATCAAGAAGTTAGGCAATAACAAATGCTGGAGGGACTATAGGAAGAAGGAAGCCTTTTCTACTGCTCGTGGGAGTGTAGACTGGTACAACCACTGTGGAAATCAGTGTGGAGATTCCTCAAAAAACTAAGATTAGAGATCCCATTCAACCCAGTTATTCCCATGCTGGGTGTTTTTCCAGAAGAACTGAAAACATACCACAGCTACATATGTACACCCATGTTCATAGCAGCATGATTTGTCATAACTAAATCTTGGAAACAACACAAATGTGAATCAACTGAGAAATAGGTAAAGAAGATGTGACATTTTTATGCAATGGAGTGTTCTCAGCTGTAAAAAAGATAAACCCAAGGCTTTTATAGGTAAATGGATGCAACTAGAAACCATACTCATAAGTCCGAGAAATCAGACCAGTATGTGTAAACATCATATTGTCTCCTTAGTGTAAGAAACTGAAACAATAAATAAAATCTTAAAGGTATTATAGATACTACGAAAGAGAAAAAAACTGCTCAAAGGGAAAGAACAACTGCATTGAGGGAAAGAAGAAAAAATGAAAGAAAGGATGATTGTGTTGCTGATTTGTACTGGTCTATTGAAAAGAACAGCTACTGCTTATATTTTTTATTCTCTTTAATTTTTTTATTTTTTAAAGGATATGAAATAGTAATTTAGAAAAAGCATTAGAAACTGTACAAAATTTCACTAAACAAGGTAATAGGAATTCAACACTGGTTGCTGTATTGCATGATGTTATCTTCAAATTAGTTGTTTAGGTTACCAGATATAAATATGCAACAAAGTTATAAGAAATAAAAAAGAAAATAAAAATAAATGTGAAAACTAATTGAGCATTAACTCTTCCTTTCAAAAGACCAGCAGAAATCAGCAGTACAGTTATGCAAATTATCCTGCATATATACAAAAGTATACCTTTTTTCTTTTGTCCTTTTACTCCCCATTGAACAAATTGTTTCCCTTTCAAAGTGTCTAGTGTGTCTTTCAGATTTTTACTTACTCTCTCAGGTTCTCACACTAATGAGACAATGCGATGTTTCTTTTTAATTTTTTTGACCAATTTTGCATGCATATTACTGAACAACTAATTTTAAGACAACAGTATGCAATACAACAATTATTGTCAAATTCCTACCATTTTTAGCAAAATTCTGCATCATTTCTACTATTTCTTTTTACTACTTTTTTTTCCTCTAAAAAATAAAAAAGAAACAATAAAAGAATATATAGGAGTGCAGAAAAAAGAAATATACAGTCTAATACATGAAAAGATCCTTTATTACTTTACTATATAATGTACTAGCATACGTTTTCTCAATTGGAAAGTGTCACAGAATAACATTTCTCTTTTGTTCTCTCAGGAAGCTCTTCTTTTCCAGGATTCAGTTTCATATGACATCTGTGATATTGTCTGTGAGGATACCAACAGTGCTTCATAGTAAAGAACATGCTCTAAGTTATTCCATCATGAGTTCTCAACATGTTCAGCTTTTTCTTCTAATGTGATTTTCAGCAACTGATCCTGTGTTTCTTCATTATTATGCACAGGATCTGGTCAAGGGATAGGATTCACATATCCATATGGAATATTCACATAATGTGCTAGCATACTATTGTCCTTCCATCTGTTGGCAAAGCTAGATTTTATTTTGTAATCATAGTTACCAGGAAGAGAAGAATGTGTAGATTCACAATAAACACAAGATGAAGCTCCAGTTTGGGTTGGAAATATATACATCATATAGTTCTCTTTGACATCACCCATTTTAGTGCAATGCCCACTGCCATGATACAGAAAGAAGTTTATCAGATGGTAAGAAAAAATTTTTTTGAGAAAAACCTGCCTTCCAAAGGTGCTTCTAGGCACACCAATTTTCATTCCTGCAAGGGTCCTGGGAGCCCTATGGGTCCAGTCAGCTACAGCTGGATGTTCTCCTAGGCAAGAGGGGGACACTCCTGGAAGTGTGAAGCCACATGCTGGTCCTTCTATCAAATAGAAGGAACCTGGGCCTGTCAGCAACTGTGTCCTGCAGGCTAGGCCAGACAGAAGACATCAGCATCCACAGATAAGCTTTCTGAGCATGTCTAGCTTCTAGGGCCTCTATCCAAGGTGGTGGTTGCCTTGACAGCTACCCCAGGATGATGAAATTCATTTTGTAAATGTTAAATTTGGGGTGCTTCAGGGATATCAAAATAGAGATATATGGCCTTTAGGGTGGAATGCCAACCTGATCAGGTTTGGGATCTGGCTGGAAGATTGTTGGAGCACATTAGGGGTGGTGTCTGGGTAGTCATGGAAACCTGGCTTGAGGTCTAGGTCTGATCCCCTTGCTCCTTCTTTGGCACTGTTTTCTTGCTCTCCTTCCCTGCCACTATGACCTAAACATTCGTTAATGATTATTACCAAAAACAATTATTATTGTGATAGTTGCACAATAAGGTATTTTTCTTTTCAACATCTGGGCCTTATTTCATGCTAGGATTGTAGGTGTTGTGACTAATTTACCTTCTTGATATGTGTTTTGTTATACAATGGAGTAGTACTCTGCCATAAAGAAGGATAAACTTGAGGTAATTTTAGGTCAATGGATGTAACTTGGGACTACATTCATGTAAAAATCACATTACCTCCCTGGTGTGAGAAACTGAAAGAGCAAATAAGGATCAAAATATATAATAGATACTGTGAAATGGGAAGAAATTGTTGAAAAGGAAAAAGGACTAGTGTGGGGTAAGGGGGAAAGGAAGAAAAGGAAAAGAAAAGAGAGATTTAAAAAAGTATAAAATGGAAATAAATCTTATAAATAGGGAGGGGGAAATGGGTTGAAGGGAGGAGAGGCAATTGAGAAAGAAGAGGAATCAAAATATATCATGAACAGGTACAAATTCTCAATGATGAATGTGATCATTATATATATGTACCAATAAACTTAATTTTAAGAAAAGAAATGTAAAAAGGAAATGAATTTACCTTCTTGAGAGCATTCACCAAGGAACACACAGGCACTTGGAGGAACTTAAAACATCATGTCATAGTGACATATGTGTGCCTGTTTATGGCAGCACAATTTGTGATAGCCAAACCTTGGAAACAACCAAAGTGTCCATCACCTGAGGAATGGATGAAAAAGATGTGGTGTTTCTATACAATGGAGCATTACTCAGCTATGAAGAATGACAAACTTGAAGCCTTCATATGCAACTTGAAGATATACTCATAAGTGAAATAAACGAGACCCACATGTGTAAATATGTATAGTCTCTCTAGTGTAAGAACGCAAAAGAAGAAATAAAAATTGAGAGGTATAACACAATTAATTTTTTTTTTGGCAGAACCGGGGACTGAACTCAGGCCCTTGCACTTGCCAGGGAAGCACTTATTCCGCTGAGCCATCTCCCCGGCCCCATAACACAATTAAATGAAAAGCAAGAATTTAAGGATTAAACAATGAAGAGAGTGAAAGGAGAAAAGATAAGAAATATGGCACCGCAAAACCATACATTTATGTAAACAAGAGGTTAAGGCAATGGTCCTAAGAATCTCCATTAGGTTTTTTTTTTCCTTTTCAAAGTTTTATTGATAAACATATAGCAATGAGACAGTTTCAAATCAAATCGAAAGTACAATTTCAACAAATAATACACTGCATATATTCTTCTTAGTGGTTAATTGCTGTACAAGATGCAGACTTGTGATCCTACTTACAAACACCATTAGAAAAA
>NW_004524856.1:1998112-1999875 GCF_000260255.1 Octodon degus
GTGTAATACTAAAATCATGCTTTTAGTACCTGTCATTTTGGTCATCTAACTGCATACTGCTTCTAATGTCATGCCAATTATTGTTATACTCTTTTTAAAGTTTTTTTTTTTAAAAAAGGTAATAAAAGAAAACAAGAGACAAGAAAAAATGTCATAGATTGTCCTGCTACAATGTTGTATATGGTTTGATTTCTAAATTTCTGTGTAAAAATGTGTAATTGTTTTTTTCACATTTTATAGGGATTTAAATTTTAGAATATCTATGGTTACTGAAAATAGCAGTTCCATGTTATGTCTAAGGCGTTTGATATTCAGATAGTGATGTTACACTCAACTGCCTCTGTTACAGGGTAATAATATTAAACTTCTCTTCTGGATGTTTAACAACTAAAGCTTGCACACAAAGACTTAGAGAAATAGAGGGGCTACAAGGATAGCCAATATTTTGGCCCTAGCACTTCAAAGTTAGTGAGGACTCAGGACATAAGAAAACCTGTGCTGTAACTCAGTGGTGTCCCAAATTTTCTGATCAAGGAGATTATAGGGCCACAGAGGAAAGTGATCAACAATGTATAGTGTGCCTAAGGAGAGTCACCTACAGAGAAAAATTTCTCACTGACTTTCACAGAGAGCAAATTGGTCAAGCAATGGCTGTGACTCATCCACATGGCTGACACTTACAAAAAAGCCACAAGGTGCTGTACATGATTCCAGTGTAAATCCTGAGGGGATTTGACTGATCTTGTCAGAAACAAAAGTTACATTTTTAGTTATATAGGTCTTTCTTTATCTTGGTCTTAACCATCTAGCAGAAAAGTGTAACCATGAGGTATAAAAAGTAAAGCCATATTAATATGCTGAGCTGCAAAAGACTCAAGTCAACAACTTCTGACAATTGCCAGTTCTGCTGATAACTCACTACTATTATGGACTATTGGACTATATTGGGTTATTTTGCTGAATTCAAGTATCCATCAGGTTTTTGAAAATAGCAGCTATTGGGTAGAATTCTCACCCTGAATAACTCTATACGCTGATATCTAGGAACTAAGTATCTTTAGACTGGTTTCAAGTATGAAAAGGTCCTTTAAAGACTTCTCCAAATACAGCTTCTCTAACTTCAGTGAAACACCCATCTCTAAAAAAGCAAAACAAAAAAGGGGGATATCTTGGGAGCCAGAAAAATGGGAAATTGATCAAATACATGAAGGTGGGACTTGGCCTAGTGCCTAAACCAAACAAGCTACCTCAATTCTGAGATGAACATCCTGTCTGGTTAAGGTTTGCTATCAGTTGCTAAGCAACCTAGTGTCATGCGTTACTAACTTCACAGAAGTGTAGATAAAAGATAATTTTGTTGTGAAAAAATGGGGGAGGAAAAAATATATATGTACACACAAGAGAGTTAGGATAGATATACAGCTACTTTCTCTTAGTTCACTGAGAATAAAAGTTTGTACTAATATTGTTTAGATGAGATATCATGTCTGCATCTTGTCCTCTGAATAACTACTATGAAGACAACAATATGCAATGAATTAATTATTGTAAGTGCCCTACTGACCTGCTTTGAAACTGTTTCATCACTATTTCATTTTGTTCTCATTAAAATAAGCAAAAATTATAATAAATAAATAGGGCTGGCCAAATAGCTCAGCGGATCTAGTAGTGAGACCCTAAGCACCCTGTAGACCCTTTCCTAAATAAATAAATACACGAATTGAAGTAGGAAATGTAAGTACATAATCTCTAGCAGTATCAGA
>NW_004524856.1:2014444-2021600 GCF_000260255.1 Octodon degus
ACACATGTGTAAATATCATATAGTTTCCCTAGTATAAGAACTCAAAAGAAGAAATACAAATGGAAAGGTATAATACAACTAAAAGGAAAGCAAGAACTTGAGGACTAGAAAATGAAAAGAGAGCAAAGAGAAGAGCTAGGAAACATGACAGTGACCAGCCATACAGTTATATGTCGAAGATGGGTAAGGCAATGATCCTGAGAATCTCCAGAAGATTTTTGAATCTAGCAGTTAATTGGAATGATTCTCATCCTGATTAACTATATATACAGACACCTGTGAGCTAAGCAACTGCACTGAAGATGGCAATTTATAATAGTGGGTTCATTCTTGAAGTGCCTGCCATTCTGGTCTTCTGAATAAGGGCTGCTTGTCATGACATGCCAGTTGCTACAGTGCTGTCTCTCGGGTAGATGATTGTTCAGAAAGAAGGGGGTGGTGAATGAAGGCAGGAGACAGGAAAAGGAATGCTGCTGGACTGTCCTGCTACAAGGTTGTATATGGTTGGATTTCTGGGCTTATGTAAAAACCTAAGAATTATATAACTCTTTATGCCTATTTTTAAAATATATTCTAATTTTTTAAATGTTTTTTCATCATATTCTGCAGGGACTTAAAGTTCAACATAACAATACTTGATGAAAAATACCTGTTCCATGTTATGCCTAAGATGTTTGATATTCAGACAGATAGCGAGGTTAAGCTTAACAGCCTAGGTTTTATGCTAATAACAATAAGTTTCTCTTCTGGATGGTTAACAACCTAAGTTTTCAGATCAAAATTAGAGAAAAAAGAGAGCCACAAGAAAAGCCAACATTTTGGTCATAGCCTTCCAAGGTCAATTAAGATTCGGGACATATGAGAACTTGTACTTTAATGTCATGTGACTCAGTAGTGTCCCAAATTTTCTGATCAAGGAGATTATGGGACCAAAGAGGAAAGTGGCTGATCATGTAGAGTGTGCCTAAGGAGAGTCACATGGAGAAAAAACATTCTCTCAGGCTTTCACAGAGAGCACATTGGCCAAGCAATGGCCGTGACTCATCTTCATGACTGACACTGACAAAGCATCTACAATCTGAGGTACAGCATCTCAGGATAAATCCTGCGGGGATTTCACTGACCTTATCAGACTCAAAAGATACAACTCTTGTTGCATAGGTCCTGCTTTACCTTGGTCTTAACCATCCAGCAGAAATGTATAAAAACGAAATGTGAGAAGTAAAGCCATGCTGTTATATTGAACTGTAGGGGACTCAGGTCAACAATTTCTGACACTTCCAGTCAAGCAGAAGACCCAACACTATTATGGACTACTGGACTGTTTTAGAATATTATGCTGAGTTAACACATCTATAATATTCAAATAATGGAACTAAACAATAAGGGGATACAAATGAGTGTCTATTTTGTATCTGTGCATTCAAAGTTGTTAGGATAGATATATAGTTACATTCTCTTAATGAATACAGTGATTTGTTGTAATAGTGTTTGTAAATAGGATATCATGTCCTCATCTTGTATAGTAAATAACCAGTAGGAAGAGAGTATGCAATGTGTTAATTATTGAAACTGTCCTACCAATTTCACTTGAAACTGTCTCATTGGTTTTTGTTTCTCAATAAAATTAGGAGAAAAAATAAAATAAAATAAAATAAAATAAAATAAAATAAGTTTATGTTTATGAATAAAGCTAAATAATGGTTAAATAAAGTCAGGCCCAAAACTAAAATAAATAAATAAATACACAAATAAGGTGTACTAAAAAAGGTCTGTAAGATTTGCCTCTTTTTTTTTTGAGTGTTTCATTATGTAGATCAAACTGGCTTTGAACTTACTTACGTAGTCCAGTTTGGCCTCACACTCATTATGATCTTCTTGCCTCAGCCTTCCAAGAGCTGGGACTATAGGTTTGCACCACCAGACCTGGTGAAATTTGGCTTTTAAGAAATAGGTGAAAAAAAAAGAAATAGGTGATAAAATAAATACATATATATGAAAAAAATAAACAACAGCAACAGGAAGAGGTAGTTGATGGCCTTATTGAGAAGGTTTGTTGGAGTGGTATTGAAGAAACAGAGGAGCTGAGTGAGCTACCTTTCCCTTTTTTCTCTTCTGTTGTGGACATGGCCCCGGTGATTATCCGTGTTTATGCTTAGGAAGTTGTGGGGTCTGAGGCAGCAGATCATTGATGCTAGTGATGGATGGAATGGGAGCACCTGGAGTGTGAGAAGTCTAGCCCTTTATGATCTGGAAGCCTGATGTGTGAGGCCTTGTTGAGGGCTCCTCTTCTTCTTCCTTCTCCACTAGCCCTTCTCCTGTTCCTGCTGCTACCATTCTTTGATCTTAAATAAATGCAGTTGAGAAATACTTACTATGAGATATATACTTGGCAATTCTTTCCTTGATCTATGCAAGAACCTAGATTATCTTTGGGCCTTTCAGTTAAAAGCATGGTTCAGAAGTTAGCTTATGGTGGACTGAATAATAAGGAAAGGCACAACCCTAGAGGAAATTCTTGACTATCTAGACTATATGAAGATGAAAATAAATGTTTTTTAAAAAATTCTGGGCATTGAACATAAGGCTTAGTACATGCTAGGCAAGTGCCCTACCAGTGAGCTAAATCTCTATCACCCTTTAAGAAATATTTTTGTGACAAAGTCTTGCAAAGTTGCTCAGACTGACCACAAACTTGCTTTCTTCCTGTCTTCGCCTCCCCCTCCCCCAAGTAGTAGTTGGGATTACAGGGGTGTGCCACCATGCCTGGATATAAAACCTTTTAAAAAATACCCAAACACCATAAACAGAGTGTGAAGGTCAAATTTATAAAAATACTTTTGATTTTCAGAGGATTTTGGGATTTATAAAACCTCTGGAAAGCAGTTTGGCACTATATAGTAAGCTTAAAGATATCTTCCATTCCTAGTACCAGAAAATTCATATGGAGATTATTCATTGCAATATTGCTCTTGGTAGGGAGAAATTTGAAACACAAATTTCACTAGTAAGTAGCTAAATGAATTGTAGTATATTCATATGTAGGAATTATTTACTAAAATTAATTAAAATGAGTTAACTAAGCTGGGTGTGGTGGTATAGGCCTATAATCCAAGCATTAGGGGAGATGAGGCAGAAGGACTGGATCACAAATTCAAGGGTAGTCAGTGTAGCTGAGGAACTCAGTGAGATCTTGCCTCAAAGAACAATAAAAAAGGCTGAGTATGCAGTTCAGTGTGAAGATCCTGGGTTCAGTCCTCAGTACTGAAAAAAAAAAGAATGAACTGCAAATATATATACAAACATGGAAAGATCTAAGTAAGAAACAACAAAGCAAATTATGACATGAGATAAATAATATGATGCTACACATACAACGCTAAACCACCAAAACTTAGTTATTTAAGTTAATATTTACTTTCTCAAAAGTAAATGTTTCTGGAGATAATTTGGACTAAATGCATCTTGGCATCATTTCTGTTGGTCTTTGCTAGGTTTTCTTTTCTGTGGTATTCAGTTGGTAGACTGAAGGGGGCTGGAAGATTTAACATGGCCTCACTCACATGTCTGGAAGTTGGTAGGCTGTCAGTCATGGAGCCTAAATTTCTCCCATGTGGCCTTTCTAGAAGATTTGTTCATATGGTGACAAAATTTCAAGATGATTAGCCCTCATATACAAGTGCTTTTCGAGCCTCTGCATGCATCATGTTTACAGTTATCTCATTGGTCAAAGCAAATCACATGACCACATCCAGCATCGGTGAAGGAGATGACCCATGGGTGTGGATATAAGTAATGCTCATATATTTTTTTTTAAACACAAAAATCTGAAATAAAGTACAGTACATTATGAAGAGAGAGGACACTAACCTCACTTGAGCTGACTTTGGTGTAGAGGATAAGGAAGTGCTGGGGAGGAGATTATTGTTTGGAGGGAGAGTTTCCCTCCACAAAGACATCAGAGAGATCTCCTTCAGGGGTTTCCTCTCTTTGTCTCTCAGCTGCAGCATTGATTTTTATGAGCAATCTGTTTAATGTCACTTGTTTTTCCTGCATTTCTAAACCCTCCAAAGTGTGAGACCACATTATCAGTTATCAGATTCAACACTGTTCATTACAGTTATATTGGGGTAGTGCTTTTCAAAGAAATCCTTGCACTCACTGCATTTTTTTCATACTGGCTTTATCACACCCCAGCTAGCTTCCTCCGTATCTTCCTCTTCCTCAGAGGAATGCTCCTCAACAAGTGACTTCTGCTGCTCACTCTGGAGTGCAGCAAGCTCTTCCATCATCAACTCCTCATCCTGGTCCTCACAAAGCTCCTCTGTGTCTGCACCATCGGCATCCAGCCCCTCCTGCCCAGGAGTACAATCTCCTCCATATTCCTTTTGCCTTTAGACATAATCTCCTCCATTTCCTGTGCATCAGACCCTTCAAAATCACATTCAATGACACATTCTGGCCACAGTTTCCTCCAGGCTGAGTTTAAGGTTCAGTATGCAACATCTTCATAGGCTTTGTCAATGAGATTGATGCAGTGGAGAACTTGAAATGTTTCTTCCAGAACTCTTTCAGTGGCTGGGCATGATGGCACATGCATGTAATCCCAGAACTCAGGAGATGGAGATAGGAAGATTGCCACAAGTTCAAGGTCAGCCTTGACTTCATAACGAGATCTTGTCTAACAAGCCAACCAGCCAGCCAACCAACCAACCAACCAACCAACCAACCAACCAACCAACCAACCAACCAACCACAGCAACAAAAGTCCAGAACTCTTTTAGAACCAAGCTTGTCTCTTCAGTGATATTAAAACTCCTGGTAAAGAGACCCTTCATGTAAAGTTTCTCTGTGTTCCAGATCACTTGTTGGTCCATGGGCTGAAGAAAAAGTATTATGTTGGGAGGGCATTTGACCTTTATGAAGTCACATTCATCATCCATATCATCCACCAGGTCTGGAGGTTGTGCCTGGACATTGTCCATCAGAAGAAGGCATCTTTCAGGCAGTTGGTTGTTAGAAAAATATCTCTTGGGGGCCTGCCCCTTAGCTCAGTTCTTTAAGTGTCTGCTTCCACAAAGCAGTCAGGTTCAGGTTGCTGTGGTTTGATCCCCACAACTCAAGCCAGCCAAACCTGCCCTGAAGGCATTCAGAGAAAAAAAATTCCTAGAAAAATATTACTTAACAAAGGATTTGAAAACCTCATGCAGCCTTTCAGTGAAGCTTTTGCATTGATCCTCCACATTGTATGCAGTCTGGTCTTGTTCACATTCTGTTCTTTGAATGCGTGAGGGGTTTGGGAATGGTACATCATTAGTGGTTTAATCTTCCCATCATCACTTTGATTCACACACAGCGAAAGTTTCAGTCTGTTCTTCATGGGCTTGTGCCCCAATAGTGCCTTTTCCTCTTGCATAATATAGATTCTGTTCGGCATCTTCCAGAAGAGTCCTGTTTCATCATAGTTACACACTTGTTAAGTGAAGTATCCCTCTGCCCTTATGAATTCCATGAACTCTTTCTTGTAGGCTTCAGCAGTGGCCTTGTCCGAACTAGAAGCCTCACCACGTCTTATCACATTGAAAGCTACTTGTCTTGCATAATTTATCAAACCACCCTCCACTGGCTTTGAATTCACCACTTGTTGTCCTTGCAGAGGGGTTTTCTTGCAGTAAAACACTGTGCAATTTCCTGGCTTTTTACAGGTCATAGCATCAATAATGCTATCACCTGACAGCTGTTTCTTATTCTACACTAACAAAAAGCTTTTTTTTTAACCTCTTCCAATACTTATGTCCTCTGCTTGGTGAACATCATTATGCCTTCTGCCACATCAACTCCTTTGATGGCACCTATGTTCTTCAAAATAGTTGAGATTGTTGACATCGCCAACTTGCACTGTGAGGCTCTATTGGTCACATGAATACCATGCTCAGACTTTCTATGATTTCTTTCTTAAATTCAATGGTCATTTCAAGACCTTCTTGTTACCATTCTTGCTCTGCACTTTCTTGTTACCTTCACTACCACTCTGCAGGTTCTTGTTGTCTTCATTACTGCTCTGCACTTTCTTTGAAGCCATGCTGGATTGAAAATACTGTGTGTGTGTGTGTGTGTGTGTGTTTATGTGCCAAAAAGCACAGAAGAAGGGCTGGGGAGATGGCTCAGTAGAACAAGCACTTCCCTGGCAAGCACAAGGGACTGAGTTCAATCCCCGGTTCTGCCAAAAAAAAAAAAAAAAAAAGCACAGAAGAAAGCTTTACGGCAATTGTGTACAGCTCTGCCACTGTGATCTCAACTAGAAGAAGCCATGACTGACTGTCAGAGTGGGGATGATGGCAGTGGCTGTTTGTCACCTGATGCAGTTTGTGAATGAAGGACAATTTTGCTGAACATGTCTGTTCATGAACAATTCAGTTCATAAATTGAGGTATTACTGTACATATATGGTGTAAATATAAAAGCATGCATTGAAAGAGGAAACACCAAAGCCTGAGTAGTAGTTATCTCCCAAGAGGAATGAAGAGAAATCTGAAAGACAGGTTCACATGGTGTTTAAGCTATATCAGTAACCTCTTAGGGTTGGGGATGTAGGTTAGTAATAGATCAGTGGTTGAGTACTTGGCTGGCATATGCAAGATGCCAGGTTTGATCCCCAGCAGCAGAAGAAAAAACCTTATTTTATTATGAAAAAGGAAAAAATTTTGTAAACTATTGACATTTGATGAACTGATTTTTCATACATAGGCTTTTATTGAATTTTCTCTAATTTTTGTTTAAAGTATTTCCATTTTTTTAATAAAAGCAACTGAGTAGTGTGCAAATTCAGACTAATCGTTGAAGAGATTTGGCAAAGGGAATGCATGATGTCACTTAATTGTATCCTTTCAAACAATTAAATGATAAATTATATGTTGTGTATCTTATCACAAAAATTAAAATGTATAAGAAATCATTAGAAACAAAAGCACAAATAGGAATTAAGGTTAGTTATGTCACAATTTGGAAAAAAAGTAGAATGGATCTAACCAGTTGAGATATAGAATTGCATTTCATAAAAGTGTGACACTGTGAGACTAATTTTTTTTCAAAGTTTTATTGATAAACGGATAGCAATGAGACAGTTTCAAATCCAATCGGAAGTACAGTTTCAACA
>NW_004524856.1:2032470-2037870 GCF_000260255.1 Octodon degus
CGATAGATATATAGTTACATTTTGTTAATGAATAGAATGATTTGTTCTAATGGTGTTTGTAAATAGGATCACAAGTCCGCATCTTGTACAGCAATTGACCACTAAGAAGAATATATGCAGTGTATTATTTGTTGAAAAATAAAAAAATAAAAAAAATTGTACTTATTCTTGCAAAGAACCAACTCTTCAATTTATTCTTTGCATTATTTTCTTAGTCTCTGCTGCATTAATTTCTGCTCTGATCTTTATAATTTCCTCCATTCTTTGGGCTTTGGGCTTAACTTGCTCTTCTTTTTAAGCTTGAGGTGCATCATAAGGTTACTTGTGTTCTTTCTGTTTTCCTTATGTGGAAATTCACTGGTATAGGTTTCCCTCTGAGGGGGACAAGGAGATGGTTCAGTAGAGTAAGTATTTGCTTGACAAGGACAAGGACCAGAGTTCTATCCCCAGTTCTGCAAAACAACCAAACAAACAAACAAATAAATTTCACTCTGAGGACTGCTTTCATTGCATCCCACAGTTCTGATAATTTGTGTCTACATTTTTGTTTGATTGAAAATATTGTTTAATTTCTTCTGTAAGCCATTGGTTGTTCAGGAGAGTGTTAATTGTTATGAAGTTTTTGCAGTTTCTTTTGTCAATAATCTCCAATTTCATTGCACTATGGTCAGATAATATTCATGGGGTAATTTAAATTCCTTTTCATTTACTTAAGCATGTTTGATGGGCTAGTATATGGTCTATTTTAGTGAATGTCCTGTCTGAGGCATAGAAGAATGTGTATTCTGATGTTGTTGGCAGAACACTTTGTAATGATCTACTAAGTTCATTTCTTCAAATGTTTAGTTTAGTTATTTCATTCTTTGCTATTTTTTTTCCTAGTTGATCTATCTCTGTGACAGTGGGATGTTCAAATCCCCTGTTATGATTGTGTTATTGCTTAATTATTCATGTCTATTAAAATTTGTCTTATGTAGTTGGGTGCTTCTGCATTTGGTGCATATATATTTATGACTGTTATCTCTTCCTCTTGCAGTTTTTCTCTAACAAGTATGTAGTGGCCTTCTTTATCTCTTTTGATCATTTTTGGTTTGAACTTTACATTTTCTGCAAACAGAATAACTATTCCTGCTTGTTTCTGGGTTTCTGCTACATAGAGTATTGCTTTCCATCCTTTGACCTTAAGTCTATGAATTTCCTTTTGAGTTAAATATGTTTCTTGTATACAGCATATTGTTAGATTTTGTTTCTTGATCCATCTGCCAGTATGTTTCTTTTGATTGGTGAATTGAGGCCATTTACTTGAATGGTTATAACTGATATGTACTGGCTTATTTTTGTCATGATATTTGCCTGCTATTGGTTCCCTACTTTTACCCTCTGTTTGCCTTGCTTGGTGGTTCCTTTCTATTGTTGTTCTTGACATTGTGGTCATTTTTATCTCTTTCCAGAATATCTTTCAGTACCCTTTGTAGGGTTAGTTTGATGATCCTGACTTTCCAAGGCACCTGGATGGAAGAGGGGTGGTGGGTGGGGTTTCTCCCCTCCCACATAGTTCACCAATGTTCCTGAGGCTCACTGTTGCTCCTGTGATGGTGGGGGTTTGGGAGTGGGGCTTTTCCCCTCCTGAACAGCTCATAGAAGCTCCCAAGACTTGTAATTGTTCCCACAATGGTGAAGGCATGTGGGGTGGAGTTTCTCCTTTCCCAAGCAGCTCACTAGGGGTTCACTTTTATTAGTGATTCATTGCTTTCACTAACAACCTTTAAGATTCTGTCATGGTGTTAGTCTTCTGGAATTTTGAGTATGATATGGCATGGAGACATTCTTTTTGATTGTGTCTATTTGGGGTTCTATATCTATTATTTATATATTAAATTCTTTTCCTATATTTGGAAAATTTTGCTATTATTTCAGTAAACAGGTTTTTTAAAATGGCATTTGTGCTGTCCTCTGATTTTTCACTAATTCTAATTATCTGAGATTAATCTTTGTGTTATCTAGCAGCCGTTGCACCAATTTTTCATGTTTTCTTGTCCCCTTTTTAAGGTATCTCTCATTAATTGATCACTGACACCCACACTGTCTTCTATTTCTGCCACTCAGTCCTCACACTGGTCGCTTCTCCTACCCATATTTTGAATAGAATTTTTAATCTGAATTTCTGTTTTGTACCTTTTTACGGATTCTGATTCTTTTATATGCTGGGAATTTGTGTTTTGTATAATTTTTTTTTAAGCTAAGCTAGTTTTTTATTATGGTCTTCCATAGCTTTGATGTTTTGCTTATTATGTCAACTGTCTGTTTAGTTACATCATCTAGTTATATCATCAAGTAAGTTTGCCAAGCATATTATTGATCTGTTTTTAATACCTCTTATTATCCTTTTGAATAATTCAGTTGTGTTGATTTTTACTTACTCCCCCTCAATGCCCCATGGGTCAGCTTTGGTGCAGTTGGGAATTTGGCGAGGTGATTTGCTTGCTTTTTCTTCTCGCATATTGTTGCTTTTTTCTTTTTGGTCCTGAAATTTGAAGGTTGATTATAGTATAAGACTTTGTCGTTAATTTGGAGACCTCTTCAGGGGCATTTTTAGTATAACGTGCTGCTGAAGCGAGCACATTCAGGGGCATTTTTGATGATGCACTGTGGGTATGGGTAAACATTGTCTCTACCCTGAAATCCAACCACCTCTATTCATTTGAGAGAGAAGGTTCCAGTGTATTTGGCATATACAGCATATAATTCTCTAGGAATGTGCCGCAATACCATTAATGACACAAAGCCAGCCCAGATATTGGCATACAAATAAAACCAATTAATAGCAACAAGTATTGCACCTTGGCAATAGCAATAAAATCAACAAGTATAGTAGAATCAAAGACAATTGACACACCCTAAGAACCAATAATATACCATCCTTAAGTATAAAATGAGAGTTTAATTATAGAGTAAATGCTAAGACAAACCAAATACTGGCACACAGCAAATATCTAGTAAATGTAGCAACTATACCTCCACTAGCAATAGAATAGTGTTCAATAATAATAGCATAGAGTTAACTATCAAAAAATTCAGGGGCAGGGGAGATAGCTCAGTAGAATAAATGCTTGCCTAGCAAACACAAGGGCCTGAGTTCAATCTTTGGTTCCACCACAAAAAAAAATTCATAAAGCTTAATAGTTATACTAGTAAAGATAGAGGGGGTGGAAAATTGGAGAACAAAAAAGTGCATTTGAAAAATGTGTCAATGGAGGATGAAGAGGTTAAAAAATAAGATAAAGGATACTTCTGAGGAGTAAAAGGAAATTAATAGCATTAAATAAAACTAACAAAAAATGAAAAAGTGAGATAAAAATGGAGGGAAAAACAAAATTCATAAAGATGAAAAATTTTAAGGGAAAAAACGAGAAAAAAGAAAGAAAGAAAAATCACCATACTGCACGTCTTGCTTACTTTCCTCATTGCTGAGACAAAATATCTGACACCCAAAGTTAAAGGAGGAAGAGTTTCCTTCGCTCACAGTTTGTAGAGGCTTCAATTCATAGTCGGCTGGCTCCAAGGCAGGGCAGCATGGCAGAGAGCACTGCTGATGAGACACAACTCAAGGCAGGCAGAAGGCAGCAAAGCAGTGGAGTAGTGAAGAAGCGGCCAGCAACAAACCCCAGCAGCCCTCTTTCTGTGCCTTATATTCTATCCAGGATACACACCCTGGGTGGGTAGCACTCATACCCAGGGAGAGCCTTCCTATTATGCACACCCTAAACTATGCCAAACCAATCAAAGAACTGATTTAGGAATAACACACCCTTGATCCTAGCACCACACACTCTAAATCCAGCCACCTCTGCAAAGCCTCATTTATCATGGCAATTAGGCTTTGTGGAAACATCTAGACACAAGCCACAAAACTCCCAAAAAATCAACACAAAGGAAAAAGAATAATAAAAAAAAAATCCTCTATATTTTTGAGCAAGTGGTTTCTTTCCACTTGAAAGAAGTCTTAAAATCCAGCAAATCACCATTTTTCCACCTCGCTCTATGGCCTGTAGGTTTGTGACGTACCCCTCCACCTTGCTCCAGAGGCCCCTTCCTCTATCTTTCTACATTAGAGTGTGGCAGCTGCTCAAGCCAAGGCATGTCCTTGGTCACACTGGAAGATGGGGAAAACAGAGTGCTGGTGTTCACTGGCTGTAGGCAGCGTGGTGCAGCTTCAAGCACACTTCAAGCTTCAAGCAGAATGGACTTAATGCCAGCACTTTCAGATGCAGCTGCCTCTGACAGCCCCTCTTGCGAGGCATGGTTTCTTACCATGGAGGACATGGACTGTGCTCTTCCCAACCTGAGCTTCAGTTTCTTAGAACATCCATATCTAGCCTGTGCCCTCTCTGTGGCTATCTCAGAGCCCAGGTATTGTGGGAAGGTAACACTATAAACCCTGAAATGGAGTTGTGAATCTATAACTATTGTGTGGCTCAGTCTTAAACAATTAATCCCTTCTTAAAATGGCACCCGATTAAACAGACATTAGCAATGCATCAGCTGCTGCATTGGGTTTCTTCTCAAAGTCTAACTTGTCACACAGGGTCACTTGCAGAGTAAAACCCCTTTCTATTTATTTTTAGTTTACAATAGCGGTGGGATTTTCTTGGGACTAGTGCTGCTGGCCAGATTTGTAATTTCTCCCTAACCTGCCAAACCTCCTGGACTTACGTATCTCCTCATACTTGCCTCAGTCCTGATCAGGTTGTTTGACCGATTGGTGCCTCTGCTGCCCTGTGTCAAGGAGCTACAAAAAGGCGGAGCCAGCATGGAGTTGATGGGTGGCCATAGTCAGAATGTGGTATCCATCAGCAGGGAGCTGGTTGGGAGTAAACATGTGACTCTATAATCCATGGGGTGTTGCTTCATTGTTGGGGGTTCCAATTTTCTATATTCTCACTAATACATGCTTTTATGTTTTTTCTCCATCATATTCATTTTGGTAGGTATGAAGTAATATCTATTATTGTTTAGATTTGCATTTTCCTGATGGCTAATGATTTTGAGTATTTATTCATGTGTTTGTTGTCATTTGTACTTCTCTGGATAAATATCTACTAAAATCTTAGCCCTTTAAAAATAAATTTGTTTGCTGGACATGGTGGCATATAACTGTAATCCCAGTACTCAGGGGACTGAGGCAAGAGAATCACCACAGGTTTGAGGCAAGCCTAGGTTACAAAGAGAGCATAGCTAGCCTGAACTACATAGTGAGACCCTGTCTCAAAACACCAAAAACCCCCAACCCAACCCAATCCAATCCAAACCAAACCAAACCAAACCAAACCAAAACAAAACAAAACCAAAGACCAAAAAAAAGTCTGTTTATCTTTTTTTTTTAAATTTTAAATTTTTTTT
>NW_004524856.1:2037970-2041973 GCF_000260255.1 Octodon degus
ATAGGATAAAGAATTATATACTTCTCATGTTTGCACATAAGTCCAAAAATCTCATCATATACAACCTTGAAGCAGGACAGTCCCACAATATTCCCTTTCCTGTCTCTTGCTTTCATTCACCACCCCCTTCTTCTTGAACAACCACCTACCCGAGAGACATCATAGCAGTAAGTGGCTGTGAGACTAATTTTTATCATATAAAAACAATCTTAGCTTTGAATAGACCCATAGCGCCATCCTAATCTTTCCTACAGAAACAAGAAGACCAAGCCAACCAACCAAATAAATATTAATTAAGAAAAAGGAAATAAAACAGAAGGCAAAACTCTGAAGAAAGGGAAAACATTAGATGAGCAAAAGAAAACTCCCGTGCATTCAACAGGAGTATTTTCCTCCCAGGATTTACAGTCTTTAGAATCCAGGGAGTCACAATCCTCTCTACCTCACTTTATAGCCTGTGGGTGACTCCTTTGTTCTAAATCTTCCCCTATCTATAAACCCTAGATCATGGCAACTATCCAAGCTCAGATGTGTCCCTACTTCTATTGGACCACTGTACTCTGCTCAGTGTAAACAGCAGGGTGGGGATTCCAGCAGACCCTTGGGTTCAGGGCCATCACATGTAGATCAAGCTATATCTGAAAGCTAGACCTTCCAAACCTGGCCTCCCACTACAGAATTCAGGGCTGTGTCTTTCCTGGCTGGAGCTTATACTTCTCAGGGAATTTCAGGGGATCTATGTCTAGCCCTCAGCCCATCTGTCTCCTGTGGCTGTCTCTGACCTACTCTTTGTGATATGGAAACACTTCAGTCCTGGAGTGAAACTTTAGTATAGGTATTCTGTGGCTCAGTCCCACACAATCCCTTCCAAAATGGTGTCTGATTGAATTTTCTCTGGTAATACAGCAAGCGCTGCATTAAATTTCTTTCTTATATTAAATTTCTTTTATCATATATGAATGCCATATATATCATGCCATGAAGAAGTCACTCTCTTTTAGGACTTGAAATACTTCACTCCAAGCTCTCCTTCACTTGAAAGTCTGTGTTGAGAAGTCAGCTGTGATTCTGCTAGGCTTTCTGTTATAGGTGATCGATTTCTTTTCTCTAACAACTTTTCTATTTTAAAGAAAAATGATGACAATAACAATAAAACAAAGTTTATAAGCAGGTTATGCAGGTATCATGCCTATATCTTGTACTGTAATAGCTTTTAGGATTCTGTTCTTGTTCTGAATTTATGGAATCTTGGCTCTATGCCTTTCTGTAGACTTTTTAAAAATCTTGGCTAATTGGAATTCTGCAAGCTTCATTTTATCTCTATGTCAAATTCTTTTTCTCTGTCAGGGAAGTTTGTTTGTTTGTTTGTTTATTTGGAGGTACTGGGGAATGAACTCAGGACCTTGCACTTGCCAGACAGGCATGTACACCTCTGAGCCTGTTGCCAGGGAAGTTTTCTACCGTGATGTCTGAGAACATTTTTTTAAATGTCATTTGTGCTATCTCTTGCTTTTTCATTGAATCAAATCATCTTAAATTATTTGATCTCTTTTTTCAGAGCACTGTAAGTTTCACTGTACAGATCTTTTACTTCCTTTGTTAGATTGATTCCTAAGTATTTCATTTATTTGGAAGTGTGAAGTGAAGTGTGTGGATTCCTTAATTTCTTTCTTGGTGAGTTTGTTGTTTTTGCACAGGAATGCTATTGATTTTTGGATGTTGACTTGTATCTTGCTATGCTACTGAATTTGGTCATAAAATCTGCAAGTGTTTTGATGGAATTTTTTTTGTGGTACTAGGGCTTGAACTCAGGACCCTGTGTTTGCCAGGCAGGCTCTTATTCTACTGAGCTATCTCCCTAGCTTGATGGAGCTTTGAGGGTCTTTTATGTAGAGTATCATGTCATCTGTGAATAATGATAATTTCACTTCTTCCTTTCCTATCCTTGTTTTATTTCTCTCTTTTGTCTAATTGCTCTGGCTAATATTTCCAGAATTAGATTGGATAGGAGTGGTGACAATGGACATCCTTGTCTTGTTCCTGATTTTTTTTGAGTCCTTTTGCGGATTTTATAATCAGTGTGTCTGCTGAATGTTTTCCCACACTGCTAGCACACATAGAGTTTCTCCCATTTCTCCTCTTTCAAGTCTATAAGATGAAGAACTGTTATTCAAGGCTTTTCCAGTATCCTTGCACACCTTGTGTTTTTCTCTGGTATGAGCTCTGTCTTGTTCCTGATTTTAAAGTGAAAGCTTTCAGTATTTGTCCATTTAGTATGAGGCTGGCTTTTAGTTTGCTGTACATGGCTTTGATGAGTTGAGGTAAAGAAGATTTATCCTGATTTTCTGTAGGGTTTTTAAAGAAATCATACATGAGTGTTTGATTTTATCAAAAGCTTTTTCTGCATATATTGGAATGATCATTGATTTTTGTCTTTGGCTCTGTAGATATAGTGTATTATATTTATTTATTCATTATTTTAAAGGGAATAAAAATAGTAAAAAGAAACATTAAAATGATATAGAATTTCACCAATCAAAATGATGGGAGGTGCCAGGGGAGATGGCTCAGGAGAATAAGCGCTTGCCTGGCAAGTGCAAGGGCCTGAGTTCAATCCTCGGTTCCGCTAAAAAAAAAAAAAAGTTTGGAATTCAGTAATGGTTTTTACATTGCATATTGTTGTCTTCAAATTAGTTGCTCAGATTACCAGATATAAACATGAAAAATTGGTCAAAAAATTTAAAAAGAGGGCCAGCTAAATAGCCCAGCAGATTAAAGCACCTGCTTAGGTAGACGCAGGGGCCAGGAGTTTGATCCCCAGGCCTGCCATGCCAGCCTCACCCCTGGGATGTGCTGAGCCTGTGATTGAGACTGGGCCTGGTGACGCATGTCTGTAACCCCCCGTTGGGAGGCTGCAAACAGGCGGATCACTATGAGTCTGATTTATGTAGTGAGACTCTGTACTAAATTTTAAAAAATAATTAAAAAGATGGAAAAAAATTAAGCATTAACTGTTCCTTTCAATAGACTGGTAGAAATTAGCAATACAGTTATCCAAACGATCCTGTGTATATACATATATTTTCCCTTCCTTCTTTCTTTTTTTCTTCCTTTCCCTCATAGTTTTTCCTTCCCTTTGAACAATTTCTTTCCCTTTCATAGTAGCTATCATATATTTTGGATTTTATTTACTCTTTCAAGTTCTCACACTCTGGAGACAATACTGATTTGTGAATATTGAACCATACCTGCATTCCTGGGATGAATTTCACATGGTCATTATGTATAATCTTCTTGATAGTTTGCTGCATTCTGTTTGCTAGTATTTTCTTTAGGACTTTTGATTGGGTCTTTCTCTGGTTTTGGCATCAGGGTAGTATTTGCCTCTAGAAATGAGTTAGAGAGAATTGCTTCCATTTCAATTTCATTGAAGAATTTGAGAAGAGCTGTTATTAGATATTCTCTAAATTTCTTACAGAATTCAGCTATGAATCAGTCAGGACCTGGGCTTTTCTTTGTTGCTAAGTTTTTAATTTTGTTTTCAATTTCATTGACTAATATTGGATTATTCAGGATTTTTATATCTTCTTGATTCAGTGTTGGCAATTCATATGTATTTCGGAGTCTGTCCATTTCTTCAGTATTTTAAATCCTACACAAGTAAAGATTTTCAAAGTAGGTAGTCATGATCATCTAAATTTCTATATGACCTGTAGCAATTTTAACCTTTTCTTCTATTATTGCATGAATTTGAGCTTTTCCTTTCTTCTTTTTTGATAAGGTTGGTTAGGGCTTTATCAATTGTACTTATTCTTACTGGCTCTCTGCATGCCGAAAACTCAAACTTGACCCGGGTCTATCACCATGTACTAAACTAAAGTCAAAATGGATTAAAGATCTAAACATTAAAGCGGAGACACTAAATCTCCTGGAAGAGAAAGTAGGTGGAACTCTTGAAGACATAGGGGTAGGCAAAGAGTTCATGGACAGAAATCAAATCGCA
>NW_004524856.1:2042073-2044927 GCF_000260255.1 Octodon degus
GAAGTCTGCAGAAATTCCTCAATAACCTGTTGTGACATCTAACTTACAGTCATTTTGAGAAAGACAATTTACTGCACTTTTTTTTCACTAGATTGTGTGAACATCATAAACTGTCAAACTTTGTCCTTCTATCATGATTTCAACTTGTACATGCTGGTGTCCTCCAGACCTCTCCTTTCTTCCTTAATGCCTTCATTTTAACTTGATTACGTTTACAAAGACCCTTCTTCTAAATAATGTCACCTTTAAAGGTATTGGGTATTAAAACTTCACAATATCTTTTAGGGGACACAGTTCAACCTCTCACAGAAATTATCCATATATTAAAAGTTGAGTTTGGCATTTTTTACTTTGTGTCTCTTGCTTTTCTTGGGTTTACTTGAAAAGTTTTAGTATTTCATCTTGATTTATTTATGGTATTTTAAGGCACACTCCTGTATAGACTATTCTTAATGGTTTCTCTAGACATTACAGTATGTAACTTATCAAAGTCTAGGTACTCCTTTTGCCACTTTGAAGTGTAGAAACGTTGCTTACGGGGCTGGGTAGATAGCTCGGCAGTATAAGTGCCTACCTGGCAAGTACAAGGACTTGGGTTTGACTTCTGATACCGCATGCCCATGCCAGCCCTGGGTGGTACATACCTGTAATCCCAGTGCTGGGGAGGCTGAGACAGAAGGATCTGAACTGGGTAGTAAGACCCTGTACCAAATACATACATAAGTAAAAGATCTTAAAAAACAAAGAAACTTTGCCTACATTTGAATCCCTTTTCTTCTCCATTTAAAATATATGATCATCTTAAATATTTCCTGTATGTACATGCACACATATTTCCTCTACATACCTCTATATACCAGATGGTATTATAATTTTTGTTTTAGTCATCACATGTGATTTAAGAACCTCATGAAGAGGCTAATGTATCAGCATTTTTGTCCATTTCTGTGATCTATTTTTCCTGAAGTTCCAGGGTTTCTCTTATTTCTTTTCTGTTTAGAGAGCTTCCTTTAGCCATTTTGTAAGGATAGGTTTGCCAGTAAGAAATTTTCTCAATTGTGACTTACGAGAGTTTTGCTAGCTATAGAAACTGCAGTTCACAGTTTTTTTTTTTCGGTACTGGGGATTGAATTTAGGACCCTGCACTTGCCAGACAGGTGCTTATTCTACTGATCTAATCTCCCTAACCCCACAGTTTTTTTTTAATTTGTTAGATTTAATATTAATATAGTATTATTATCCCACGTAATTACAGTTCAAGCAAAATCACACAGTCTGTGGCTGAAGCGGAGCCCCCCGCTCCCCTGCTCCCCCGCTCCCCCGCTCCCCCGCTTCCCCACTCCAGCCCGCTACAGGTTTTTTTTTAAGTAATATTTACTGAAAGAACAGCTTTGGATATGGCTGAGTGACAGAGCATTTGCTTAGTATGTGCCTTGGGAGCAATCTCTAGCACCACAAAAATAACAGCAACAACAATAACTAAAATATTGATTTTTAGATAGTTTTACACTTAAAGAAAATTCACATGCTACAGAATTCCCGGGTATTCTACATCCCATCCAGTTTCTCCTATTATTATGTACGGTATTATATATTACATTTGTTGCAATTAGTGAAGCAATACTGATATATTATTATTAAAAGCTCATACTTTATGCAAGGTTCTTTTGTTTTAATCTAATGACCTTTATCTTTTCCAATATGGCTTCTGGAATGCCATATTATATTTAGTTATCATGTTCTCTTGGGCTTCTTAGGCCTGGGATAATTTCTCAGACATTGTTTTTGATGACCTTGATGATTTTGAGGAGTACTCTCAGCTGTTTCATAAAATATTGGGATTTGTCTGTTTCTTATAATTAAGATGAGGTTATGGATTTGGGAGAGGAAGATTAAAGAGGTTTAAAGAACTTTCATCATTTTATGTCAAGGACAAATACTATCAAAATGACTTACCACCATTAACGTTGGCCTTTGTCATCTGGCTGAGGTGTCTGTCAGGGGATTGAGTCCAGGGCCTTCTCACTAACCTACTTCTCAGAATTTTTACGTTTTTAAAAAATTTGAACTGATGTTTCTCTAAATTGCTGAATTACCTGGGCTGGGCTAGAAATTGCAACCCTTCTGCTTCAGCCTTCCAGAGTGCTGGGATTCTAGTCATGTGCCACATAGCCCAGTTTCCCTACCAGGCTGAGAAGTTTCAGGTACCTGTGGTCAGTGTTGCTCTGAAAATATTAAATGGAAAGTTCCAGAAATTAGCAATTCACAATGATTTTTGCTGGTTTTTTTGAGACAGGGTCTTGCTTTGTAAGCAGGCAGGCCTTTAACTCACTCCATAACCCAGGCTGGCCTCCAATGTGTGGCAATCCTCCTGCCCCAACTTCCCAAGTGCTGGGATTACAGCTGTGCACCACTGCACCAGGCCATGAGTTTTAAATTGTACACTGTTCTCAGCATTATGATGACAGTGCTGAGTGGTCCCACTCCAGCTCACCTGAGGTGTGAATCATCAATTTGCCTAGAGTATCCACGTTATATACACTACTTCTGCATTAGTCTCTTAGTAGCTGTCTTGATTGTTAGATCAATTGTTACAGTATTGCAGCGCTTATATTCAAGCAATCTTTATTTCATCCAATAATAGGCACAAAGTGCAAGAATATTGAGGCTGGTAATTAATATGTGCTGATGAGAAGCCATGAAGTCATGTAGTGCTTTCTTTAAATATCATCTAACACTATTACAAGAACGTTAACTACAGAACAATAACATTGTCAGAGGGAGTATATTCACATAACTTTTAAAAAATTTATTTTTATTTTATGTGTGTGTGTGTGTGTGTGTGGCCAGCTCA
>NW_004524856.1:2045027-2049522 GCF_000260255.1 Octodon degus
CGGTCCCTGATGCTTTGCCAAGCTAGTTCCAAGTAGGTGCTTTAGACCACTGAGTCATCTCTCCAGCCCCTATCTTTTTGTTTTTGAGTTGTAGGTATTCCTTATATATTCTGGATACTGGACACTTAGTATATATGATTCCCAGATATTTTATTCTATTTGGTGGGTTATAAATATTTTTTGGGGGGTGTTAGGTCTTGCTATGTAGTCCAAGCTGGCTTTAAACTCACTACATAGCTTAGGCTGGCCTCAAACTTGCAGTGATCCTCCTACCTCAGCCTCCTGAGTTCTAAAATTACAAGCATGTACCACTGTGCCCCACTAATAATTGTCAAATGTACATAGCATTGTGTATTGACTTGAACATCAATATCATTCAAAATAGCCAAAAGGTAGAAGCCACCCATATGTTCATGAAAAAACTAAAAAAGAAAGCAATTCTGATAGATGCTTCAACAGGGACAAGCCTTGAGGACATTATGCTAAGTGAAATAAATCAGACCCGTCTAATCTATTCTGTTTCTATCCCTGAAACCTGAAAGACTTTGGTCTTTGTCTTCTTTTCCATGTGATTAAAGTGATATATTTTAAAGAAGCAAGAAAGCTATAGTATCAATATCAAGTAAAGCAGATTTGCCTTTAGGTATTCCTAACTTCAATCTTTTCATTCAACTTAACATTTTATAAGTACAGTCACTTGTCATTGAACAATAGCAACACATTCTGAGAAAAGTGCATCATTGGGTGATTTAATTATTTTATGTTATTTTCGGCAGAACCAGGGATTGAACTCAGGCCCTTACACTTGCCAGGCAAGCGCTTATTCTACTGAGCCATCTCCCTGGCCCCATGGGTGATTTAATTATTATCTGATCATCATAGAGTATATTTACACAAACTTATACAGCATACCTTCTCCACACCTATGATATTAGCATATAACATCATACATTGGTCCGTTGTTGACTGAATCTTCCTTATGTGGCACATGGTGGTATTTACTTACACCAAGTATTTTCTGATACTTTACGTTAAGAGTTGAGTAAGATTTAGTCCCTGTCCATGTAGAATTCATAATTTTGTAAGGGATACAACTATATAAAATAATCACCATACAGTAAAGTATAAATTCTAGGATAGACATACTATGGGTATGTAGTATAAGAACCTGAGAATATCAGAAAAAAGACATCTTTACAGAAGAAATATTTGATTTAAATATTGATGCATAAGGAAAAGTTTACTAGGCAGACACTGAGACAGTATCAAGAAGGACAGAGGATAAAAGAACTCAGAATGTTTGAGGATCTTCAGAGTGTTTAACTTAATTAGAATATCATGCTTATCATGATGAAATTGGAAAAATAAATGGGACTGAATTATAAAGACTTTGCCATTGAAGTTTGGGTTTTATCATGTAGGCCAATGTTTTCCCAAGTTTACTTGCTCATATTTTACCTTTACCACTTTGTATCTTAAATTTAGATAATATTTTTGATGTCATGAAGTATATGTTGTATTTCTTTTATGTAAAATTTTACACAGAGAGCAAATTGATCAAGCAAGGGCCGTGATTCATCCAGATGGCTGACAGTTATAAAAGATCCACAAGGTGCTGTATATGGTTCCAGGCTAAATCCTGAGGGGATTTGACTGACCTTGTCAGATACAAAAGTTACATTTCTTGTAATATAGGTCTTGCTTTATCTTGGTCTTAACCGTCTAGCAGAAAAGTTTAACCACAAGGTATAAAAAGTAAAGCTATATTAATATGCTGAGCTGTAAAAGAGTCAAGTCAACAATCTCGGACAATTGACAGTTGTGCTGATAACTCACTACTATTATGGACTATTGGGCTACATTGGGATATTTTGCTGAATTCAAGTACCTACAATATTTGAGCTGGCATCAACTATGGAAAGGTCCTTTAAAGACTGCTCCAAATGCAACTTCTCAAACGGCAATGGAACACACATTATTGAGAAAACAAAACAAAAGAGGTGGATATGTTGGGAGCCATGGTAGCTAGGAAGTTGATCAAATGTGTGTAGGCGGGACTAGGCCTCAGTGCCTAAAGCAAACAAGCTACCTCAGTCCTGAGATAAACATCCTGTCTGGTTAAAGTCAGCTATTAGTCACTAGGGATCCTTGTGTCACATGTTACTAACTTTGCAAAAGTATAAAGAAAATACTGTTTTGTTGTGAAAAAATACATATGTATACACAAGATGATTAGGATAGATATACAGCTACTTTGTCTTAATTTAATGAGAAGAAATATATATATTAATAGTGTTTGGACAGGATATCATGTCTGCATCTTGTCCTCTGAATAACTACTATGAAGACAACAATATGCAATGTATTAATTATTGTAATCATCCTACTAATCTATTTTGAAACTGTTTCATTGCTGTTTCATCTTTTTTCTCATTAAAGTGAATAAAAATAAAAATTAAAGTTTTGTTTATTAAAATAAAAATACGTTTAGTTTTGTACCATCTGTAATCATACCGTGTACTGTCACTGTGCCCTGCAACTGTTGAGAGAGCTAATTCCAAGTTTGGAATTATATTCGGAGTATAATTATGTTAGGAGAAAAATAAGGGCTTCCCTTGAAAGCTATTCAAATACTGGGAGATGATAAAGTCCTGAACTAAAACAAATAAACAAACAAACAAACAAACAAAAAAACCCCCACTTATTGACAAAGAAAGTGAAGAGAGGAAGGGATTTTAAAACACCATTTTGCAGAAGAAAGAATAGGTCTTCTGATTAATTAGAGGAAGGCAGGGATATTTACGAATTTGGGTTTGCTGATGAATTAAGAAGGGAGGAAGATTACAGAAAGATTACCTGCAGATGAACGATGGTAGAGGACCAAAGCAACAGGAGGTTTGGAGGGAAAGTTATTTCCTTAAAAGATTTTGTATTCATTTCAATCTTCTTTTAAATGAGAAAACAGTATATTTTCATTGTAATAAGTGAAACAACCCAAAATTCCAAGACAATAAGGTTAATAATCTCTCCTTTCTTGTATACAAAGTGAGACATTTGTAAAAGAGAGATCACATGTGAAATAATTTCCCTAATTATATTTTTAATGTAGAAAAGAGATAACTACAGAAATTGAAAAAACATGTAAGTAATGATGGTACCTAACGCAGCTGAGCTATTTGATTTTTATATATGACCAAGAAAAATTCCAGAGTACTATGAAATAAATATTTTGTCTAATTTTAATTTCTAACTGAAAATTTTAAGTACCTACACAAGTTCAGCAAGTGTATTCCACCAAAAGTTCAGCAAAAAGTGGTTTGTCAAAGGTATTCTTTAATTTTGTGTTTTCTGCTGATGTTAAGCTAATGTGGCCTAATATAAGCTATTGAGAATTTAAACAGTAATAAAATCTGGCTAGCACTCTCTTGTTTGCAAGATAATAATAATCCATCCTCCTTCATACCTTTTCCCCCTCCCTTATGAGACAGGGGACAAATAGTTATAAGATTTCATGCCATCTTTTTGAGTATGTGTACATGCATATATACATATATATGATTTTGATAATGGCTATTTTATTTTTATATAAAATGAGATTATACTCTATATCAAAGCACAATTATATAAAAATACATATATGTACACAGTTGGCTTTTTTTGTTTTGTTTTGAGACAAGGTCTTGTTATGCAATTCAGGCTGGCCTTGAGTTCACATTGTAAACCAGGCTGGTCTCAAACTCTCACTGACCCTCCTGCCTCAGTCTCCCAAGTACCGGGATTACAGGTGTGCACCACCACTCCTGGCTCAGAGTGGGCTGTTTATTTCATTGAAAGCTCTAAAAAGTTCACCACCACTGTCCTTAAGTCAAAGTATAGCAATCTAACTATTTGGAATAGTGTCTGTATATCTTTCTACATCCTATTACTTTCAACCTACTTACTATGTTTCAAGTAAATCTCTTGTAGACTGCACATATTTAGTTCATTTTTACAATCTATTCTGTCAATCTCCTTTTTTTTCCTTTTCAGCCCTAGTAACAGCTTTAATTCTAAGATGCCATCATAGGGAACAACCTTAACTTTTATGCTACATAATTATACTCAAAGCTTTATGTATTTTTGTTTATAATTACACAAATTATAAATGTTTATAATTTACAATTATTAATGTTTAGTACCAAACTGATGAGAAACACTATTTTGTTGAAAAGGTCTTGTATTTAAAAGGAACATCTATAAAATCCAAGGCATTAGGCCACAACAAATAGATTTTTATGAAAAGCCATTTATATTAGGGAAGAAATGGGACATCATTTCAAAAGACGGCATACTTGAACTAATCAGTCTGAAAATAATATTGCAATTCAAACTCCTCTTTTAAAATTATCTCATGATTGAAAATTCTCTTCATATTTACAAAAATTAAATCAGGAAACACTGAAAACAGCAAGATTCTTCTCCTTTTTTTCTTTTTCTTTTAATAACAAATTCCAAT
>NW_004524856.1:2061032-2062191 GCF_000260255.1 Octodon degus
TGAGAACTACTTACAGTTTCAGGTATCTACTTGGAGTCTTGAATGTGTCCGTATAATGATCTTTTAAAGAAGTTTAGATATGAAGAGAAGGAAAGAGAAGCTATACAGTTTGGGATGGGTTCTATTTGTTTTAGAAAAGAAAAAACTTGTCCACTTGTACAGGTTGAGAAAAGCAGAGGTTAGAGACACAAGAGGAAGGGAGTTTCTTTTTTTAATGTGTGAAGTAGAACTCTTGATTTTCCTGACAGACTTATTTCTCCCTGTGTCTTTCCAATCTCAGTAATGACACTCCTATCACTGAGTTGCTCAAACCCCAAATCCGAATATGACCTTTTAGTCCTCCCTTTTCTCCTGTTCTCTCATTCCATTTCAGGAGCACCTGGGAATGTTGGGAGAGAACCTACATATTCGAGTGATCTAAGAGCCTCACACTGCTTTTGGAGGCCCTCCCAGAGCAGAATTTTAAGAGCCATGTAAGCTTGTAAATGTGTGCAAGGGTAACAGTCAGTGTCGTGAACAGAGCAAATGTCAGCCTTAAACAGCTAACTAAACTATTTCCCCCCCAATTGTTGTTTTGCTGTTGTTGTTAAATTAAAACCCAAGCACAAGAGCTCTACCACTGAGCCACACTCTCAGCCCAGAACTTTAGGTGATTAAAAACAATATGTTGGTTTCAGTACTGCATTTGGAATTAATGACAAGAAGCATCAGCCAAATGGTGCAAACTGATAGTGGAGGTATATGTAGTCCTTCTTCATAACAGCTATTAATCCTGGTAGTTTCCCCCAAGTTCTCTGGTAAGGAAGAAACAGGATTAGGTTGTTGTCTACTAAGGAGGACAATGTGTGAAAGAAATTAGCCTTCCTTGAAAATCTGTTAGATTTCGAATGTGAGTGCATGGAATATCCCCGTTCTGGAGGAGGCAGTGGTTTGGTATAAGGGAAGAAGCTGCGGCGAGTGAGTGGGACGACCCAGGCCACGGGATCCTAAACAGACCCAGAGCGCAGGCCCGGCCAGGGAGTGAGACGACCCAGGCCGTGGGATCCTGAACAGACCCGGAGCGCAAGCCCGGCGAGTGAGTGAGACGACCCAGGCCGCGGGATCCTGAACAGACCCAGAGCGCAGTCCGGTGAGTGAGTGAGACGACCCAGGCTGCGGG
>NW_004524856.1:2062291-2064928 GCF_000260255.1 Octodon degus
CAAGATTCTTCTCCTTTTTTTCTTTTTCTTTTAATAACAAATTCCAATAACTTGAATAGAAATTTTCAAATTTTTCTTTTGGTAAAATTGCATTCCTAAATTAAAAGTTATGACTAAAATATTAAAATGATATCTCAATTTCAAAATTAAATAAATAAAAAGCAGTTTTTATAAGTCATTGCTTCTTAAAATCACTTCTGTATCTGCCTAAGATTCACTGCTCTTTTTGATACATTTCTTTATTACTACCAGTGCTGGCCCTTAGACAACACCTGGTTATTCCAAGCAAAATCTGTTTTTAGTAAAGGCTGTTGTCATCCAAAACTAAAGCTCAATATTTTTAACCTGCCTTAAAGAAATGCTTCAGAAAGCAATGAATCTACATGACAGTAAGTAAATAAAAATGAACAATTTAAGGAAGAAAGCTGTTCATGGGCTGCGTAACCAAAAGGGGGGTTGTGTCTCTGTAAGATAGCATTCTGCTTTGATGTGAAAACTGAACTAATGTGAGTGAAACAAAAACAGGAAAGAGACAAAATAATTTACAAGCCAGATGGGTATTTTTCATCAATTACATGCGTGTTTGAAAATCTTTGCTCCTGATGTAAATTTTTGGCAAGCACGGCGATTAGCTGTTAAAACTATTTCGACAAAATAACAAGTCATCAAAAATGGACTACTTGTCTGAAAGAGCTGAACCTATATTATATAGATTGAATTTCATGGTTCATCACAACTATTTCCAAAATTTAATTCTTACTATCCTTTTATGTACAGAATTTCATTCATGTTCCATAGTGTGATGACCAAAAAGGAAGAAAAAAAAACAAAGACAAAAAAAATAAATAAACTCTTATGCCTAAATTTAGGGTACTATAACGCATAGTAATTCAAAATATTTAAAACAAATCAAGTAGTTTAACTTCTTTGATAGACATACAAGCATTTCAAAAACATAATCAAATCAATTATATAGTGTATTATGTAGAATCTAACATTGAATGGAATCTAACCTTATGCCAAGATTTGCTAAATAAAAGCTCCCTGTAGGACCAGTACATATAAACAGGAGTAAGGTGAGTACAGACTAATTCCATGGAGCATTTTTGAAATTGAGAATCTAAAATACATTTTTTAGATAGACACCAAATTTAGTAAAAATTTTTCATGAGGCTTGTTTTGACATTTCTTTCAACACACACTCAACTTACATCAATACATGTGATTTTCCAGGAAAAAAATCCCTCCTAATCAAACCACCATTCCAGAGCCGGTGCACCTAAATACATCACTCTCATTGGAAGTATTATCAGCATAGTCTTTACAACTAGCCCAAGGCATTATATTTAAGAAGTTTTTTTTAATATGGAAATGCTTCACAAATTTACGTGTCATCCTTGATGTGCCGGGGCCATGCTAATCTTCTCTGTATCATCCCAATTTTAATATATGTGCTGCCAAGGCTTAAGTTTTTATAAACTGTTTTTGATGTTCATTATGTTTCTTTCTTCTGCCAAACTGTAATTTGATGAAAATATTGTTCTTTGTGCAGGATTAGAAACCTCAAAAAATCTGTATAAATCTAAGATTTATGGGAGAATAAACTAGAAATGGTCCAGATATTAAGATGAAATCCACAGTGTTGGAACTATAAATGTTTAGAGAATCCCAGACTAAAAGAAAAGCCCAAACCACCATTAGAACAATGAAATGATATGGCCTAAAATGTATCTTTAGAGTTTGTTTCACCCTCAGTCTAAATAGTGATAATTGCTCTTCAGTTTAGCCCAGCCAGCAGAAATTGTAGAATTTTCCACAGTATTTACTGTACAGAGTATGTGCATTCTGGAAGGTTCCTTTAGTGCTACACTGTTGTACTTTTTGTCCCAGCAATTTGAGGGTGTGCAAATTCCACAAAGTCATCAATGAGAACAGGCCATGCTCCTTCTTCACCATAATTAGACATGCATCTGCAATCATTGTACTGAAGTCTAAAAGAAGATTCCAGATATCTTTTGGTATTGGTTATTTATGATGTTCAACAAAAATTTATTGATAAGTCTAAGAATTTAAATCTTCCATTATATACTAAATTCCAATAGGCAATGGCCATTTCTAAATCTAATGTTTTTTGTCCTGGGTCCTTTGCAAAATTAAAAGTAAACTGGTAAAAATCCTTAATTGTCCTGATTCTTTCAGTTCTTGTTCCATATTGGGTATTTGAGCCTTTAGCTTTTCTGTGTTGTCACATCCTAATTCTGTCATGCTGTCCGTGAACTGTGGTTTGGAGAACTCACATTGTGTCGCTGCTTTGAACTTCCATGCCACGATCAATACACTAATGCTGGTGGGATCAAGGGCCAGGTCATCACAGAATTGTGGTATACCATTTAGTCCAATTTATTTTTATCTTGAGGATTTTCATATCTATTGTATAGTTGTTCTAACTTCTTCCCCTCCAATGATCCTATTATTCTCTCTCCAATACAAAGTTCAGGATTTTGGAAAAAATAACCTGTTGTTTTTTTTTTTCTTTCTTCAAAGTTTTATTGATAAACAGATAGCAATGAAACAGTTTCAAATCAAATCGGAAGTACAGTTTCAACAAATAATACACTGCATATATTCTTCTTAGTG
>NW_004524856.1:2076265-2089233 GCF_000260255.1 Octodon degus
GGGAAATGAGGCCTCTGCACTGACCTACTTTATAACAGAATTTCTGGGCCTTGGAACTTGTCTTCTGAAGCTGCTTAATTCTCTGTTGTGGGGAGCTGTCTTGTGCTGCTGTTCAGCTGTCTCTTTGGGTTCTGTCCACTAGCTGTCATCAACACCCACCCCCCGCATCTTTTCCTGGCAGCCATGTTTTGACAACCAAAACTGTCTTCAGAGGTTGCCAGGGGTTAAAATCATCTCTAATTGAGAACATTGCTTTAAAGACTCACATGACTGGGCCAGTACTTCCCAGGATCCTCTTTAAACCCAGAGAATGATGCTTCCGCAGTTTTGTCTCCCTGCAAAGTCAGTGGGAACCAAGCTGATGCGAGCACAAATTGGCTGTGGCCAGTTCTAAGTCAAAGTCCCTTTCCTATGCCCTTTGTACTCTTTTATTTTTCTTTCTGTTAGAGATTTCTGTGTTTCTCTCACTTACATCCTCCGCCCATCCCAGTCCTCTCTCCCCTGTCAGCCAAAGTTGTGCCTTGTGTGGCAACAGCGTTTTATGTAGGAGCACTAGAGTTGGAGGCACTGAGTATGTTTTAATTTTCTGGTGAAATCCAGACCTTTTCTGCTACTAAACTTTAGGTCCTGAGGCTGATGGCTTTCTCCCCATGTGTCTGCTTCCCTGTCATGGTATTCTTTGTCATAAGGAGATGCCAGTCATACTTGTTAAATTCCATACTGGTTAGGGAACTGTGCTGGACTCATGTTTATCTGAAGCAAAGACTGGAAGCCTGGTGTTTCTTTATTCCTAAGTTCTCAAACTAGCAAGGATAAGAATTATATGGAGTGAGGGGTTACCGGATTTAGAAAATCAACCAGAAAAAAACCCCAAGAAATTAACTGAGGATATTCAATTACATTTGAATATAAATGTCCCAAACACCAGAAATATTTATACTGAAATTCATTAATTATTTATTTGGTTTCAAACTTTTTACATTTTTTTTTATTTTTTAAAAGGACAACAAGGGGCTGGGGAGTTAGCTCAGTAGAATAAGTGCTTGCCTGACAAGCGCAAGGGCCTGAGTTCAATCCCTGGTTCCGCAAAAAAAAAAAAAAATCTACAAAATAGTATTAAAGCAGAAAAATTTACAAGTGATATGGAATTTCACTAAACAAAACAACATGAATTTGACAGTATTTGTTGTATTGCATAGTATTTGTTGTATCTTTAAAATAGTTGCTCAGATTACCAGATATAGGCATGTAAAATTGGAAGAAGAAAAAAAAAGTTATAAAAAATTAAGAGGAAAAATTGAAACAAGAAGTAAAAAACATTAAGCATTAATAGCTTCATTCCACAGACCAGCAGAAATGCACAGTACAGTTGTCCAAGCCATCCTGTTTACATACATAGATATATCTTTTTCCCTCACTCCCTTTCCTGTCCTTCTCTGGATTCAAACTTAACTGAGTATTTTATCTGGCAGTCCTAGCTGGGGGCTTGTTAAAGCCTAGATGACTGGACCCCTACCCCAGAGATTCCAATTCAATAGTTCTGGATGGAGCCTGAGAATTTGTGTGAGCTGATTCAGGAATCATGCTTTTGAGAACCACTGCCATGTAGGTTCAATTGTCAAAGACAAGGTTACTGTCTCTGTGAAGCTTTCCCTTGAAGCAGAAGGGAAGAAAACAGCTGTAGCTTAAAGTGGAGGTTCATTTTTTTTAAAGAACTGAACCTCTGATCAGAAATTCACCTGTGGAGGTGTGTTAATTTTTATTCACTTTTTTCTTTTTTTTTTTAGTACCAGCAATCAAACTCAGGACCTTGCACTTGCCAGGTAGATGCTGTGCCACTGAGCTATGTCTGGCAATTTGTATTCAAAACTATGAATATTAAACAGTAACAGAAAGTATACTCTGCTAGTCAGTTGAAAAAACTATTCTTACCATTTGCCCAAGCCTCGGGTTAGTCATGGTTCAGTTTTGTTTAAGTCAACGTGAATGTTTCAGTTTACAAACTGAAGGTTTCTTGAGAACTATGAGATTATCATGATCTTCCCCTCTTTTTCCTTCTCTTTCCTTTTCTTTACTCTCTCTCCTTTCCTTCCCTCCCCTCCCTTCCCCTTCCCTCTTCTCCCCTCCTCCCCCTTCCTTCCCCTTCCTTGCTTCTTTTTTTCCTTCCTATTTCTGTCAGTGTTTTTGCTAATTATAAAAATAATATCTGCTCACTGAATTTCAAACAAATATTATAGAAAGTTATAACTTTGAAGGAAAAATTCTCTGTCCTCATACCACCAAGAGATATGGTGTATTGATTGGTTGGTGTATATTTATATAGAGGCCCTTCCCATAGTGCTAATATGTCTAGTTTTATTTTTTAAACAAAAATTGGATCATACTAAACATACAATTCTGAAACTTATTTGTTTTTGGTCGTTGTTGTTGTTTTATCATAGGATTTGGATATCTTCCCCTAACAGTACAAATAGAGTTAGTTTAAATTAAAATATTTTTTACATATTTTTGCATTTATTGATTCTCCTAAAATATTTTTTGAAAGAAAACTAATACAAGTTAGGCATGGTGGCACATACTGGTAATCCCAGTTACTGAGCAGGCTGAGGCACGAGGATCACAAGTTTGAGGCTAACCTAGGTATTTTAGTAATATCCTGTCTCAAAATAAAAAGGTGAAAAAAGAGATGGGTATGCAGCTCCATGGTAGAGAGCTCACCTAGCACGAGCGAGGCCCTTGTTTGGTCCCTAGCAGTGCCAATGAAATAAAAAGAAAGTAACATTATGAGAAACTGTAATACAAAATGATTTTTATTTTTATTTATTGTTTTTCATTTATGTATTTGGTACAGGGTCTCATTATGCAGGTCAGGCTCATAGTGATCTTCCTGTTTTCAGCCTCCCCAGTGCTGGGATTACAGACTTGCACCACCACTCCCCTGAACTCTGTCACCTGCTTAGCATGCCCAAGGGCAGGGCCAGCAAGGCATGCAAGACTGGGGACCAAACCCTGGTCCTTGTACTTGCCAAACAAAATGATTTTTAACTGGGGAGAAACTGTTGAAAAGAAAAGACAAACTGTAATGGGGAAAAGGGGAGAGGAAAGAAGGGAAAAAGAAAAAAAATGTATTTATGCACAAGATAGTTAAGATAGTTATACAGCTAGTTTCTCTTAGTTCATTGAAAAGAAAGGTTTGTGCTAATATTGTTTGGATAAGATATCATGCCTGTATCTTATATTTTGAAGAACTACTACAAAGACAACTATATACAATATATTAATTATTGTAACTCTCCTACTAACCTGTTTTTATTTTTATTGAAACCAGGGTATCCTGCAAGTATGCTATTGCTGAGCTATGCCCTGAGTCCATTTCCATCATTTTCCCCCATGCAGCTTATTTATTGAAGCAATAGCAATTTCACTTGTGGTTTCCCAATATGGATGTTGCTGGTTGCGCCCCTGTGGTATAGTTTACCATATTCTCTGCACTGTGTATTAGTAGTTGAATCAATGGGCATGGTTGGATTCAGGTTTGAGGCTTTGGGGAGAGAGTTTTCTAGATGACTTTGTATTCTTCCACCAGGAGGCACAGAATATTTAGTGTGTCTTGTGCAGTGAAAAAAATCACTTGATGTTTGAAGCTTAGACCTATGTATTCACTGAATTTTATAAAATATTGATATGTTAATTATGTTATTCATCATTTATTTGTTGTAATAGAGAAACATCCTTCCATCGATTATTTCGGCTGTCCAGTGACATAGTTTGTTAAGGAAAAGCAGGGTAAATTCTGGATTTTTCTCTTTACCATTTTCAAAGTAATGATCTGGTTCTCCATTGTTCTAATAATTTCAGCAATTTAAGAAATAAAATCATTATGTACTCATAGAGTTAAACATAGTTGATGCTTCAGTTTTATTTGTAGATTTTCCAGCCCAGATCTGGAAGCAGCCACTTGTCTAAAAAGCCCTGTTTTCTTTTTAGTAGCAAAAATAGCACTTCGAGACCATTATTTCGATGCTAGCAATACTCACAGCTACTTGGATGATCAATTTTTCTAAACCTTTCTTAAGGAAAACAATGTGGTAGAGTTCATACTGGTTTTTTTTTTTCAAATTCAGGTTTATAGGTTTTTTCTTAGCTATGTCCCATGCTAATCTAGGTTATACAGGAAGTAATAGGTTTGGAGTATCACATAAGAGAGAAATAAGAAAAAAATAGAAATGAATTCTAAACTAGGAGCACAAGAGTTCCTAGTAGAAAAATGCCTTCAGGTAATTATAAGATGAAAAGAATTTTTCATCTTTTATATACTTTTCATCTGTGTCTGTCATACTCTTACTGTCGAGGGGTATAGTTCTCCTTTATTCTCTGATTTTCTTGTAATAAAATATGCAACTGTCTCAGAATGACAAAATAAATAGTAATATCAAGATTCCTTAGAAAGAGGTCACAAGAGCAGTATTTTGTGAGTGACTTACTGTTGATAACCATTTGTAATCTCTATCCTTGAAATATTAGCTTGCTAAGGCTGCCAGAAGAAGCCACAGACTGGATGACTTAAGCAACAAAAATGTATTTTCTTGCAATTCTAGAGGCTAGAAGCCCAAGATCAAGGTATTGACAGATTTGGCTTGCAAATGGGTGCTTTTACTCTGTCCTCCCTTGTCTTAGCTCTGGTGTCTTCATGTGTCTTATTTCTTAGTTCTCTCTACCTCTGTCTGTCTCTCTCACTGCCCCCACACACCCCCCTAGGGCCCAGAAAATGCTAAGCAAGCAATCTAAACCCCAGTCCTCATCTTGTTAGATCCCAGTCATACTGAATTAGGAGTTAGGCCTTAATCATATGACCATTTGGGGAGCGTGAACACAATTCGACTCAGAACAGTCCAGTAATATCTTTCTGTGTATTATGAATATGGTACTTTGCTTTCTTTTGGCCTAAAGCATTATTACCAATAAAAGTGATGACTAACTAATTTTCTTTCCTGTCATCTTTGCCAGGATGCACATGATTTTTAAAATGTGGTAACTTTGGCCAGCTGTAGTGACTTGCATCTATAATTTGAGCCACTCAGGAGGATCTCAAGTTCTAGGCATGCTTGGGGCAACTTAGCAGGACCCTATTTTGAAAATAAAAACTAAAAAGAACTGAGGATGTAGCTCAGTAACAAAGCACTTCTCTAGTATATGTGAAGCCATGAGTTCAATCTCCAGCCAAAAAAAATCCAATAATTTCAAGAGTTGTTGTTGTTGTTGTGTGTGTATTATTGAGGATTGAACTCAGGGCCTTGTGCATGCTAGGCAGGCACTCTACACTGAGCTACATCCACAGCCCCTCAACAAGATATGTCTTAATGTTGGTTATTTTGGGTTGATTTTCCAAAAACTGCCTTTTTCAATGTGTTGTTTTAAGTCTTTATTACTTCAGGAAAACTTTAATGTAATCTTTAGTATTTATGTTCTGTTTTCTTGTTTTTGTTTTCCTCTACATATGCTGCATTTTCTTTATCTTACAAATATATCATTTTCTCTGAAATCCTCTTTATTTCTTTAGTGTTTTCCTTTTAGATTAAAAAAAATTCTTTTCATCTTCTAATTTCCTGAAAGGATTTCATACTAAGAGCTCTTGTGCTCCTAGTTTAGAATTCATTTCTTTTTTTTTCTTATTTCTAATTATTTCTGCAGTTCTATTATCTAGTTTTGGAGTTTTCTAAAAACTTTGATTTATGCTGTTCTTTCATGCCTGGAATAATTTTCTTAATATATTTTTTAATATACTTTTCTTCTATTTCTGTCATGCTCTCACTGTCGAGTGGTCTAGTTCTCCTTTATTCTCTGATTTTCCTGTAATAAAAGTAACCTTGATTCTTTCTGTTCATTTTTATCTGATTATTTTTTTAATTTTAGAAGGAGGCTGGCTTCAGAAGAACTTTTTAATTTTATGGCTTTTAGCTCCCTCTTCTGTTGCTTTAGTGTAGTTGTTAAAAAATGCCGCTTCCTCTCCTATGCTGCAGAGCTGCCCCTCCTTCCACGTTCGCTGGGACCTTCTCTAGTTGTGCTGCTTAGATTGGATTCTCTTCCCAATAGTTTCTTCTCTGTGTGGAGCTTTGTCCCCTATGGAGTTAAACCTGGTGACTTGTGAGCGTTTAGGAGACTGACAGTGCTCCAGACCCAGACTGTTGCAATCTCTGTAGGTTTTCCTTGCTACTGGAAGGTACAAAACCGCCCTTCTGCACTCAGACTGGCCCTCTCTGTTTTCTAGTCAGGAACTTCGACTACTTAGGGATTCTGTGTTCTGGCCCTTGCCCCATCTCTTCCCTTTGTTTCCTTTCATACAATGCCACACTGCTTTTAGCTGTTCATAGCTTGTACCCCTTCCTCATGTGTGGAGTTAATGGGAAGATCTTTTTGTTTTTGTTGTTTTCAGGAACTGAACTCAGGACCTTGTGCTTGCCAGGCAGGCTCTGTGCTGCTGAGCTATAACTGCCCTGCCCCCCCAGAATATCTTATTGTCTAACTCTGTTACAGTCATTGCCCATAATTTTTATTTTCACACTAACAGAATTGGAGTATCAATTTTAAGAACTAGGCCATCTCCATCCATTAAGTTGTAATCACAATATTATAGTTTTTCTTTTTACACATTTAAAAAACAGTTTTAAATAAACTTTTGAAGCATTATTTACATCAAATAAAATGTACTTATTTCACAGGTATAGTTTTATGGGTTTTGACAGGTGAATTCATCATGGTATCAAGAGAATATTTCAAAAACAAAAAAGAGAGAATATTTCTATTACTCTAGAAACTGTACATGTGCCTCTTCTCAGTCAGTCTTCCCTGCTGAAAATTCCTGGCAATCCTTCATCTGCTTCCTGCCTTCTCCAGAAGGCCTTTTAAGTAGAATCAAGATGTATGTGCTTGCTGCTTCTGTTTTTTTTGTTCAGATACTTTTTTTGAGATTCATTCATCTTGTTGCCTATATCAAAGGTTGGTTCTTTTTAAATGTGAAGTAGTATTCTTTTGTATAGACATACTACTGCTCGTGATTTATTCTTCTGATAAGAGTGTTTGAAGAGTTGATAATGCTGAGTGCTATGAATAAAGTTGAATATTCTAGCTTATGTCTTGTGATAGACATTTACACTCATTTCTGTTGAGTGTTTATGTAGGAATAGAATTTCTGGGTCATAGGGTATGTTTAGCTTTATTGCTTTTTCCAAAGTAGTCATGTCAGAAAATTTGGGACACAATTGAGTCCCAAATTTTCTGATCAAGGAGATTATGGGGCCAAAGAGGAAAGTGAATGATGATGTAGAGTGTGCCTAAGGAGAGTCACATGGAGAGAAAATATTCTCTCAGGCTTTCACAGAGAGCACATTGGCCAAGCAATGGCCGTGACTCATCCACATGGCTGACACTGACAAAGGATCTACAATCTGAGGTATAGGGTCTCAGGATAAATCCTGTGGGGATTTCACTGACCTTATCAGACCCAAAGGTACAACTCTTGTTGCATAGGTCTTGCTTTATCTTAACCATCCAGCAGAAAAGTATAAAAATGAAGTATAAGAAGTAAAGCCATGGTGTTATGTTGAGCTGTAGGGGAAGGGACTCAGGTTAATTTCTGACATTGCCAGTGAAGTGGAAGACCCAATACTAAAGGTTTTTAGACTACCAGGTGGTGGTGTGTATTTTAACTATAAATCTGTCCAAAGACCAGCTTCGTGTTCAATTTCTAGAGGACACATTTCTTTCCTAGACTGTGTTCAAAGCCACAGCAACTTTTCCTTCAGTGCTCTTGGGCAGGGTCATTTTCTGATTTGCTCTGATTTAAAGTTGTAGCCCTTTCAGGTTCCAGCTAAGACCTGAAGTTATAGACCTTCAGGACCTCTAAACAGGGTGCAATCCTAGTACTTGGGGGGAGGATCACTGAGTTCAAGGACAGCCTGAACTACACAGCAAAACCTCTGTCAAAAAACAAACAAGCAAATAATCAAACAAACAAAGAAGAGGGCCTTTAAACTCAATTTGGATGGACTCACTTCTTTTTGGTTATACCTTAAATGGAACCAGCAGTCCATAAAGCTTGTAGCTGAAAGTTATCAGGTTTTGCAAATGCTTCCAGGGCATGAACAGTTTCAGTATACCACATACCCACAGGAATTTCATTTTATTTATTTTAATAAATCTTTAATAAGTCCTCTGATACTTCAGATGTTTTGTGTTTTATTCAGCCCCTGAAGTGATTTTCTGAGAGGGTTAGTTCAAATACATAGTCCACCATGTTATCAGGAATGGAAATCTAGCTTCATTTTTCTGTTATTTTCTTGTATAGCTTTTATTTATTCTTTTTTTCTGGAGTTTTTAGTTGCCTTTTGTATTTTCTTTTTGATAGAAGAAAAGTGGTTTCTCTAAATCATTAATGATTTCTAGATGGGGTGTGTGCGTGCGCGTGTGTGTGTGTATTGGAAATTAAACCCAGGGTCTACCCACTGCTCACTGAGACACATTCCCAGTTCTTTTTATTTTTATTTTTTATTTTAAGACAGGGTTTTGTTGAGTTACCCAAACTGGGCCTGAACTGCCTCAGCCTCCTAGAATGTTAGAATTACAGGCATGTGCCATATGCTCAGGTAGATTATTATTTTTTTTTTCTGTTCTCTTGCTGGAATCTATTTCTTTCTTCTCAAAAACATTTTTTTCTGATTGTTTTGCATGCCTACTTCATAATTATCATCCTGGAATTTTGTTTTCCTCTCTGATAAATCTATCATTTCTTGTTTCCCATACCTTTAACCTTAGTTTTGTTAGAGTATATGCTTTTTGGGAGGTGGGGATGCTAGTGATTGAATCCAGGCCCTTGCACATAGTAGACAAGTGCCTTACCACTAAGCTATACCCCCAGCCCTGTTAGAATATATCTTCATATAACATACTAAGAATGAATATGCAGGAGGTATTCTTTTGACTTTTACATTTCTGAAAATATATTTTCTATTCATGCTTGATTGATAAGTTGGATGGATTTAAAATCCTAACAAAAATAATTCCCTCAAAGTTTTAAAGTGTTACTGTAGGTGATGGCTCACACCTGTGATCTGATCCTAGCACTTGGGAGGCTGAGGCAGGAAGATTGTTGTGAGTCTGAGACTAGCCTATGCTACATAGTGAGTTCAAGACCAGCCGGAATTGCATAGGGAAGTCCTTTCTCAAAAAACAGACAAAGAAAAAAACTTTAAAGTGTTGTTTGGGCTGCCAGTGTAGCTCAGTGGTTTTGCATGTGTGAGGTCCTTGGTTCATTTTTAAGCACTACAAAAAATAATGTTAAAATTTCTAGCATCCAGTTTTGCTCATGAGAAATATGATTTTTTTTTGTTTCTACCCAGGTAACCTACTTTTTTGGTCTGGAAATAGAATTTTCAATTTTCTCTTTTCCCAATAGTGCAAGATGATATAGTGTCTAAGTATAGGTCCTTTCACCCCATGGTGATCTTACAAGAGCCTTATACTCTTCTTGGAGGTATGTCTTCTCTCTCTCTCTCTCTCTCTCTCTCTCTCTCTCTCTCTCTCTCTCTCTCTCTGCAGAACCGGGGATTGAACTCAGGCCCTTGCACTTGCCAGGGAAGCGCTTATTCTGCTGAGCCATCTCCCTGGTCCTGTCTGTTCTCTTTGGTGTTAATTCCACTTGCTCTTGGTTTCTAGTTTCACACTGCTGATTATCTTCATATATTGGGTGATCCTTGACTGTCTCTTAATATTTAAAAATGAAAGAAAATGATCGATACAGGTTTTTCCACTTTATGTATGTAGGTGCACTTTCTAACTAGGTCTCTGCTTGAATGTGGAGTCTAAGGTACTTATGTAACAAATGTGTAACAGGTTAGGGCTTGAGACAGCAATGTCTTGGTTAGACTTGGGTTAGGGAAACTGTATTCAGGGTGACAGTCTCCAAATATCAGCAGAGGAATTTCTCATTTGCTGTGGGATAACAGCATCTACATGATCTTTTATCTGCATGATCTCCACGCAGTTTATGTCGTGTTCTCCAGTTCTCTTTCTTTTTTTTCTCTTTTCTTCCTGTTCTTGTTCTCCTCTTCCTCCTGCCCCTTACATTATTTCCTTCTTGGCTAGGAGGTAAAGATTTGGCCTACTATGCTAAATATGAGGGTGATAGGTGGGGGATCATAGGGAGCCAAATGGGGGGCATTTGTTTCAGAGGGGCTTTTGAGTCACCCTGCAGTTTTCAGACTCTTCTTGTTTGACCTGGAGCACTTCCTAGCTCTGAACTGGAAGCCTTACTGGGATTTTGCTAGATGCATTGGCTTGTTGCATTCCATTTCAGCAGTTTACATATTTCCAAGCTGTCAGAAATTTGTTAAGAACCCCTTTCTGGGCTGGGGAGATAGCTCAGTAGAATAAGTGCTTGCCTGGCAAGCACAGGGTCCTGCATTCAATCCCCGGTACCAGAAAAACAACAACAACAACAACAACAAAAAAAAACAAAAAACCACTAAGTCATTCTTCGGGCTGGGGAGACTGCTCAGTGGAATAAGTGCTTTCCTGGCAAGTGCAAGGGCCTGAGTTCAATCCCTGGTTCCGCCAAAAAAATCAAAAACAAAACAACACAAAACCTTTTCTTCACTGTTAAGACCATATTCTTTTATTATCATTTTAATGAGATGTGAACAGGAAGGTAGCTAAGCACAATCTTTAGTCAGACATCTTCAATTAGACACTTATAATGACTTCTTGGTAGACCTTTGTGTGGATATAATAGTTTATCAAACACACAAGTCACGGACATTTGGGCTTTCTTCCAGATTTTCTCTAATCAAGCAATTTGGCCATCCTTTGTAGATAAATTCTTGAGCACCCCCTCAAATTCTGTAGGCTAGATGCATAGAAGTAAAATAGGTAGATATGGTCCAAGTAGCCTCTTAAAACATTGATCCACATCACAATCCCACAGTAGTGAATGGGAATATTTTATCTGCTTTTCCATACCTTCCCAATACTGTTGAAAATTAATATTTTTCTATCTTTGCTAATCATATGGGCAAAAATCTCTTTTTCCGTTGCTTGTACTTATATTTCATAACTATGAATGAGGTTGAGCAGTTTTTCATTAACCAATTTCTTTTCTGTGAGTTGCCTATTGATATGTTTTGCCCATGTTTGGCTCTTTCTGATGGATTTGAACATGTTCTTTTTAAACTATGTATCACAATTCTAGGGGCTGGGGAGATGTCTCAGTAGAATAAGCGCTTGCCTGGCAAGTGCAGGGGCCTGAGTTCAATCCCCAGTTCCACAAAAAAAAAGGACAATTCTGGCTTTTGGGTTTGGTATAAATTTGCAATAAGTAGGATGAACTAAAACTAAGAAATATTTAACCATATGATTTTAAAAAGACTTCAATGTGATCGTGTACATTGTGAAGAAGTGAATTAATTCATCATGAAAAGTTTTTCTTGGAGTTTCTTGAGAAATACATTTGAGGACCAGTTTTGTCCTATTTAATAATTAAGTTAATTGAAGGTGAAGTCTATGCCTCTTTCTGTCTGTATGTCTCTCCTTCCAGCCTCCAGAACTTGGTATGTAGTAAATATTCCTAAATAATTGATAAAAAAAATGGTGAGTATGTATGTGATTGCCTAATAAATTAGCATATTTTCTTTAGTACTGTATGCTGATAGACACTGTTAAGGATACAGAATGAAATGCATTTTATATTATCTGAAACATCATTGGCTAGAAGATACGTGCTCATTTTGTATGTCACTAAGAAAGAAAAAAATACTTCCAATGAAATTATGACATAAGATAATTTTAGTACTTATACTTAGTAATTATTGAGGCTTCTCTTTATGGTTTATTTAGAAAAGGATTTTTATTGTATGTCATTCTTGTGCATATGTTACAAAGAACATGGACATGAAATAAACTGGTTAAGATATTTCTAAGACACCCTCACAGTTGAGATCTGATGTCTCGGAATTTCTTTTTGATTTAGTCAACCTATCTGGGTTTCCCACATATTGTATTTATGTTTTTTTTGTCATTAAGAGCGTTGATAATTTTGAGGGGAGAAAGAGCGCTGCTCTAGTGTTTTCTTCCAAGTTGCTGATGCCTACTTGGCAAATTTCTACGTTAGTGCTTTCTTGAACTTACCAGCAGGTGTCAGGCAATGACAACTACAGCCAACGGCTGCCAGGCTAACAGCAACTGGGAACTTCCATTAACTGTAAAAGGAACCGCAATTGTTAAAAGTTTAGAAACACAAAATGTGCATCTCTGATTCCACAAAATGTTATCAGACATTGTCACTGTGTTCTTGCTGAGTTCTGCAAGACAATTGTCTTTAGCTAAATGTAATTTTCTCTTTTCTGTTACAAGAATGGTCTGTACTATCATAAGAGTTCAAGTCCACCCTGAACTGCATAGCTGTACCTTGCTTCAAAAATATTTTTCAGCAGTATTTCCTTTTGTTTAAAAATTTCAAAATGTAGAAAAGGGCATAGAGTTCTCAGAAAAATTTTCCTCCTATCCTTAGTCCAGTGGCAACCCATTTTTGTGTGTTCTTTTGAAGCACAGCGCAGTGTCCTCAGTGTCCGTCTTACAATGCATAAGCTTATCTCCCACACATCTAGAATGACATTAGCTATGTGTCATTTTCAGAAGAACTGAGAAAAATGGTCACAGGAATAACTGTCTATGGGCTTCAATCTTTGATTGAGAAAGGCTGTAGAGATAAACTATGCATATGTAAGTAGTGATACATATATGTAATAAATTTCTTCCTTTATTCCACCGAGTCATTGAGCCATCTCCCTGGCCCCAAATTTCTTCCTTTAAAAGAAATGACCACCCCGCCCGCCGAGTAGGATTTTCTGCCGAGTTCCGGGAGCCCCCAGACCCAGTCCTAGCCCAGGTCCGGTGAGTGTGCGGAGAGTTTCCTGCTA
>NW_004524856.1:2093718-2094363 GCF_000260255.1 Octodon degus
TTTTTTTTTTTTTTGGTATTTTAGGGAAAGGTCTACAGGGTGTTCAGGGTCTCACTACCAAATTGGACTCGTAGTGATCCACCTGTTTACAGCCTCCCAAGAGCTGGGATTACAGGCATGTGCCACCACGCCCAGTCTCAACTGTGGTCTCAGCACGCTTGGGAAGGGGGGTGTGGGACCCGCAAGGCAGGCCTGGGGATCAAACCCCCGGCCCCTGTGCCTGTTTGCAGGTGCTTTAATCCGCTGAGCTATTTGTTTTTTTTTAAAGATTCAATTTTATATTTTAATAACAACAAACTATAAACGTACACTTATAATACTTGATACCAAAACCAAAATGTTTAAGACCAGTAATATCAAAAGAGTTTGGATTCTGATCTTACAGAAAGCAGAAAATTGCCAACCATTTACAATGATATTCAATCATTTAGCCAAATATGGTTCCAAAATTCATGTCAAAGATAACTAGGCCTCCAATTTCATACTTGCACATGTCAACCACATTCTCATTTTATCCATACATTACTAGTGGTTGTAACAGTAATAGTAGTATTTTTTTATTTTTATTTTTTTCCATAATTTTATTGAGAGACAAATAGCAATGAGACAGTTTCAAATCAAATTGGTAGGACAGTTTCAATAATT
>NW_004524856.1:2094916-2101872 GCF_000260255.1 Octodon degus
GCTTAACTGGCAATGTCAGAAATTGTTGACCTGAGTCCCCTACAGCTCAACATAACAGCATGGCTTTACTTCGTATATTTAATAGTAGTATTTTTAACCATTAAGAACTGATTTTTTTTTCTGGTACCAAGGATTGAACTCAGGACCTTGTGCTTGCCAGGCAAGCACTTATTCTACTGAGTTATCTCCCCGGCTACTGAGCTATTTAGACAGGGTTTCACAAAGTTGCTAAATTGCTCAGGCTGGCCTGAGATTTGCAATTTTCCTGCCTCAGCCTTCGAAAGTGCTGGGATTAGAGGCTCATAACACCATGCCTTGCCAAAATGGTACATTTCCTACATCCTGCCTTGTATTTCTTTTCAATTAGCAATACGTATTAGAGATCTAAATACTTATATCTACATCTATCTATTATTCCCAAACCTAAAAAGCTCTTTCATTTAAAAAAATTCATCTGTATCTTTTAACAGTTTTATTGACTTATAATTCACATACTATGAACTTATAATTCACACACTGTGAACTTACCCATTTAAAGTAGACAATTGTATGGGTTATTTTTAGTATTTTTAGTACATTCATGGATAGATACAACCTTCACAACAATTTATTTTAGAACATTTTTATCACCTCATAAAGAAACCATACCCATTATCAGTTACCCCTCAGTTCTTCCCAAACCTCCTAGCCCCTGGCAGCCACTAAATCTCCTTTCTATGTCTATATAGTCACCTATTCTGGACATTTCATATAAACAGAATCATATTAAATCTTATTGAGGCCAGGAGATTTTTTTAAAAAGGCAGGCAGGGCAGAAACATGTCCTGAATAAGTAATGTGAGTAAACTGTCAGGGCCAGAGTAGAATGCAGAGGGCAAAGAACAGGTCCCTAAATAAAATAGAAAGAGCCTTGAAAGATTAAAATGCAAACAAAACAGCCTGCCTTCCAGACATTAAAGGCTTGCCAATGCAAGCAGCATCCCTGTGTTCTGTCACATACACTTGTAACAAAGAATTATAAAAGCCCCTGACTTGAACATCTGAAAGTTTTTCCACCTTTGGGAGCCCCCCCTTGGGGGACTCTCCTTTTAATTTTCCCTAATAAACATGCACCCGGTCATTCCCCCATTAGGTACTTGCTTGCTGTTTTGTCAGTTGGATCCGGCTGCTGCCTCTCAGAATGAGCACCCAAAGAGGAGCTGCCACAACACAGCACAGTGTATCAGTTTTTGTTTCTGGCTTCTTCCTCTTAGCATAACTTTTCAAGGTTTATATTGTGCAAAATATAAGTACTTTATTTCTTTATATTTAATAATATTAGATTGTATGGACATACCACATTTTATTTTTCCATTTATCAACTGGTGGTCATCTGGGTTTCCATTTTTTGGCTATTATGAATAATGCTAGGGCCGGCCAGATAGGTCAAAGGACTAAAGTGCCTGCTTAGGCAGATGCAGCGACTGGACTTCGATCCCCAGTGTACTGTGCCAGCCCCACCCCCAGGGCATGCTGAGAAGGCGATTGAAACTGTGCACGGTGATGTGCGCCTGTAATCCCAGCACTTGGGAGGCTGAAAACAGGAGGACCACTGCAAGTCCGATCTGTGTAGTGAGACCCTGTAGATCCTGTCCTAAAAAAAAAAAGAATAATGTTTCTGTCATTTGTATTCAAGTTTTTGTGGATCTATATTTTCATTTTTCTTGAGTGCATGCTTAGGGGTGAGATTGCTTGATCCTACGATATCACACACTGTTTCACCTTGTGAGGAATTGCAGGCTATTTCCCACAAAGGCCACACCATTTCATGATCCTTTCACCTGATTTCCATGTGATCACACCTTTAACAGTGCCTCCTATCACCTCCCTTTTTGGTCACGGCCATTCCCGTGGTTATAGAATGGGCTTTGATTACAGTTCTACTTTGTCATTTCTTGATGGCTAGTGATGTTGACCATCTTTTCCAATTCTTCTTGGCCATTTGTATAACGTTGTCTATTCAGATGGTTTGCTTATTTTTAAATTAGGTTAGCAGGAGAAATGGGCACAAACTTCCACATCTCAACAAAAATAGGCTATTTGTTGTCTTATTATTTTTATGATGGTAAAATATATGTAACAAAATTTACCTTTTAAACCATTTTGTAGCTGTATATACAAAATAGGCTAGATATACAGCTATTTTCTCTTAATTCAATGAGAAGAAAGATTTATACTAATAATGTTTGGATAGGATATCATGTCTGCACCTTGTACTATGAATAACTACTACAAAGACAACAATATGCAATATATTAATTATTGAAACTGTCCTATTAATCGATTTCGAAACTGTCTCATTGTTGTTTCTCAATAAAATTAATTTAAAAATTTACCTTTTTAATCATTTTTAAATATGCAGTTCCATGACATTAAGTACATTCACACTGCCTTCAAAGGTTGTGAATGTGAACTCTTCCAACACAGCCAGAGAGCCCTATGGTGAGCAACTTACCCTTTCGCAGCCCTTTGCTTCCCTTTCCCCTTCCATTCCCCCTGCACCTTCCAACTTTTTCCCCTTCATACTTGAAAAGGCTATTATTTTTCAATTCACTTTTTCCATTCTTTTTCTTTCCCCTCATTCTATCTCTTGTTCATGTCTTGTTCTAGCTCCTACTTCCTATTATAGTTTATTTTGCTTTTTATTTATACTTAGGGTTTAGAATCTAAAAGAAACCATGCAATAGTTAAGCTTGTGTGTCTAATTTGTTTCACTTATCATTATGAGTCTATTTCCTCATCTTTTTTTGTGTGTGTATTTAGTACAGGGTCTACACTGTCTCACTGAGTAGATTGGACTTAGTGATTCTCCTGTTTATAGCCTCCCAAATGCTGGGATTAGACACGCCAGCACGCCCAGTCTCAATCTCCCTCTCAGCATGTCCCTGGGGCGGGGCTGGCACGACAGGCCCGGGGATCGAACTTCAGGCCCCTGCATCTGCCTAAGCAGGCACTTTAATCCACTGAGCTCTTTGGCCGGCCTCAATTATCATTGCGGCCATGAGATATATCCATTAACTATGAATGTTTCAAGTTTATCCTTCTTTAAAGCAGAGTAGTACTCCATTGTGTGTCAGTACCACATTTTCTTTTTGTTGTTGTTATTTTAAAGTTTATTGGTAAAATTTAGATATACATAATGACCACATTCATTTTAGAGAATTTGTATCTGTATGTGATATATCTTGATTCCTCCTTTTGCTTGTTTCATCCCCATCCCCTCTTTTCAAACCCTTTCCCCCTTCTAGTTCACAATGTATGTGTCATTATCACATTGCCTTTATCCATTCATTTCTTGATGCATGTACTCTTTCCAAGAGTTAGCCATTATAAATTGTGCTTCTATAAACATGGCTATGCATTTTTCACTGTGATATGATGTCTTCAATTCTTTGGGGATGATACCTAAGAGAATAGCTGAGTCAAATGGAATTTCTGTTTTTAGATTTTGAGGTGTATCCATAGTGATTGTACTAGCTTACATTCCTACTAGCAATATGCTGTAGAGTGGTTCCTTGTTCCTTGAAGCCTTGTCAGCATTTGTTATTATCTGATCTCTGCATGATGACCATTGTTTCTGAAGGAAGATGCTATTTCAGTGTTGTTTTAATTTGCATTTCTTTAATGCCAGCAATGTTGAACATTTTTTCATATATTTATTGGCCATCTGTACTTCTGAAAAGTGTCCATTCATTTCGGCTGTTCAGTTTGTTGTCCATGCTGACCTTGAATTTCCAATCATCTTGTCCCAACCGCCTGAATAATTGGGATTACTAGCATGCTCCACTGAATCTAGGTAATTGTGAAGGTATTTGTGATATTTTTTAAAGTATTTTTTGAGAACTGTTCTTTCCCTATGCTATATCTGTGGGCTTCCACTCTGAGATTGAAGCAGAGACAGTGGATTTCTTCTCTTGGAGTGTTGTACTTGTTTTATGAGCAAGAAAGTGGGAAGAGTCTTACAAGCCAGTTGGGACAAGGGTCCTCAAGGCTACAATGTTTTTGTCCTATGTGAAGCTTCTATCCTGTGAGTGGGAGCTGCACTGAGAAAGAGACCACTTCATATGTTGGCCTTAATTGACAGAAATGTTCTTTTCCTGCTGGAACTTGGTGAGGGGTGGTAAGGAATGCTGGAAGCCTGCCTTACTGGGGTGATACCATAACTCTTGACTTGGACCCAGCAAGAGAAGTCTTGACTTCTTGTTAACATCTGCTTGAGGTAGAACACGTTTCATGCTGAACTTAGGGAAAGGAGGGGGAGGAGGAGGAGGAGGAAGAGGAGGAGGAGGGTATTGGTCACTGATCAAGTGTCATAGACCTTTTCTTACAAAATTTAGTACATTTTCTTGAATAAATTTGTCATTTCATTTTTATCATTTCATTTTAATCAGGTATGAATGTTTCACTGGGTAATGGATCTGTGGAGTTCCTCACACTGTAATTTAGAAAAGTGTGTGTGTGTGTTTGTGTGTGTGTATACATACACACACACATATATATACACACATACACACATGTGAATGTATGTTCATAGTACATAATGTTTAGATTTCCTGTGGGGAATTTTTTTTTTGCGCTATCTTTTTTTTTCCATTAAGCTGATTTTATTCACATCGTATTTTTCTTTTCAAAGTTTTATTGATAAACATATAGCAATGGGACAGTTTCAAATCAAATCGAGAGTACAGTTTCAACAAATAATACACTGCATATATTCTTCTTAGTGGTTAATTGCTGTACAAGATGCAGACTTGTGATCCTACTTACAAACACCATTAGAACAAATCATTCTATTCATTAAGAGAATGCAACTATATATCTATCCCAACCACTTTGAATACACAGATACAAAATGGACATTCATAGTTATACCCCAATTTTTTTTAAGTTCCGTTGTTGAATATTATAGGTGTGTAAACTCAGCAAAATATTCTAAAAGAGTCCAGTAGCCCATAATAGCAATAGGTCTTCTGTTTAACTGGCAATGTCAGAAATTATTGACCTGAGTCCCCCACAGCTCAACATAACAACATGGCTTTACTTCCTATATTTCGTCTTCATACTTTTCTGCTGGATGGTTAAGACCAAAGTAAAGCAGGACCTGTGCAACAAGAGTTGTAGCTTTTTGGTCTGAGAAGGTCAGTGAAATGCCCTCAGGATTTATCCTGAGATCCTGTACCTCAGATTGTAGAACCTTTGTCAGTGTCAGCCATGTGGATGAGTCACGGCCAATGCTTGGCCAATGTGCTCTCTGTGAAAGCCTGAGAGAGTGTCTTCTCCCCATTGCTATGCTATCTCTTTTTTGAGTTATATGATTTTTTAAATAATAATACAGTATAGATTTTAACACACTTCTAAAAAATTCTAAAAGATATATTGCATATTTTGCCATAAATGTTTTGTCTATTAGCATTACTATTAATATTACTTCTTTCAGTACATTTGTATACATTTTTCCATGATAAAACCTCCATAAAAACAAGGCATTTCATTGCTTACATTAGATTTATCTGTTAGTGTTTTACAATTTTATTATAAACAGATCCCTTCCTACCATATTTTAATTGATTATAGATGCACACAGGAAAAATTATTTTTGTATGTGCATCTTGTACTCACTGTATGTTAAGCTCTTAGCACTAAATCTAAGGGATTGATGGTGATATTTTTGAGCTTTCTAGGTAGGGTCATATCATTTACAAATAGTATTATTTGTGTCTTTGCTTTTTAAATCTTAATGACTCATAGAGCCTGTGGCGAATTTGTACATGTACATAATACATCTTAATTCCATTTATCCATTCCCTTTCCCTTCCTGCAAGTCCCCTACCTGTGTGTCTTCATTCCCTTCCTTTTCTGTATACATTTGCAGTATTATTTTCATTTCTTGTGTGGATCTGGTGCATGTATAAAACACATTTTCATTCCTTTTATCATCCCCTTCTCTCCCTTCCCTCCCCCTCCTCCTGACTCTAGAGACCCTTCCCTTTGAGAAAGATCTCCCTGCCTCTTATTATTGACCTTTTATTTTGCTGTTTATTTATGTTTTGGGTTTCTTATGTAAAAGAAACCATGTGATATTTAATCTTGTGTGTCTGTTTTATTTCACTTAACATCATAGTCTAAAAGCTCAACCATTTTTCTACAAATGACTCAAGTTTAGCTTTCTTTATGTAAGAATAGTACTACAATATGACATTGAGCATTTCTTCATATATTTATTGGCTATTTGTATTTCTTCTTCTATGAAATATTTGTTCATCTCACTTGCATATGTGTTTACTTGGCCTTTCATTTTGAGAGGTCTTATTTTTGCAATTTTTAAAATATATTCTATACATTAGTCTTCTAAAAAATAGCTAGAAAAAATTTTCCCTTTGTAACCTGTTGTTTTTCCTCTTTTTTATATTAATTTTATAAAGAAAGAAATAGCATTGAGGCCGGGGATATAGCTCAACTGCAAGGTAATTGCCTGGCACGTGTGAGGTCATGAATTCAATTCCCAGTACAAAAATAAATAAATAAATAGCATTGAGACAGTTTCAAAACAGGCTAGTATGATAGTTACAATAATTAATACATTGCTTATTGTTGTCTTCATAGTAGTTATTCACAGTACAAGATGCAGATATGGTATCTTGTCTAAACAATTAGTACAAATTTTTCTTCTCATTGAACTAAGAGAAAGTAGTTTTATATCTATCCTAACTATTTTGTATATATGTATATACTTTTTTCACTACAAAATGGTCCTTCATTTATATATTTTTTTCATAATTTTATTGATAAACAAATAGCAATGAGACAGTTTCAATTCAAATTGCTAGGACAGTTTCAATAATTAACACACTGCATACATTCTTCTCAGTGGTTAATTGCTGTACAAGATGCGGACTTGAGATCCTATTTACAAACAC
>NW_004524856.1:2103393-2104543 GCF_000260255.1 Octodon degus
TCAACCATTCCTCAGGTGATGGGCATCTTGGTTGTTTCCAAGATTTGGCTATCACAAATTGTGCTGCTATAAACATAGGCACGCATATATCACTATGATATGATGTTTTCAGATCCTCTGGGAAAATTCCCAGTAGAGGAATAGCTGATTTAAAGGGAATTTCCAGAACAACTTTTCTAAGGAGTCTCCATACTGATTTCCATAAGAGTTGCACCAGTCTACATTCCCACCAGCAGTGGAGAAGGGTTCCTTTCCCACACAGCCTCTCCAACATTTGTTGTTGGGTGATTTCTTTATGATAGCCATTCTTTCTGGGGTGAGATATCTCAATGTGGTTTTAATTTGCATATCACGAATGGCTAGTGATGTGGAGCATTTTTTAATATATTTATTCGCTTCTTTAATTTCTTCCTCTGAGAAGTGTTTGTTCATTTCAGATGCCTATTTCTGGATTGGGGCTTTAAATTTTGGTGCCCTAGTGCTTTTTAGTTCTTTATAGATTCTAGAGAGCAGACCTTTGTCTGAGTACTTATTTGTCATGATTTTTTCCAAATTTGTAGTTTGCCTCTTCACTTTGTTGGTAACTTCTTTTGACTTAGAAAAACTTCTCAGTAAGAGCAGGTCCCAGTTGTTAATTCTTTCAACTTTTTCCTGTGCAATTTCATTTCTGTCCATGAACTCTTTGCCTACCCCTGTGTCTTCAAGAGTTCCTCCCACTTTCTCTTTCAGGAGATTTACTGTCTCTGCTTTAATGTTTAGATCTTTAATCCATTTTTTTCAAAGTTTTACTGATAAACAGATAGCAAGAGTTTTACTGTAAGCAGAGTATAAAAAGTTCATTGGTGGGGCTGGAGATGTGGCTCAGTGGTAGAGTTCTTGACTTACATGCCTAAGGCCCTGAGTTTGGGCCCCAGCACCACAAAAAATGGGTTCTTTGAATACAAACCTTATGTGGTGTCCCTACTAGAAGTCCATTGGTCTGATTCAAGAATTCATATTGCACCTAACCTTTAAGAAACTACTACTTGTTGAGTTTTTTATTATTTTTTAATTTTTTTTCAAAGATTTATTGATAAACAGATAGCAATGAGACAGTTTCAAATCAAATCGGAAGGACAGTTTCAACAAATAATACACTGCATATATTCTT
>NW_004524856.1:2105493-2106958 GCF_000260255.1 Octodon degus
AAATCTATACAGCAATTTTGGGAGTATGGCCATCTTCACAATGTTGGTTCTTCCTATCCAGGAGCATGGAATATCTTTCCATTTTCTTTTTTTTTTCTTTCCATTTTCTGAAATCCCCTACGATGTCTTTTTTCAGAGTACTGCAATTTTCTTGAAAAGATCTTTGACTTCTTTAGTTAGATTAATTCCAAGGTATTTCATTTTCTTCGATGCTATTGTAAAAATTATTGTTTCTACAATTTCCCTTTCAGTGTGTTTGTTGTCTGTGTAGAGGACTGCTATTGACTTTGGGGTATTGAGTTTATAACCTGCTATGGTACTGAATTTCTGTATTAATTCTAGTAGCTTCTTGCTGGAGTCTTTTGGGTCTTCCAAGTAAAGTATCATGCCATCTGCAAATAATGATAATTTATCTTCTTCTTTGCCTCTTCTTATTCCTTTTATTTCTTTCTGTTGTCTAATGGCTGTAGCTAATGATTCCAGAACTATATTAAATAGGAGGGGTGATAGAGGACATCCTTATCTTTTACCAGATCCAGGAGAAAAACATTTCAGTTTTTCCCGTTTAGGATTATGTTAGCTGTTGGGTTTTCATAAATGGCTTTTACCAGATTGAAGTAGAGGCCATCTACCCCAATTTTCTGTAGGACTTTGAACATGAATGAGTGTTGGACTTTGTCAAAAGCCTCTTGTGCATCAATGGAGATGATCATGTGGTTTTTAGTTTTTGCTCTATTGTTACAGTGTATTACATTTATAGATTTTTGAATATTGAACCATCCTTCCATCCCTGGAATGAATCCTACCTGGTCATGGTGTAATATTTTTTTGATGATTTGCTGTATTATATTTGCTAGGATTTTATTGAGGATTTTGGCATCTATGTTCATGAGGGAGATTGGCCTATAGTTCTCTTTCTTAGTTTCATCTTTCCCTGTTTTTGTATCAGTATAACTCTTGTGTCCAGGAATGATTTTGGGAGGATTGCTTCCTTTTCAATTTCATGGAAGAGTTTGAGGAGTATAGGGACTACATCTTCTGTAAATGTCTTGTAGAATTCAGCTGTGGATCCATCCGGACCTGGACTTTTCTTTACCAGTAGGTTTTTAATTAAATCTTGTACTTCATTGGCTGTTATTGGGCTACTGAGAGTGGTTATATCTTGTCGATTCAGTTGTAATTTGTACTTTTCTAGGAATATGTCCATTTTGTCTGTGTCTTCTATTCTGTGAGAGTTAAGATTCTCAAAGTAGCTATTAATAATCTTCTGAATTTCACTGAGTCTGTGGTAAATACACCGTTTTCATTCCTTATTGCTTCTATTTGAATATTTCTTTCCTCTGTTTGATGAGGTTAGCTAGGGGCTTATTGACTTTATTTAATCTTTCAAAGAACCAGCTTTTTGCTTTTTTAATTATTTGAATTGTTTTCTTTGTCGCAATTGAATTAATTTCTGCTCTAATCT
>NW_004524856.1:2107311-2131795 GCF_000260255.1 Octodon degus
GCAGCTGAGAAAAATGTGTATTCAGCTGTGTTTGGGTGGAACACTCTGTATATGTCCACCAAGTCCATTTGTTTCAAGCTCTGGTTCAGTTTTGTTATTTCTTTGGTAATTTTTTGTCTGGTTGACCTATCTTGCAGATAAGGGTGAGTTAAGGTCTCCTAATAAAATTGTGGTATTGGATATTAGATTTTTCATGTCCATTAAGATTTGCTTTATACTTTTACTTGGCATTCCAGTATTTATCTTATGTTTTACTCTTAGAACTTCTTCGCTATTATGAAAACTTTTTCTTAGTTCAATTGTTTTGAAACATTTAATTTTCTGAATATTGCTTAATCTTAATTTTTGTTGTAATATTTATACTGTATCTTTGACTTTCGATTTATTTAAAAGACATTGTATGAAATCTTCTAGTATTAGAAACTTTAAAAAGTGTATTTCCATTTTGTGTTCACTTTAAAAAGAAGATATTTGTACCTAAGTTGTTTACTTATTATTTCTTGCCTATATTTTGTAATATGAGAAACTACTTTGGTAGTAACAATACACAGTGTACTAACCATTAAAATAAATAAATAAAATTAAAAAGAATAAAAAAAGAATAAAGGAGGCCCAGTGAGTATGTGGAAAAAAAAAGATTTGCTTTATATAGTTGGGTGCTCCCATGTTTGGTGCATATATATTTATGAGTGTTACCTCTTCCTGATGAATTTTTTCCCTAACCAGTATGTAGTGGCATTCTTTATTTCGCTTGATCATTGTTGGTTTGAAGTTGAGACTGTCTGAGAATAGGATTGCTACTCCTGCTTTTTTCTGAGGTGCTGTGGCATGTAGTATTGTGGTCCATCCTTTGACTTTTAACCGATGAATGTCTTTATGAGTTAAATGTGTTTCTTGTATACAGCATAATGTTGGATTTTGTTTCCTAATCCACTGTGGCAGTCTATTTCTCTTAATTGGTTAATTGAGTCCATTTACTTTGATGGTTATAATGGAGATGTATGACTTACAATTGACATGTTATTTACCTGGTGTCATTTACTTCTTTTTCTCCTGTGTTTAATTGCTTGACCTATTTAGTTGGTTGCTTCTGATCTCATTCGTGGACTTCTGATCATTTTGGTCCCTCTCTAGAACATCTTTCAGGACCCTGTGTAGGGTTGGCTTTGTCATCATGAAATTCTTTAACTGTTCTTTGTGATGAAAGTATTTCACTTCTCCATCAAAGTTGAAAGAGAGTTTTGCCGGGTATAGTAGTCTTGGCTGGAATTTGTTTTCATAGATGACTTGAAGTACTCTGTTCCATTCTCTTCTTGCCTTCATGGTTTGTGAAGAGAAGTCGGCCATATTTCTGATGGGTTTTCCTTTGAATGTGATCTGCTTCTTTTCTCTCGTGGCTTTCAGTCTATTATTGTTGTGCTGAATTTCTGGAATCTTGACTATTATATGTCTTGTGTGTTTTTCATTGAGTTGAGGTTACTTGGCTTTCTGTATGTTTTGGTTACATGAATGTCAGATTGTTTCCTCATATTTGGGAAGTTTTCTGCTATTACTTCTGCCCATATTTTTTTAATGTCATTTGTATTGACTCCTTCTTTCTCATTGATGCCTATTAGTCTCACATGGGTCATCTTTGCATCATCTTGCAGGTGATGGATTATTCTTTCCTTCATCCTTGTTGTTTTTAAGAGATCCTTTCTTACCTTTTCACTAGCTGTACCAGCATCTTCAATATCTGAAACTGTGTCTTCACTTTCACTTAAACGGTTTTGCAGCCTTGTGATTGAGATTTTAATTTCCTCTATATCTCTTTGACTCTGCTTTATGCGATCTATTTCTTTCCTGTATTGCTCATTCAAGGAATCTCTCATTTTTCTAATCTCCTCTATTTTTTTTTATCAATGTCTTCTTTGGAAGCAGTTTTAAATTCTTTTACTGCAGTGTTTTTTTCAGATTGGGTTTCCTCCCTATGTTTCTGTAGTTGTTTCTTTACTTCAGATGCTATGAGTTCTGACAATTCTTTTTTTATTTCAGAAAAGAATTTCCCTCTGATTTCCTCTATAACTTTCTGCTGTTGCTCATTTTCTATCAACTCTCTCAATTCATGCATTTGATCCGAGTTAGTGTCCTCTGCACTTGTTCTGGGTGGGCACTGGGTTTCCTCCATATGTTCCTGCATTTGATTCTTTAGTGCAGATGTTATTAATTCAGGGATTTCTTTTTTCATTTCCAATCTGAGTTCCTCTGTACCTTTCTGCAGCTGTTTCTTTATTTCAGAAGCTGCTGATTCATTGCTTTCAGCTCTGTGATTCACACTTTGTTCTGTGTTAGTGTCCTCTGCACTTGTTATGGGTGGGCTTGGATTCTGAGTTTGCATTTTGTTCCTTCTCATCATTTTGTGTAGCATTGTCTTCTGACCTTTGTTGTAGCTCTTTGTTGTAGTTATAACCTTAGCACATACTGAAGTTCAGGCACAGATCTATAAAATTTGAATTTGTCCAGCTGTGCCTGGCTTGGGTCTGGCTGCTGTGCTCAGCTCCTTCCTGCTGCTGCCCTTGGGGGTGAACCTGTTGTGCCCCTCTGGCAGGATTTTCTGCTCCTGGACTAGGTGGGTGTTTCTATCCTCTACACTTTCTGTAGGGATTGCAGCTGCAGGCTTATGTATGCCAGGCCTGAGCTGAGCCTGGAGGGGACACGGTGGAGTAGGGGGGAGAGGCAGCTCTCCCACACAGTCACTGGGTCTGGGCTCGGACTGGGTCTGGGGGTTCCCGGAATGAGGCAGAAATTCCTACTTGGCTGGGCGGGGTGGGGGAGGTGCTGCGGAGTGGTGGAGGGTGTCCTAAGTGTTGGAAGAGGGTCTCCCCCATGCTGTGCCTGGGCTGGGACCAGTAACAAGTCCTGCTGGTGCAGGGTAGGAGGAAGCTCTCCCACACACTCCCTGGACCTGGGCTAGGACTGGATCTGGGGTTTCCCAGAACGTGGCAGAAATTCCTACTCGGTGGGCGGGCTGCAGGAGGTGCTGTGGAGTGGTGGGGTGCCTCCCAAGGGAGTTGAATAGGGTCTCACCCACTCTGTGGCTGGGCTGGGACCAGTAGGTCCCACTGGCACAGGGTAGCTGGAAGCTCTCCCACACACTCACCGGGCCTGGGCTAGGACTTGATTTCACATTTTTTTGTGTAGTTGCTTTGGTTTATTTTTTTCTGTACTTTTTTGTTTAGATTAGCTAAGGATTTGTCTTTATTTATTGTTTTTAAGAATCAACTTTTCATCATATCTTTGTGTTTGATTTTTTGTCTCCATTTCGTGAATTTCTGCTATGATCTCTATGACTTCTTTTCTTGAATTACATATGGGTTTCTATCGTTCTTGTTTTTCTAGAACTTTTAGGTGCATCATTAAGTTATTTATTTGTTCTGTTTTTCTGATGTAGGCATTTATAACTATAACCTTTCCTCTTAGGACTGTCTTTATTGTGTCCAATAAGTTCTGGTATGTTTCACTAGCATTATTGCTCAGTTGGAGAAACTGCCTTATTTTTTCCTTGATTTCTTCTGTAACCCATTGCTTACATAAGAGTGTATTATTTAGTTTACATTCTTTGGCATAATTTCTGTTTTTACTTTTCTCACTGATTTCTAGTTTCATTGCATTATGATCTGATAATATGCAAAGTATCATTCTAATTCTTTACATTTACTTAAGCTTGATGTAATGGGTAGTATATGATCAATTTTGGAGAAAGTTCTATGTGCTGCTGAGAAGAATGTATATTATGTTGTTGGATATATAAATATACACTGTAGACATTTATTAATGCCATTTGCTGAAAGGTTTTATTATACTCTGATGTATTTCTTTGTTGATTTTTCATTTTCTTGTTTTGTCTATTTGTGATAGTATGGCATTAATGTTGTCTACTAAAATTGTGTTTAGGGAGCTAGCCAGATAGCTCAGCAGACTAAAGCACCTGCTTAGGCAGAGTGCAGTGACTGGAGTTCAATCCCCAGTGTGTATGCCAGCCTTGCTTCCCGGGCACGCTGAGATGGGAATTGAGACTGGACATGGTGGCATGTGCCTGTAAACCCAGAGCTTGGGAGGCTGAAAACAGGAGAATCACTACAAGTCCTATCTATGTAGTGAGACTCTATAAACCCTGTAGACCCTGTACTAAATGCATTAAAAAGTTGTGCTTATGCTTGTCTGATCTTTTATTATCTAGTAGTACTTGTTTATAAAGGTGTGTATGCTATTGTTTGGTATCTATATATTAATAATTTCTTCTTCCTGTTTGAGTGTTCTCTTAACCAATATGTCATAGCTTTGTCTCTTTTGATCATTTTGTCTTGACATTCACTTTGTCTGAATATAGGATAGCTATATCTGCTTTATCTAGATGCATGTTGCATGGAATATTGTTTTCATTCCTTTTATTTTTCATCTGTGTTTATTTTTGGGTTAAATAAATTTCTTCTATACACCCGATATTTTTTCTTGATCCTTTTCCCCAATCTGTGTCTTTTGGTTGGGGAATTAAGACCATTCATATTGACAGTTATTACTGATAGGTATTGACTTATTTGTGACATTGCTTTATTTTCCCATTGCTGGTTCCCAGTTTTTTTTCTTCTACTTAACTGTTCACCCTATCTGGTGTGTTCATTCTGTTAGATATTTTGTCATTGTTGGTTTCACTGTCTCTTCTTCCTCGGGTATCCTTGAGAAGCTTTTGTAATGCTAGTTTGGTAATCATGAATTTCTTTAGGTGCTCTTTATCGTGAAAAGTTATAATTTCTCCCTTTATTTTGAAAAAGTTTGGCAAGATATATCAGCCTATGTTGGAAGTTTTCTCTTTTTTTTTCCTCCAGTTCTAAGGAGTTTCATTGACCAGATGAGAAATCAGTTTGAGTACAGCTTGTGCCCATGGCCCTTGCGGTTGACAGCTACAGTGTTGTCCTTTCAGCCACTGGGAGAATAGAGAGCAGGCCCCTCCTCCTTCCTCTTGCTGCTCCTGACTGGGGCCCTATAAGGAAGGAGGCTTTGTGACTAGAGAAGGTTCCCAGAGAAGCGTGAGGTAGATAGGGCATTAAAAGTTGAAGAGTGTGCCTCCCTCCACATCTGAGGAACAATCATCAGGAATGGCTAGAGCAGAGCACTGATCTGGGGTTGCACTCCCTGCAGCTTCAGACCATAGGTTAGGGCCAGGGCTAACCACCTTAGGCTTTGGACCACTGACAGACGCAAATGTGGCTTGGAAGTATTTCACATGATCTCCCCCATCAAGCCAGGAACTAGATGATTGAGGTCAGGCAACCTCCCAACTTTGGGGTCCCCACACCTGGGTTGCTCTCTAATTTCAAATGGGAGGACACCAGTTCCACAGTGCCTCAAAGGCCAGAGGACTAGAGCAGCAAGGGGCTCCTTCCTGTGGCCAATGATCTTGTGAATTCTGATCAAGGACTCCTCAGGCTTCTTCTGAGGGGCCCCAAGGAGCCCATCCCCTTTGCCAGAGGAGAGATTCTGGGATCCAATACACCAAAACATCCCCTCCTCCCATCTTGACCCTGTTCCCCATCCCACCCCCTGCTGGTCACTGATGTCTGTTCCTGTGGACTTCAGTGTGGGAACTCAGGAGTCCTGTTGACAACATGGAAAAGGCCAGGATCTGCAGGGTGCGGTGTGGGAAAGGGCCTGGCTCCATGTAACACTACAGAGACAGGTGTCTCCAACTGATAATGGTGTCAGATACCAGGCAGGGGATGCTCCTTAGTGGGACAGGAGCTCAGGCAGACCCCCCCAAACCACAGGGAGCCAGATGCCCAAATTCAAGTCATTAGTGATGTGCGGCAGGGCTGGGTGAGAGAATCCTGGTGGTCTCCATGGCGGCTGGCAAGGAAATGGCTCTGGAAAGCACAGGAGAGGGCAGTTGCAGCAGGCAGTGGTGGGCGGCCTTACTCAGAGTGGACCAAGGCCCCAGCTCCTTGTCCAAAGCCAAAGCCCTTGGACCTGAAATTTTTAGCATAGCATCCTTTACAGTAAATCTTGTCATCCTTGTCTGCCAGTGTGGTTGACTCAAGGCCTTTGTTGCACTTGACACATCAGAAGCAGGATTTATGCCAAGACTTTCCAGCCCCGATCACCTTCTCTGCAGCATAGGCTGCCTGGCTACATCGAAGGCAGTGCTCAGAGCCTCCAGTCTTTTGGGCGATCTTGGTTGCATTGGGGTTAGTGGTGGACCTGTGGCCAGGGGCTTCCTCATGCTTGATGCCTAGGGTCTCTCCCTTGTCAGTACTCACCATGCTCGTGCCCTGCCTATAGCCATAGCCTTTTGGCCCATACCTCTTGCCATAGCAGAATTTGTAGTAAATCTCCTCTCCATGCACAGCCACAGTAGTGCTGTCCAGATTCTTCTTGCAGGCCATGCACAGGAAGCATGACTTATGGAAGCTGTTGCCCTCACCCTGGACCTCTTCAGCAAAGTACACTGTCTTTTGGCATACCCCACATTTCTTGCCTCCTCCCCAGTTTGGCATTCTGGGAGCTGGTGGGCAGTGGTGCACGGGACAGATGCAGTCAGAAGCGGTGGGTAGGTGCATCTTGCCTGCGAGCTGTTGTTCGTTCCTCCGGAAGTTTTCTTTTAGGTCTTGCAACACTTCATGTCAAGCTCTCCTGGCCTTTAAAGTTTGTATTGAGAAGTGTTTTGTAATTCTAATGGGTTTACCTTTTAAATTATTTGTTGCTTGTTCTCTAAGCACTTTTAAGATTCTATGGTTGTGTTGGACTTCTTGAATTTTGATGGTATGCCATGGAGAGGTATTTTTCTGACTGTGGCTATTAGGGCTTCTATATGCCTCATTTATCTGTATATGAAAATTTCCCTTACTTGGAAAATTTTTATTATTATTCCAGTAAATACTTTTTATGCCATTTTTCTGTCTTCTGATCTTTTTTTTTTGTATTTATGACAGGGTGTATAGGGTCTCACTGTGTAGATTGGACTCGCAATGATCCACCTGTTTACAGCCTCCCAAGTGCTGGGATTACAGGTGCATGCTGCCAAGCCCAGTCTCAATTGCCATCTCAGCAGTACCCATTCAACGCCTCATGCATGAACTTTGGGGAATTTAAGAATTTTGAATCCCCAGTTCCACGAGAGAGAGAGAGAGAGAGAGAGAGAGAGAGAGAGAGAGAGAGAGAGAGAGAGAGAGAGAATTTTGAAAGCTACTCTGTTGGCTTGTCTGCTCAAAGTTTTATTTTTGGTTTTTGTTTATTTTGCATTGAGACTTTCTAGTTGATTGTGGTGAAAAGCTTTGTTTCTAGCACAGAGGCCCTTTTAGGTAATGTCTACTTTTCAGTGTTGTCTTCTGAGCATGACCATTGGCTTTTTCTTCTATTCCAGGATCTAATAACCTTTATTTGAGATGAGAGATTTACCCCAGTATCAAGTTTTGGCCAAGCACACAATTTTCTAGGAATAGGCCACAATAGTGTTAATCATCCCAAATTAATTTAGAAATCAGCATCCCAAAGAAACCAACTAATAGCCATGTCTATGTCTTCTTGGTTGCAGTAATATAATAAGCATCAATTTTGGTGTCATATTCAAATTAAGTATGGACAAACCCTAAACACCAATAAAATATCACCCCAATCATAGAAAAGAGATTGATAAGAGCTGGGGATTTGGCTTAGCAGTAGAATGCTTGCCTAGCAAGCTGGAAGCCCTGGGTTTGGACCTTGGCACTAAAAACAAAAATAAACCTTCCCTTAAAACAATTCAACCTAATGAAAGAGATCTATAATTGTAGTATGAACACTAAGACACAATACTGACCTACTATTGACCTATAGTAAGTAGCTATAAGTGGAACAATTTTACCTTTACCAACAATAGAATAGTATTAAACACAATAATATAAATTTAGCTAGCTAATCCGAGATTCATAAAGCTTAGTAGTTATATTAATAGTTATAGGGGGTGGGGAGCCAGAGAATTAAAAGAGCAAAATTTGAAAAATTAATAAATAGGATGTGAGGATCAAAGGAAAATTTACTTCTCATTTAGAAGTAAAAGGAAATCAAGTTTTATGGGACCGTCAAAAGAAAGAACAAACAAGAAAAAGGAGAAAATATAAACAGATTAAAACTGATCTATACAACAAAGATAAGAAGGAAGAGAAAAAAGTTGAAAGAAAAGGAAAAAAGTAAACTAAAAGATTAAAAAAGGAGTAAAAGCCCCAACTTCTCCAAAACAAAATAAAATGCCAACTACTGGAAAATAAAAATAATACAAAATAGAAAAATTTTAAAACGATAGAGTCAAAGAGAAAATTTCTGTGTTATTAAATAAATGATTTCCAAGAACTACAGGCTTGGGATCCAATGAGTGACAATGTCCTATGCCTAGCTTTAGGGCCTATGGGTTGTTGAAGTACCCTAACTATACCAGAGGTTCCTGTGATGGTCCCCAGACTGTGGTTACCATCCATACTAAGGCATGCCCTTGCTCCATTGGTAGTTGGGAAACAGGATCAGCCCTATGGTCTCTGTTATATGTAGGTTACATGGTGGAGATTTTATTGCTTTTGTGACTGGGTCCAGCTGTGCAGTTCAGGTTGGCCTTGAACACACTGTATACCCCAGGCTGGCCTTGAACTCACTATCTAGCCCAGGCCGGCCTTGAACTCACAGATTCTCCTGCCTCAACCTTGTGAGGCTGGGATTCCAGCTATGTGCCACCACACCTGGCATGATAAAAGTTTGAGGGGTCCATTGGAATTAATGTCTTCTCTCCCCACGTATTTTTTCTCATGCAGGCTCAGGTAGCTTGGTTAATTCTTGCCTCTGCTACCTTGCTTCATGGGGAAACAAAATACAGATCTTCTTGGAATTGGTTGATGCCCTTGCATCAGAAGGCATTGTACTGGAACAGGGATGCTTGATTGCCTGGAGGAGTCTTGAGTGTGTGTGCCTGCTGATATGGGGGAGAGACTCTGCTACTCTCATTTAAAAAATAACTCCAGTCTATTCTATAATTTATTTAAGTAGTTCAACAGTGATTGATATTTAGGTTATTAAAAATACTCTATCATTTAAGAAGTTGTAATTAGTAACCATTTATATAAGCTAGTGTATCTATAAGATAAATTTTTATTTATGGGTGAAATAGTATGAATAGAAATAACTTTGAGAATGCTGCTAGGTTGTCTTCTCTTGAAGGCTTCCACCCATAAAACAGGGGAGTATGTATCTCCTCACCCTCTGACCATCATAGTACATTTAGAAAACCTGGGTCTTTGCAAAGTTCTCTATGTAAAAAATGATTTTGAAATGTTGCTTTATTTTTGTGTTTTTTCTTGCTGTGAGTGAAGTGAGATTTCATGTACTTATGAGACATACATTTCTTTTACTGTATGTATCTTTTGTTCATTTTTAAATGGAGATGGCAGTCTTATTCTTATTGATTTGTAGCTGCTCTTTGTATGTTAGGAAAATTAGCCTTTTGCCATTTAAACTCAAAATGCTTCCATTCATTTAGAATGTCCTTTGGTTTTTAAATTTTATGTTGCGTTTGACCATTTAGAATTTTTTTATTTCTTTGTGGTTAGGTTCATTAATCTTTTCCTGTATGATACAGATTTGGGTTATACTTGAAAGATTATTTCTCCTCCTTGTTCTAAGACAATAAAGAAAACTATGAACTGTTTCTAGTATAGTAATGGCTAGTTGTAGTTTCAATTTATGTATAAATTTTTATTATTTAGAATTCATTCACTTCATTTGTCATAAGCTGTGTTATGGATTCAACTTATTTATTTCTGAAGAACTATCTGCTTGACTTCAAACATATGGATAACATCTTCATCTCTGTTTCTCCAGTTCTAAACAGTTTGCGGTCTGTCATAGGTCATCAGTATGTGTTGTTTGAATGAACAATATGATACTCTCTGGCCTTATCATATTTAGTACCTGTATTATTATGACAGACATATCCTATGTTGACCCTCAAGGAATCATACCTTGTATTATCTCTTTTGAAGTACATATAGAATTTATGATTTGCTTTTTATTGGGAGAATATGGCAAAAGTGATAAGATTTCCCTCCTTTGATGAATTTACACTAGATTGCAATAGTGATAGGATGTCACTTTCCTGATTACATTGCAAAGAAGTTCACTACACATTAGCTAAGAAAATGATTCAACAGAAGAAGATAACAATTATAAATATATATGCACTGGGCCAGGTAGATAGCTCAGTGGAATAAGTATTTGCCTGGCACGCACAAGGTCCTTAGTTCTTTCCCTGGTACGACCAAAATAAATAAATAAACAAGCACCAAACACTGGCAACCCCTCGTCAAACACTACTGAACCTAAATTATCAGATAAACATCTGCATAATTATAGTGAGGCATCTCAATATTCTACATCACAAAAAGACATAATCACCTAGATGAAAGATCAGTGAAAAAATATCAAAGTTCAATCAAATCTTTGAACAACTGGACTTAACAGATATCTACAGAGTGTTCCACCAAACAACAACAGAATACATTCTTTTCACTGTATTTTTAGAATGCACATCGAACTTTCTCCAAAATAGACCACATACTAGACAATGAAGCATGCTTAAACAAATGCAAACTACATTATCCTATGCATGCTATCAACCATAGTGGAATAAAACTAAAAATCAATGGCAAAAGAAATCATAAAAATTCTACAAACACATGAAAATTAAGTAGTATATTCTTAAATAACTAATGAGTCACGGAATAAATCAAGAAAAAAAAATCAGTTCCTAGATTCAAATGATAATTCCTGCACAATGTGCCAGAATCTATGAGATATATGATGGCAGTCCTAAGTTTATAGGTAAATGTTCACATCAGAAACATGGAATAAAGTAAAGTAAATAACCTAATGATGTACCTCAAGATCTTAGAAAAACAAGAGCAACCCAAATCCAAAACCAGGAAAAGGGAACAAATTATAAAGATCAGCAGAGAAATTAATGAAATCAAGACTAAAATACAATACAAAGAATCAATGAATCAAATAGGTGGTTCACTTAAAGAATAAACAAAGTAAATAAACCCCTAGTCAATCTTACTAAAAAGGAAAGAAAAGATCCATATTAATGCAAGTAGAAAAGAAACAGCTGAAATCACAGCAGACACCACCAAAATCCAGTGAAGATTAGTCATATACTACATAACTACTTTGCAAATCTGTACTAGACAATCCAGAAGAAATGGATAGATTCTGAGGTACATATACATCAACAAAACTGAACCAAGAAGATACAAAACTCCTGAATAATCAAATACTGTAACAGGCAATGAAACTGAGCCCATAATAAAAAAACTACCAACTAAGACAAGTCTACAACCTGGTGGATTCACCACTGAATTCTACAAGAACTTTAAGGAAGATTTAATGTGAATAATCCTCAAATTCTAATGAAATTGAAAGGGAAGGAGCACTACCAAACGGAATAGCAATATCTTGATTCCAAAAACAGATAAGGACTCAAAAAACAACACTATAGGTCAACCCCTCTGATGAACATAGATCCAAAATTCCTCAACAACAAACTGGCAAACAGAATACCAGAAATCATTAAAAAGATCATATATCATGACCAACTGGGCTTCATCCCAGGGAAGCAAGGATGCTTCAACATATGCAAATCAATAAATATAACATATTACATGAACAGAAGCAATGATGAATATTATCATCTCAATAGCTGCAAAACAAGCCTTTGACAAAATCCAGCATCCATTCATGTTAAAAGTCTTTTATGCAAAACCTACTGCTGCCAATATTATATTAAATGAGGAAACCTGGAAGTTCTCCCTCTAAAAGTCAGGAAGAGTGTCCATTATCACTACTCCTGTATAATGTAGTAATCAAAATATTAGCAAAAGCAATCAGGCAAGAGAAAGAAAACAGATATGCATAGGACAAGAAGAAGGCAAACTCTCCTTGTTCATAGAGGACATGATCCTTTACATAAAAATCCCCCACATTCCATCAAAATTCTCCTAGAGCTGAGTGTGGCAGTGCATGCTTGTAATCTTAGCACTTGGGAGGGTGAGGCTGGAACGTTCTAATGAGTTCAAGGCCAGCATGGGCTACATAGTGAGTTCAAGATCAGTCTGCACTACAAAGCAATACCCTCCTCAAAAAAACAAAACAAAATCTCCCAGAACTAATAAAGTATTTCAGTAAGGTAGCAATAGCATTTCTGTTCACCAATAATAAATTCGCCAAGAAAGAAAGTGAAAAAAAAAAAACCCAAACATTCCTTATAGCTTCAACAAAAAGTAGGGCCGGGGAGATAGCTCAGTAGAATGAGTGCTTGCCTGGGAAGCACAAGGTCCTGAGTTCAATCCGCCGTGTGAAAAAAAAATTAAACTTTTAAGAATTAACCTGACAGAGGAAGTGAAAGGCCTCTTAATGAAAACTGCATACTCTGAAAAAGGGAATTGAAGAGGATATCCGCAAATGGCACGATGTTCCTTGTTCCTGAATAGGCAGAACCAATATTGTCTGGCGGTTTGAACCAGGTGAAGAAGGAACCAAAACCGGGCGCGGGCAGTAGCCGCGGTTCCCTGAAGAGCCGAAGATGGCAGTGAATGTACGCTCAGCATCAGTCACCAGCGATAATCTATGTCGACATGACATGCTGGCCTGGATCAATGAGTCTCTGCAGTCGAATCTGACAAAGATTGAACAGTGTGCTCAGGGGCTGCCTATTGTCAGCTTATGGATATGCTCTTCCTTGGCTCCATTGCCTTGAAGAAAGTGAAATTCCAAGCTAAGTTAGAACACGAATATATCCAGAACTTCAAAATACTACAAGCAGCTTTCAAAAGGATGGATGTTGATAAAATACTTCCTGTGGATAAATTAGTAAAAGGAAAGTTTCAGGACAATTCTGGTGAATTTGTTCAGTGGTTCAAGAAATTTTTTGATGCAAACTACGATGGAAAAGAGTATGACCCTGTAGCTGCCAGACGTCAGGAGACTGCAGTGGCTCCTTCTCTTGTTGCTCCAGCTCTGAATAAAACGAAGAAACCTCTCGGCTCGAGCAGTGCAGCTCCTCAGAGACCCACTTCAGTGCAGAGAACTACTTCAACGCCTAAGGCTGGCCCAGGGGTGGTGCGGAAGAATCCTGGTGTGGGCAGTGGTGACGACTAGTTCGCTGAAATGATGCTGCAGGTCAGTGTACTGAAACTTACTGTTGAAGATTTGGAGAAAGAAAGAGAAGATTGAAGATTTCTACTTTGGAAAGCCAGGGAACATTGAATTGATTTGCCAGGAGAATGGGGTGGGGGAAATGACCCTGTATTGCAGAGGACTGTAGACATTCTCTATGCCACAGATGAAGGCTTTGTGATACCTGATGAAGGGGCCCAAGGAGGAACAAGGAGAGTATTAACACCATTGACCAGCAGAGAAACATTGGAATTGTTCTCTCCAAATCATGTGCTTAGCTGTAAAATACTCCCTTTTATTATTCTTAGAAGATTCACTGGTTTCTTTTCAAAAGCAAAAAGTACCTCTTTTTAAAAGTGCACTTTTTAAAAGTGCAGAAGTTTCACTCCTTTTCCAATAAATTTGAGTTAAGAGTTTTTACCTTGTAGCAGAGCAGTATTAACATCTCGGTGGTTCATCTGGGGAACAGAGAGGCTGACTTTGGGGCTTACTATGTGGATGCTGATTGCTGATTGTGGAGAAGGTGTTTTTCTGTAATGCACTAGATGCCAACCTCAGTAGAGAAATGTAAAGATTGAATTGAATTTTAACCTAATGTGAAATCTTGGCAGATAATGTGTTAATTAATAAATGCCAAAAAAGAACCAATATTGTTAAAATGATCATACTTCCCAAACTGATAAATAGATTTTATACATTCATAATCAAAATACCAATACCGTTCCTCACAGAACTAGAGAAAGTAATCCTGTAATACATATGGAACCAGAAGAGCAAAAGCAATCCTGACAACAAGGACAAAGCAGGAGGCTTCAGAATTCTGGACTTCAAGTTAAATTACAAAGCTCTAGTGATAAAAGAAGCATTAGTACTATCTCAAAAGCAGATATGTAGATCACTGGCATAGAATAGAGGATGCAAAAATAACCCTAGGCTCATTCAGCTATCTGATCTTTGACAAAGGGGCCCAAAACATGTGCTGGAGGAAAGATAGCCTCTTTAACAAATGGTGCTGGGAAAGTTGAATCAAGATCTGTATCTCTCACCATATAATAAACTAAAATAAAAATGGATCAAAGATCTAAATGCTAAAACAGAAGCAATGTACTGGAAGATAAAATAGGGAAAACTCTTGATGACATAAGCATAGGCAAGGACATGCTGAGCAGAACCCTAATTGCACAAGAAATAATATCAAGAATCAACAAATGAGATAATTCCAAATTAGAAAGCTTCTGCACAGCAAAGGAAACAACCAACAGAGTGAAGAGACAACTTGCAGAATGGGAAACATTTGCCAGCTATCCCTGGGACAGAAGACTGATGTCTAACATATATAAACAATTCAAAAACTTACATCCCTTAAAACAAAATACCGAATCAAACACGGGCAATTGAAATGAGTACACACATCTCAAAAGAAATACAAATGGCCTAAACACATGAAAATGTTAACATTGCTAGCCATTTAAGAAATGCAAATCAGCCCAACAGTGGTGACCCAGGCTTGTAATCCCAGCCGTTGGGAGGATGAGGCAGGAGGATCCTTGAGAGTTTGAGACCAGCCTAGGCTACAACAAGGACAACCTGAACTGCATAGCAAGACCCTGTCTCAAAAAGACACACACACACACACGCATGCACACATGCATGCAAGCACACACACAAATCAAAACAGCACTCAGAGTCCACCCCAGAAAGAATATTTACCATCAAGAAATGTTTGTGAGGCTTTAATGAAAATGGAAACTAGTAGAAGCTCCATGTGTGATGGCTGAGTGATTGGGTCACCTTGAGCAGGAGAAGCTGAACTAAATGGGCTCAGCAGTCCCACACCCTAGGGTGGCTTATCGTCTAGATGGCGTAAAGGGGGATTGAAGAAGGAAAGATCTGCTCCTGTTTCTTCGGAGGAACTCTAGTCTTCCCCTTCGCCTGGGACGTTATCTCCTGGCTTCCAGCACAGATCTTTCAGCCTCCTGCTGGAGACTCTTCTCCTTCCATCACAGACCTGTCAGCATCCTGACTCAGACTCACATGGGACACTGCAGTGAGCTCCAGGTCTCTGACTGAATTGTTCGGTCTTCAGTGTGCAGACAGACCCTCTGTGCTCTTTGTCATCTGACTCGGTGGTGGCCATGGTAAGCCAATCTTGCACAGTCTAGTATATCTCGTGTTATATCTGTTTCTCTAGTAAACAGTGACTGACACATTATGGAAATCAGTATGCAGAGTCCTCAAAAACTAAAAGTAGAAATTCCATTCAGTCAGCTCTTTTGGAAGAGTCAAAGACATCATATTTTACTGATACATACACACCCCATGTTTATAGCAACAAAGTGCATAATAGCTAAATCTTGGCAGCAGCCTATACATCCATCAAAAGATGAATAGATAAAGGTAGTTTGGCATGGATACAGAATGAAGTACTAGTCTGCCATAAAGAATGAACGAATGTGAGTCATTTGTAGGAAAATGGGTGCTCCTTGAGACCATAATGTTATATAAATTAAATTAGATGTCCAAGTTTAAATATCACATGGTTTCTCTTATATGAGCAAAATAAAAGTTAGATAATAGGAAATAGATCTTTTGTAAATGGGAATGGAATCAAGGGATGAAGGAAGGGAAGAGGGAGGGGTTATGAAGGGGATATGAATAGAATTATGTGTGATGTACATATCCCAATTCTCCATGAGAGGTGTAATTATTATAGACTGCTAGCATATATCAATAAAAATAAAAAATTAACAAAATAAAAACAAAAAGTCTATCTCAGCAGAATGAACTAAAAAAACTCTCCTGCTAACCTTGAAGGAGCATATTGCCATACCATAAATTGCCTGTGGAGAGAGCCCCATAAGAGGGAATGAAACCGGAAGCAAACCTTATGAATGGAGACTGTCCATCCTATGCCGACAAAAAACTGAATTCTGGCTGCAACTACATAAACTTAGAAGATCATCCCAGGCGCCAAATGGAATCCTAGCCCTGGGCCACACCTTGGTTTCCATCTAGTGGGGTCCTGAGCTAAGGACCCAGTTCATTTCTGCTGATACTTTTGATCCAGGAACTCTGACATACTGGTAAATGTGGTTATTTTGAGCTGCTAAAATTGTGGTCATTTGTAACATAGCAGTAGAAAAATAATAGGCTTATCTAACTATGCCTGCACACCTGTAGTCTCAGCTCCTCAGAAGGTTGCGGCAGAGGGGGACCACGAGTTCTGAGACAGTGCTGAGCAATCTAGTGAGGTCCTGTCACTAAATAAAAATGATAAGGCCTAGGGATATATCTCAGTGGTAGAGTATCCCTGGGTTTCACCCTCAGTACTAGAAAGGAAAAATAAAAAAGACTTGAAACCATAATGCTCAGTGAAAAGTCAGACACAGAATCTTAAAATACTGCACGGTTTCTCGCCTATGAGAAACCCGAAGTATAAGTTAAATAAAATAAAAGGTGAATGAAGGGAGACAAGGAGATTGATCACTTACAAATGAGAAGAGACCAAGAAATGCAGGGCAGAGATGGGAGAGGGAGGAGGATGCGAAAAGAAATAAGATGCATCAGACGCATGCACTAAATACTTGGGATGAACATTGTCACAATGAATAAACAATTGATACAATTAAATTTTAAATAATTCACCCTCCTGTAGCTTGTTATCTATCCATCATTCCACATTTTCTTCATATCATTTTAAGACAGTTCATCTTATCCCCATGAGGTCAAGTTTTTAAAGTGCTGTAAATATATTTTATACATTTATTACCATTATTTTCTACCTTGTTGCTTTGAAACCAGTGTTCTAGCATGCAAATTATTTGATAAATTTGTCTCCTCTTGTGTGAATTTTTTCTGGCTGAATTTTCCTTGCCGTACTCTAGATAGTTTTTTCTTTTGAAATCTTGTAGCAAGAACTGGTGAGATAGCTCAGCAGACTAAGCACCTGCTTAGGCAAGCACAGGGACCCAGGTTCGATCCCTGGCATCACATGCCATGCTGTCCCCCCCCCCCGGTGCACTGAGCTGGACATTGAGACCAGGTGTGGTGACACATGTCTGTAAGCGAGCACCAGGGAGGCTGAAAACAGGAGGATCTCTACAAGTTTGAGCTGCATAGTGACAGCCTGTAACAAATGCATTAAAAAAATAATAAATGAAATCTCATAGCATTTACTGCAGTGTATTATAATTTTCTGCTTACATGTGAATCTTCCATACTAGACTGTGAGCTCAAGAGGACTTTGATTCTTCAAGTCTTAGCACAGTGCTTGATATGGAATAGCAGCTCAATTTTTTTGTTGTTGTATGAATAAAATTAAGGAAGAGGTGATCAATAACATGAATTGCTCTAGATGGCTTAAGCAGAAGTCCAAGTAAAATCTTATTTGAGGTCTCCACAGAAAATTGAAGCCCTTCTAAGGTCAATTCTCCCCATAGAGTATACAGTTTTATTCTTAAGCCTCCTTAACTTGTGCTTGACAGATTATATCTATATCTACATCTATATATCTGTATCTGTATATCTCTGTCTATATCTATCTATCTATCTATCTATCTATCTATCTATCTATCTATCTATCTATCTATATCAGAATCTTATTATAGCAGAAACTAATGGAGATAGAGTATCTAATTCACAAGAGTGATAAGCTCAATACATTTTACAAGGCAGGGAATTGTTGCCAGCTATTTTCTTCCTTAAACTTATACCTACCTTATGATGGTCAGCCCTCAAAAGTTGGGAAAGATATCAAGAAATTTTATCCTCTAAACATACCTCATTACTGGGTCTAGGACATTTCACAAGTTTATATTCCATGCCTGGTATTATTAAATTTATTTGATTTTTTTAATACAGGGCCTCACTATGCATTTTTGACTTATGATGATCCTCCTGTCTCAGCCTCCCTAGTGCTGGCATTACAGGTGTATGCCAACATGCCCAGTCCAGGGCTGGCATGGCAAGTGGTATTGGGGATCAAACTTGGGACCTTGTGCTTGCCAGGAGGGTGCTTATGCCGTGGAGCTATCTCCACAGCCTGGCATTACAAAATTTAAATTTTTTTTGGTGGGGGGAAGGGTCTACAGGGTGTTCAGGGTCTCACTACTAGATTGGGCTCATAGTAATCCGCCTGTTTACAGCCTCCCAAGAGCTGGGATTACAGGTGCATGCCACCAAACCCAGTCTCAACTGCCATCTCAGCATGCCCCGGGGGTGGCGCCGGCATGGCAGGCCAGGGATCAAACCCTCGGCCCCTCTGCCTGCTTGCAGGTGTTTTAATCCCCTGAGCTATTTGGCCAGCCCTTGAAAAAGATTTTTTTTCCTGAATTTTCTACAATGAATATGTATTCTATAATGACCAAAATACAATGAAAATCACATTTTAAGAATTCAACTCCTTTACCTTAGTTCTATAACTAACTTTACTTACTTTTAAGAATGAAAGACAAGAGTGAAATATGTAGCTCCATGGTAGAGCACTTGCCTAGCAAGTGTAAGGTCCTGGGTTCTATCCTCAGCACCATAGACAATAAGGAAAGACAAATGTGAAAGAATAATTGGTACCAATTATTTAATTATAGGTAGTATTTTTACATAGCTCAAGCACTAGTATAATTGGTTATGTTGATTTGCTCTCTTTTGAATAAAATGATTAAAAGCAACTTTTTTTTTGTCCTTGTACTAGGGATCGAATTCAGGATGTCATGCGTACTAGGAAAATACTCTTACCATTGAGCTACATGCCCATCCCCAAACCAGGTTTTTTTTAAAATAACTTTAAAAAGATTCTGGACTGTGACTAGCGGCTCCATCTATTCCCCTGCACTGCCCTTTTAAAATATTTTATCTGGCTCCTCCTTCGACATCTAGTTTAAAGTCCCTTCCAGAGAAGATGTTGAAATTAAAGCACCCTTGTCACAGACTTCAGACTGCTGTTCCTCCTTTTTCTAGGGGACCAGACTACGCAGTGTGAAAGCAGATACGTTGTAGTGCTGTAGTCTGCCAGAGTCCCCTGGTATATTCTGTATCAGTACACAAGCACATCCATCTTGGTGACTGTTCTCACATGCCTTTCTTTGTAACTCCCTTGAGAATGAACCTCAAGTGTGGTCATGTTGAGGGAGGAGATTAGGGCTGGGGCAAATCTGGCAAACGAGGCAGAATGTGTCGGAGTCGTGAGAATTGAGAGAACGTGCATGGATCATAGGACCCAAAGTGACTCTGGGGCTCCTGAGCACTGTCACAGAACAAGTGAGCAAGTGATATTTTCAATTCCTTTTCTGAATCTGGTGGTGTTTGCAGGGACAGTCAGAAGAGTGCTATTTTCAGTGTTTCATTTATATCTAGTACCAAAACAAGTGAGTCTTTCAACAGGGCAGATTAAATCTCAAACCAGAACAAGTGAGTTTTTGATAAGACAACTCATTTTGGATACGAAAGACCCCTGCCCCTTATCTTCTGGGCTACTAGCTGTCTGCTTGGGGGTCAGCTCTCACGCTAGAGAGTGTACTTCTGTCCACCTTCAATAAATGTATGTCTGCTGCCTTTTCTGTGTCTTGTCCGATTTGTTGTTTAAGACAGCAAGAACCAAGAAAAATATCCCTCCAGGACCCACCACCCATTAGCAATGCCTCCCCAGATGACACCAAATTATCAAGAAGCACTTTAGGGTTCTCATGATCCAGCAACCGTGCTGTCCTCTGAAGGCCCCTAGAATGTCATGCTTCTTTGGTTGCCTCAGGTTTGGAGACTTGGCAACCGAGCATCAGTTTGCGAGCCATGAAGCCTTTCTACCATCCGTAGTCTTTGAAATCCAGCATCTCCGTTATGTCTCATAATGCTTTGGAGAAGGTTTTATGCTAAAGGTAATTAAAAAGAAAACATTTTGATTTGCCCCACAAAGACCATCACTTAGTAAGGTATCAGGTACTGGGACCATGGCAGGAATAAAATGATATGTACGTTTAGGAAAACCTGTGTTGTAGAGTAAACAAACACGTGAACATGATCATTCTTTAAAAAGTCTTGCATTAGACTTATGAACAGAACAATAAGAGGTCAATACTACCTGCAAGTGAGGGAGCCCAGCATAGCCTCAGAGAAATGAGATTTGAGGGGAACCTTTACAGCAGGTGTGAAGGATTGAAAGAGTCAACACATAATGGTTCCTTTTCTTCTGTATAGTTTTGAACCAAATGAGAAATAAGGCACAGGAGATGAATAGGAGACCTAAATGTCAGCATTCCTAGAGAATGCTGGTGGGTGGACATGGCTTTAGCTGTGTGGCCCAGTGGGGCTTTTTTTTTGAGGCACTAGGGATTGAACCTAGGCCCTTCTCACTGAGCTGTCTTTTTCTTTCTTTCTTTTTTTTTTGGTGGAACTAGGGATTGAACTCAGGCCCTTGCGCTTGCCAGGGAAGCATTTATTCCACTGAGCCATCTCCCTGGCCCCTGAGCTGTCTTCCTAACCCTTTATGTTTTATTTTGAGGTAGGGTCTCACTAAGTTGCTAAATTGACAGGACTCAAACTTGCTATTTTCCTGCCTCAGCCTCCCAGAGTGCTGAGATTACAGGGTAACAGTACCATATCCAGTCTTTAACTCTCTCTTTTGCTTATATTAGTTTGAGTTGAATTGCCATCCCTCATAATAAAACAAAGTCCTCTGTAATGCAATCTTGAAAAAATGACTTGTCATTTTTAAGCAGCGAAGGGCTTTCAGGAAAAAGAAGTAGTGTGGGGAAAAGTCTGGAGATTTGCACTGCTCAGAATGGCTACCATAACTTGAAACAAAAGTGAAAAAAAATTAAAACAAAATATTTTATGTGGAACATGGTGTAATATCCTTTCATACTGTAGTAACTTTATTTTTTATTTTATTTTATTTTATTTATTTTTTTTGTGTGTGGCCAGCTCAGCCCACCAGGGGGCGGGGCTGGCTGGCATGTGGTGCTGGGGGATTGAACCGCGGTCCCTGTGCTTTGCTAAACTTGTTCTAAGTAGGTGCTTTAGACCACTGAGCCATCTCACCAGCCCTTGTAGTAACTTTAAAAAATAGCAATAAAAGGACATTTTCATAATGTGGTAAAGAGACTACCAAACCAAAACCCACATTCCTTTTTAACATTTAAAATAAAATAAGGGGGGCTGGTGAGATGGCTCAGTGGTCTAAAGCACCTACTTAGAACAAGCTTAGCAAAACGCAGGGACCGCGGTTCAATCCCCCAGTACCACATGCCAGCCAGCCCTGCCCCCTGGTGGGCTGAGCTGGCCACACACACACACACACACACACACACACATAAATAAATAAAATTTAAAAAAAATAAAAAATAAAATAAGGAAGCCTGTTATTGCAGTTACTATTTAATATTTCTTCGGTGTTCTGGCCAGGGCAATAAGATTCAAAATAGAAATAAGAAGAACCAACATTGGAAAAGAACAGAGAAAAAATATTTGCCTATGACATGGTTGTATGCCTAAGTATTCTCTAGATAAGAGGAAATGTCATGTAAAGAGTTTCAGAGTATCTGTGTTGCCAAAAAGGTGTTTAGTGCTGAGGGTAGAGATCAGTGGTAGAGTTTTTCCAGCATGCTTGGGGCCCTGGGCTTGATTTCCAGAACCACAAACAAATAGACAAACAAGCAAACAAATAAACTAATTGTTCACAACCTGTAATCTCATTTACTTGGGAGGCTCAAGGGCATCCTGGGCAATAAAGCAGGACCCTACCTCAAAAATAAAAGAGGGCTGGGATGTAGCTCACGATAGTCCTGTGACTGAGAGGGAATCAGGCCCTGGATTTGATCACTAGCACCACCATCCCCCCAAAACGTGTGCATTTGGGTTAGAATTGTAATTCTGGAGCACAGATTCCAGGGGAAATCACATTGTGTCCCTTTCAGGATGGGGCAAGAAGGTCCTTTTAAGGGTGAAAGGAAGACATTTTCATGAGTTACATGTTTGTTTGTCAAGAATTATAACCGGAGGAAATATTTACTTCTATGCTTCATTGTTCCAGCACAGACCAGTTCAAACCATGAAGTTGTTCTAGAAAAGAATTTAGTGCGTACAGCCCTCAGATGGCTCCTTCTCAGCAAATAACTCCCTCTTGGCATGTGAGCATGTTTACAGAGCGGTCACCATAGCACAAAATGGAGTCTGGTTCACTAAATGGAGTCACTGCTATCAATTTTCTTTCACAAAACATGCAAAGATCAGTAACAATCTTGTACACTATAAAAAGTTAAAAATATAATAAAAGAGATTCTATATATGATAGTAAGAAATAAATATATATAATACTTTTAAAAATATTCTCAATAAGAAATTACTTAAAACTCACAAACTTAGCTTTCTCTGTAAAATGAAAATAAAGAAAAAAATTTTGGTATTGATTTTGAATAATAAATGTAAGGGTATAAGTTCCCTTAAAATCCTATTCAAAATTTCAACAAAAAAATTTTTGGAATAAAATGCAGACAGTTCTGCTCTAAGGCAACATATGCATCTCTAAAAATCACCCAGCTGTGCAAAATTGTACAATTAAAAAACACAGGGCTTAGGGGTAAATTGGAATTAGAGGCATTACATTAAGAATCTTTATGAGTAACATACACAAAAAGAAAGGAACTTAATGAAAACAATATCACAGTTTTTCATGTTAAATGATAAAAAAGCATGAATACTTTCCTTGGGAACAAACCCTGAAATTTGCTTGTAGAAATGGATGTTGAAGGAGCGCAGCTTGTAAATTATTGTGACTTAGTGGAAGGAGGGTTATCTGAAATAGATGGAAAATTGTAGCCCTGGACATGGATGAGTGTGTCTCATAACACTTGTGGGGCATGGACACAGCTGGTAGTTGTCTGTAGAGTATGTATGTGTCATTATGTGTATTTGTGCATGGCTTATACGGCGTGGTTACAGTTTTCTGTGTTTTCCTAGTATTTTCCACAGCCTAAATTGTACATTGTACATAAGAAACATTCATGTTCTGCTCTTGATGTCATTTGATATACCAACAATCTTGGAACAAATTAGTACTTTCAAAACAAACATTATAGCAAAATTGACTATAGAATGATTGCTTCACTTTGGAAGATAAACTGCTTGGAGTATTTAATAATAGGATCAAGCCTGGCCTTCATAAATGTTAAAACATGGTAAAGCAACTACTACTTAAACTATTGTACTGGCTATAGCCAGTCATGTTGGCACATACCATAATTTCAGCACTCTGGGAGGCTGAGGCAGGAGGATTGCAAATTTAAGCCTACTCTGGGCAACTTACTGGCTTGCTAAGCCTTTGTCTCAAAACAAAACAAGTAAGACAAACTAAACAAAAAAAATGGCTTGTGTTGTACCTCAGTGGAAAACCCCAAGTTCTATGCATAATACCCAAGAAATGGAACCAACCTGTGTTCATCAGCGGAGGAATGGATAAAGAAAATGTGGCCCATATTGGAAACAATGGAATAATAGTTGGCCATCAAAAGGATCAAATCTTGCTATTTTTGATAACATGGATGGACCTGGAAGACATTATCTTAAATGAAATAAATGAGGCACAGAAAGACAAGTACTACATAAACTCACTGGTGATGTGGATCAGTGATAGATTATTGCCTAGCATGCATGAAGGCTTGGGTTCCATGCCTAGTACTGTAAAACAAACAATAGTACTTTGTCTCTGTCTTTGTCTTTGTCTCTGTCTCTGTCTCTCTCTGTCTCTGCCTCTCTCTCTTTCTCTCTCTGCCTCTCTGTCTCTGTCTCTCTCTCTGTCTTCCTCTCTGTCTCTCTGGTTATGTTGGTCAAAAAAATACCTGAAGTATAGTTAGAAAAAAATAAGTTCTGAGCCAGGCACAGGACTCATGCCTGTAAGCCAGCTATTCAGGAAGCTGAGGTGGAAAGATTGCAAGTTCAGGGCCAGTATGGGCAACTTAGTGAACCCTGTTTCAACATAACATAAAAAGGCCTGGGAATGTGGCTCAGTGATAGTGAGCTTGCCTAGCATAGGTGAAACTTTTTTTATTTTTTTATTTTTCAACAAATAATACACTGCATATATTCTTCTTAGTGGTTAATTGCTGTACAAGATGAGGACTTGTGATCCTATTTACAAACACCATTAGAACAAATCATTCTATTCATTAACAGAATTTAACTACATATCTATCCCAACCACTTTGAATACACAGATACAAAATGGACATTCATCTGTATACCCCATTTTTTCTAAGTTCCGTTATTGAAT
>NW_004524856.1:2154142-2183696 GCF_000260255.1 Octodon degus
ATAAATAAATAAAAAATAAATAAAACTTTGAAATAAGAAAAAAGTGCTAGGGATGAAGTTCATTGGCACAATGGACGGATAGCCTGTGTGAACACTGCAAAACCCAAAAACGATTACTAAGTAGATAATATGAGATCTTCTGTCAAATTTGACCATTTTTAAATGTTCAATTAAATATTTGGATAATTTGAGTAGCATAAACAATATCCATAGGATGGTCACCTAGAGTCATCAATTGTCAATATTTGTTACATTTGCTTTTTTCTCTCTCCCTCTACACGTTCACACACACACACACACATACACACACATTTGTGAGTTTATGACATTTCATTCCTAAATACATTCAGGAGGGGTGTATTCTATGAAATGCATCATCAGGAGGCTCTGTGGTTTGTCTGAACATCTAGAGGGTAGTTATGCAAGCCTGGATATGTAGCCTGCCCCGCAGCTACGCTCTATGGTACGTACCGCCGTGCATGCAGTTTCAGTATTGACTGAAACATGGTTACACGTACACAACTGTACTCAGGTTGTATGTCCTAGAAATAAGGACATTCTCTTACGTAACCTCAGTCATCAAACATGCAGTCCATATTGAAATTTCTGCAGTAAGAATATGCATTTTATAATATCATATATTTTTAATCACTTTTATAACATTCTTGCTTTCTTCCCTTTTTCATTCTCTCTTTTTCTTTGCCATATGTCTTTCAAGACCATTGCTGTGGGCCAAGGAGGCAGCTCAGTGGCATAAGCACTTGCCTGGCAAGTGCAAGGTCCTAAATTCGATCCCAGGTGGAAAAAAACCAAAAGAAAAATGAAAGATCTTTGCTGTGCTCTGGCTAGTTGCCTTTTGATTTACAGACTGTCTCACAATCTGGACTTGTTATTTCCTCAGATTAAATATTTTTTTGCTAGAAATAAGACATGAATGATACATATTTCCTATATGTACGTACGTACTTATGTTAAATTTTGTCACTTGGTTAAAGTAGTTTCCTTTGGATCTCTCCGTTGTAAGGGTTCAGCTGTAGGAAGAATTTTGGCCTTTTCATCTTCTCTGGTGCTGTTACACCCATGGATGTTACCTTATATGGTAAAAGGAAATTTGCAGAAGTAATTAAAATTAACAATCAGCAGACCTTAATAGAGTGAGAGTATCCTGGATGTAATCACAGGAGCCCTTAAAAGTAGAAGAGGAGGTGGATGTGGTGGCGTACGCTTGCAATCCCAGCACTCAGGAGGCTGAGGCAGGAGGATTGTCACAGGTTTGAGTCCAGTCTGGGCTATATAGTGAGTTCAAGGCCAGCCTCTACTACATAGACCCTGTCTCAAAATATAAACAGTAGAAGAGGAAGGCTGGGGGTGTAGTTCAGTGGTAGAACATGGCAGAGGCCCTGGGTTCCATCTCCAGTAAAACATACACACTTACATGTGTGCATACACATGTACATATACAAACACATACGGAAAGTGTAAGAAGGGAAATAACAAGTCAAGAGATTTCTATCAAGTGAGGAACGGATAAAAAAGTGTGGTATTTTTATACATTGGCGTAGTACTCAGCCATGAAGAAGGATAAACTGGAGATCTTTAGGGGGTAACTGGAGGCAACTTGAGTCAATACTCATAAATGAAATAAATCAGACTCACATGTGTAAATAACATTTTGTCTCCTTAGTATGAGAAGCTCAAAAAGTAAGATCCACAATGTAAAATAAATAGATACTGTAAAATGGGAAGAAATTATTCACAAGGAAAGAAACTGGTTGGGGTAAAAGAAGAAAGAAAAAAAGGAAAAGAAATATATATATATATATATATTAGTTAAGATAATTATACTACTAATTTCTCATAGTTCATTGAAAAGGTTTATGCTAATCCTGTTTTGATAACTAAATGCTAATATCGTGTACTCTGAATAACTATTTTTTTCTGAGTAACTAACCTAAAGTAACAATATGCAATGTATTCATCATTGTTGCTCTACTATTATCTTGTTTTGAAATTTTTTTTTCTTTAGAATAAAAGTTAAAGAAAAAAGAATAAAGGTTTTAAGAAGTCAGAGATTCAAAACAGGAGAAGGATTTGAAGCACAGTGGCTCGAAGAGGACACAAGGTCAAGGAAGCAGTGGTCTCAGCCTTACAGCTGCATGGAAGACAATTCAGAGAACAACTGAGGCAAGCTACGAAATGGAGTCACTCCAGGAGCATTGGAAAGAGTCCGGCCACACGGTGCCAGGCTTCTGAACTACATCAAATAGATGATAAATCTGTGTTGTTTTTAACAAGCAAGTTTATAGTAATTTTTATGGTAGAAATAGAAAATGAATACAGGTGACTTTCACATTGCAATTAATATATAATCTGTGTGGGAATTTATTGAGATCATATGAATTCTGGCTTTCTCAATGCCTGAGGATCATCTGTTGATTGTATTTGCTTGTACTAGTTATTACTTTGGTGAATGCAAAATGATTTTTTCTTCTATTCCCACCCAATGTATTTACTTTATTTATAGATTTATTGAGATATAATTAGCAACTAAAAATTATATCTATTTAAGGTGTACAACATGAGTTTTTTTCCAGCGCTGCAAATTGAATCCAGGGCCTCATGTACGCTGGGCAAACTCCACCATTGAGCTATATGCCAACCAGTGATTTTTTGTGTGTGTGACTGAGAATTGAACTCAGGACCTAGTTCATGCTAACCAAGTATTCTACCACTGAACTATATCCTCAGCCCTAAAATATGGAAAGCTTCAGAAATCTGCATGGCATTCTTCAGCAGGGGCCATGCTAATCGTCTCTGTATTGTTCGAATTTTAGTGTATATACTGCAGAAGTAAACACCATGATGGTTTTATATACATGTATATTGATACTTAGTATACCAAATTGCAATTACAAAATACTAGAATATCCAGTGTTATTAGGCTTATCAAGCATAATAAAGCATTATCAACTATAGTTACCATGCTGTATTTTAGATTTCTGTAACTTATTTATCCTGTATGACTGAAACTGTGTACCCCTTTGCCAACATTTAGACAAATTTATAGAGCTGCAGAGTAGATTTGTGGTTGCCTAGGGCTGGAGTAAGTGGGTTGGGAGGAAATGGGAAGTGGCTGGAATGCTGTATAGGGTTTGTTTTGGAGATGAAAAATGTTCTCAAATTGATTGTAGTAATGGATGCACAACTCTTTCTGTATCCTGATGGGGGCTGGTTGCTAGGGGAACAGACCTTGTGATTAGAGGGTTTTCAAGAGGCATTGTTTACATATTGGGTAATACATATCAGACACCTGTTACTCCTAGAGGGCAGCATCCAGTTCTTCATCCTTATCTTTTGCTGCTTCCTAACACCACTTCATTTGCTAGGCTGGTTTCCACTTTATTTCTTAACTGTATTTCCTATATCTCAAGGCTGAGCTTTAAGGGCCTGCCCCACCTCCTTCCGGAGCTCCTTACAAATCAAGAGGCCTTTCTCTAGTTCAGTCAGTAGTACCTTCTTTGCCTGACATTTGCTTACCAATTTGTCAGTTCATCTCACAATCTAAACAAGCATTGAATCTAAGTAATCAGATCATTATAATACATACCAATATGTTATTTTGAATATGTTCCAAGTTTTCATTATGTGTTTCCCATGTTCCAAGAAAGAAGACTTGGCTTCATAATCTTACCTCAGCATCACAACAACCCTATGAAATGTGTCTATTATATCCAAAAGCTGAGACTCAGAGACGTTAGGTAATTTGCTCAATGCCACAGTGACTGAACCAGGAATTTAAATTCCAAACACTGCATTCCTGACCCATTTCAACTGCATTGTATGCTACTAGAGGTAGGTACATCATCATTGCCCAAAAAATATATCTTTGAAAAAATTTGGGGGGTTGTGCCAGAGATTGAACTAGAGCCTCATTTATGGCAGAAGAGAGCTCTGACACTGAGTGACAGACTAAGCCCCAAACATTTATTTAATGTCTAGGTGGAGCTTCAGCTAGCTGAAAATGCCAGTTACTTCCAAGAGGATTTACATGTTTGATTCGTGGGCGATATATTTACAAAGGATCATTAAAGGAAACAAAAATATTTGGGTCCATACTTAACCTTCAAGATAGCCTTGTGGAAGAGAATCACACCTTCATGAGCTTTACTGATTACTCTCTTATGAATATGAGCAGACTGGGTCACATGGGTTAGGGATCTGACTCACTGTGACAAATCTTCCTTTCTCCAGCCCCTGTTTGCTAGCTTACAAAAGGTTTCAGCTTCTTCCTGTTTACCTTTGCTTGAAGCCATTCCTCCCCTTCTTGTGCATTTGAATGGGGTTCTAGTACCTGTGGGAGGTAGGTTTTCAATTCCAATTGTTAACCGGACAGGTTTTATCCGGAAGGTGATTGACAACAATTATAGTGTTGTCAGACAGACAAGTTAGGCCTCTGAGCCTCAGCTTACTCATCAGTAGAATGGAACTAAAGGAGCTGGGGATGTAGGCTGATAATAGAGCACTAACCCAGCATGCAGGAAACCAAGAGTTTGATTCCCAGAAGTGGAGGGAAGAAGAGAGAGGAGGAATTAAACTCCTTCATCCAATATGTTAATATTGTCAGATTTTCAAAATTTTTATTCATATCTAGCTGGAAATACATTATGGAGAGATCGAGGCCTAGAAATCTAGATGAGTTTAGTTATTTATGTACAGGTGGTTTCAAGTCATTTTTCGTTCTCTTGCTGTCTGTCTTAGAAACATCCACAGTTGAGTGTGAGAGCTGAGGGGTCCAGGTCAGATGGCTGTTCGAAATTTGTTATGGTCCCTAGGAAAGATTTTGGAAATGGGGAGACCTCACGAAGAAAAGAAAGCCAAGGAGGACTGAGGGAGAGGGAGGTGGACACAAGGGGTGCTGTTTCCCCCTCCTCTATTCACACACAAATCCCCTCTATCTCCGCCCCGTCTCCCTCTCTCCCAGAGTCTCTGATTCTGACTGACAAGGCTCAAGGGTAAAAAAATCCCATGGGGTCTCCAGCCGGAAGCCTTATTGTCCTGCTCTAACGCCCAGCGAGGAAAATTCGAAAAGGCCGTTCCCCCCTGCCGCCTTCACTAACCGCCACGCCAGGCTTGCTGTGGCTGGTGAGAAGCAGTTTCAGGCCCAACGCCATATACCTTTTGCAAAGCTGAGAAGTGTGTGTCTCGTGTGTGTGTGTTGTGTCTCTGGTGTGTGTGTGTTGTGTGTGTGTGTAGGGAGGAGGAATGGGGGTAGGATCCCATGACGTTGCAGGCTCCGCCTCCTGGTGAATATAAGGGGCGCTTGGCGCGTAACGACCCCAAGCAGCTGCTTTGAAGCTTGAGCTCCGGAGCTCGGCATCCCTCACCCAACTCGCTTAAGTCTGCCTCCAAGCTGGATCCGAGATTCTCTGCTTCCAGGCTGGCCACCTTTCTAAGGTAAGCCTTCGGGGCCAGCACGTGTGTCGGGGAGAGGGGGAACAGCAGGTCCTGGCATAGCTAGGATTCTCCGGCAACCATGGCATGCAGTTGCATCAACGCGGCCGTGACCTGTTGCTGGCAAGACCTGGGCCCCGGGAGCCAAGGGTACCATCGCCACCCCAGGCCCAGTTCATTCCTAAATGGTGGCATAAAAACCTGGGAACTGGGTTAGAGAGCACAGGGCGGGACCCCTCATTTCAGCGAGGGGGGGGGGAAGCAATCTCAGGCTGCTCTGGGGCCCCTCTCCGGGCACGTCTCCATATCTTAGATGTGGAAGCAACGCCTCGCTGTTGATGCTCGCAGGTCAACCTAGCCAGCGGAGGAAGTAGGGGGAACATTTGCTTACTGCCCTGGGCAAACGCTGCGCCACTTGCGCTGTGTGGGCTTGATGAGGAAAGGTGCAACTGCGCTGATTTTCACTTTTTATCTGTAACAGAGATTGGGTCCCTCTCCTGGGCATCTCTTTTGAGTCGTGGGATTAAGCTCTGAAAAGAACCTCAGGGATATTGGCTGTGGGAAGAGGGGGGGGGGTCCTCCCAGATTTGCTGGCTTCTTCGGAGTTGAGCTCTACTTAATTCCCAAGAAGCTACAGGTCGGGGAACAATCACACTGGGTTTCAAGGTAACTGGGTTGGGGTCTCGGATAAATCCTATAGGTTCCTGAGCAGGAAAAGAACAAACCTAACCTTATCTGAGCACTTACTAGGTGCCAACCACTATACTTCGAGGGGCTTTCACATGCCTTTTTGGAAGTGATTCCTTTCACAAACCTCGTGAGGTACTGTAGCTCCTACTTGCATTATTGTAATTCCTAATTGCATATGAAGAAACTGAGGTTAGAGGTAAAGTGACTTGCCTTTGTCCCCTCAACTCTCCCCTCCCCTTTCCCATTTAGCTCTTTGCTTGGTGGAGTGGGTAGTAGTGGATCTCCTAATTCACTTGTAGACTACAATGGTGGGCCCCATTGAAGTGTTCTTGTTTGGTTTTTCACCAGATCATCGTCTTCAATTCCAAGTAGAATGCTGTGGCAGGCACTTCGGAGATTTGGGCATAAGCTGGTTCGGAGACGAATGCTGGAGCCAGATGTGGCTGAGACCCGCCTTGCCAGATGCCTCAGCACACTGGACTTGGTGGCCCTGGGTGTGGGCAGCACACTGGGAGCAGGCGTGTATGTCCTGGCTGGTGAGGTGGCCAAAGATAAGGCAGGTCCCTCCATCGTGATATGCTTTCTGGTGGCTGCTCTGTCCTCTGTGCTGGCGGGGCTGTGCTACGCGGAGTTCGGTGCCCGTGTTCCCCGTTCTGGCTCTGCATATCTCTACAGCTATGTCACTGTTGGTGAACTCTGGGCCTTCACCACTGGCTGGAACCTCATCCTCTCCTATGTCATTGGTAAGAAAGTGGGGCAGGGAGGGAATTGCAGAGCCAGGAAGGGGCTTTGGGCCAGGAAACCTGGGTGGAATAGTGAAGCTGAACTATTACTATTCACAGGATCTCCATCCATGTAAATGATTGTGTGGACATGGGAGGGTTGAAAGTACAAAGAAACTGTGTACTATACTCACCTCTGTCTGGGTTCCCTTCAGTAAGAGACTGGTGTTGGTTCTTTAAAAATTAAGAGTAAAGCTGAAGGTGTGGTTTGATGGAGCATTGTACCTGAGGCCCTGTGTTGATCTCCAACACCAAAACAAAACAAAAAACCCCAAAACAAACAAAAAAAATCAACAAACTCCCAAACCAGCCAACCAAACAAGCAAAACTTAAGGATGAGTGGCAATGGGTGATACTGACAGGGATTTGTGCGAGACCGGTGTGGAAGAGGGAGGGAACTTGACTCATGTTTCTCCCTCTGCCTGCCTAGGTACAGCCAGTGTGGCCCGAGCCTGGAGCTCTGCTTTTGACAACCTGATTGGGAATCACATCTCTCATGCTCTGAAGGGGACCATTTCACTGCACGTGCCCCATGTGCTGGCCGAATATCCAGACTTCTTTGCTATGGGCCTTGTGTTGCTACTCACTGGTAAGGCAAGATGCAGGGTAGAATGGAGGGGGGCACTAGGCTCAGGGCCACGGACAGAGATGGCAGCTGAGCCTGGAAAGAGCTTGATGGAGGCGCTAATGATGGAGAGCAGAAGCTGAGAAGGAAGAGGTCTGCCCTGCAGAGCCAGGGAAATAAAGCCAAGCTTGTGTAGAGGACTTACTTTCTCAGTGTTGTCAATGAATTTTTCTCACAGGATTGCTGGCTCTGGGGGCTAGTGAGTCAGCCCTGGTTACCAAAGTGTTCACAGTGGTGAACCTTTTGGTTCTCGGCTTTGTCATCATCTCTGGCTTCATTAAGGGAGACCTGCACAACTGGAAGCTCACAGAAGACGATTACAATTTGGCTGTGGCTGGACTCAATAAAACTGAAAGGTTAGAATGGCCCTCTTAGGAGCTGCAGAGTTGGGAACATGATGGGGAGTGAGGGGATCCATGCGGGGGGGGGGGCGTTGAGTGAGGGTGTGGGGGAATGGGAGGTTGGGCTTTGAAGGCCTAGCCAAGTAGTTTGCCATCAGAGGGAAGGTATGGATATGGCTAAACACACCCTTACCGTTTTCCATTCCTTTTTCTACTGTAGCTTGGGCCTTGTGGGATCTGGAGGATTTGTGCCTTTTGGCATTGAGGGGATTCTCCGTGGAGCAGCTACCTGTTTCTATGCATTTGTTGGTTTTGACTGCATTGCTACCACTGGTAACATAACCACTCCATTCTGTCCAGGGACTGGGTGCAGTGTGTACTGAGGGCGTGTGCAGAATGGGGGCGGTAGGAGAGTAAGCCTGCTTCCCTGACCAAGAGCTTTTGTGCTCCACTCTTTCCTGCAGGCGAAGAGGCCCAGAATCCACAGCGTTCCATCCCGATGGGCATTGTGATCTCATTATTCGTGTGCTTTTTGGCATATTTTGGTGTCTCAGCAGCACTCACCCTCATGATGCCATACTACCAGCTTCAGCCTGAGAGCCCTTTGCCTGAGGCATTTCTCTATATTGGGTGGGCTCCTGCCCGCTACCTTGTGGCTGTTGGCTCCCTCTGTGCTCTTTCTACTAGGTCAGTGTCAAATACTGGTTTTCCAGATGGGCATAGTGGTGTATACCTGCAGTCTCGGCTACTCAGGAGGCTGAGGCAGGAAGATGGCAAGTTTGAACAAAGCTTGGGCAATTTAAGGAGACCGTGCTTCAAAGTAAAGTAGAAATAAAGGGCTGGAGATGTATGTAGCTCAGTGGTAGACCACTTGCCTAGCATGCACAAAGCCATGGATTAAACATCGGGTTCTGAAAAAAAACTATTTTCCTTGCGGTCAGAATCTCATTTTGTATTAAAAATACCACTTAGAACTGAAGAACAGGGCTGGCGAGATGGCTCAGTGGTCTAAAGCACCTACTTGGAACAAGCTTGGCAAAGCACAGGGACTGCGGTTCGATCCCCCAGCACCACATGCCAGCCAGCCCTGCCCCCTGGTGGGCTGAGCTGGCCACACACACACACACACACACACACACACACACACAATAAATAAATGTTAAAAAAATTAAAAAAAAAAAAGAACTGAAGAACAGCCTTTAAAAGGGCTGTGAAGGGCTGGGGATATAGTTCAGAGGCATATGCACCTGCCTTGGCAAACACAAGGTCTTGAGTTTGATCTGGTGTACCAAATAAATAAATAAATAAATAAGGGCTGTGAGGGGAAAGAGGAAATGCCTTACACACGCAACTTGGGAAGCGATAGCTCAGTCAACTCAAGCCATTCTGGGCATTCTCTGCAGCCTCTTGGGCTCCATGTTCCCCATGCCACGGGTGATCTATGCAATGGCAGAAGATGGGCTACTGTTCCGCATCCTTGCCCGTGTCCACACCAGCACACGCACACCTATCATGGCCACGGTGGTTTCTGGCATTATTGCAGGTAAAATCTTCTTAGTTATTGCATACCTCCTTTAAAACTTGGCCATTTCCTTCTTTCACTTGTCCTTTGCCCATCAATTTTAGCATTCATGGCATTCCTCTTTGAGCTCAAGGACCTTGTGGATCTCATGTCAATTGGGACTCTGCTTGCTTACTCCCTGGTGTCTATTTGTGTCCTCATTCTCAGGTGAGACTCTTTTCTTCTGCATATTATGATTGGGTTTTTATTGGATGAGGAATGATGGGGACCTGCTCCTTCTCCCTCTTCTTCCTTATTTTCCTTGCTGAGTCTGGGTTTCACACCCTATCCACAAGCTTCTTCAGCTGGGCATAGTGGTGCACACCAGTAATCCCTCCACTTGAAGGAAGACTGGGAGTTTGACCCTGCCCTGGACAACAGTGACTTAGAAAAGGGATGGTGATACAGCTGAGTTTGAAGGCTCTGGGTATTGCAAACACAAAAACAAACAATCAGTTACCCTTATTGGTGATGAGGAAGGTGAAACTCCCTGGGAGAAGCCAGCAAAGTGGATTGTGTTTAAAGGGGTCTACTTTTACATCAGGTATCAGCCTGACCAGGAGAAGAAGACTGGTGAAGAGGAAGTAGAATTACAGGAAGAACAGATGCCAGAAGCAGAAATTCTGACCCTCCAGGCACTGTTTTGCCCTCTCAACTCCATCCCTACTCCACTCTCTGGCCAAGTTGTCTATGCTTGCTCCTCGATGCTTGGTGAGCAGTGGACTTTTGGGGTGAATTTGAGGTGTCCACATGCTGGGACGGGCATGTTATTGTTAATGGTATTTGGAAGATCTAGACAGGGAGTAACCCCCTTGGGCATGGGATGCCTAACATTTTAGCCTGTTGGTCCCAAGAGTTGGTTTTGATATCTCTCAACTTGACTTTTGAAGCTCTACTGCTGACTGTCCTTTGCCTGGTGCTGTCCCAGTGGCAAATTCCACTGCTTTCTGGAGAGCCAATATGGGTGGCAGTGGTTGTGCTACTCCTGATGCTCATCACTGGAACTACTGGGGTTATCTGGAGACAGCCTCAGAACTCCACTCCCCTTCACTTCAAGGTAAATGACCTCTTTCCTACCACCAACCCATCTTGGAAGAATAGGCTTCACGTGCCTTGTGATGTAATAAAGTTTATGGATATTCTTTACTTGGGTATGAAAAGGAAGATGTAAGAGGTACCTGAAAGACTTCTTCACTGACTGTCTTTAGTTCCTTTCCAGTTCCATTTTCCCACACTGTATTCTGGGAGTCACATATGAGGCACTGTAAGTGAGTGGCACTGAATTACAGAGCATGAGTAGGAATTGAACCCTGTCCTTCCGGCTTGAATAGAATAGAAATCTCTTTTTGAGTCACCCTGTGGTATGTACAGAGAAGGTTTTCCTTCATTTTCAGGTGCCTGCTGTGCCTCTCCTCCCAATAGTTAGCATCTTTGTGAATATTTACCTTATGATGCAGATGACAGCTGGTACCTGGGCTCGATTTGGGGTCTGGATGCTGATCGGTATGTATCTACTTGGGAAGAGTAAACCCCCTGGGTATCCAGTCCCAGCTCCTTTGTTCTTGATCTCTAATAAGAGATGGTCATAACTTCCCCATCTCGTGGCTGTCTTTCTTCATTAGGATTTGCTATCTACTTCAGCTATGGGATCCAGCACAGCCTGGAAGAGTTTAAGCATGACCGACCCCTCTCCAAGTCTAGGACCAGAACTGTAGACATGGATCTCAGTAGGTCTGTAGACTTTGATCTCAGCAGTCCTTGCATTCACTCATTTTGACACACCCAAGTGCTACATGGTCCCTCGCACAATAATGGAGAGTACTCTTCATCCTGCAGAAAGCTGGCCCTCCCATGTGATGCTGGGGGGGATACTAATAGAGCTCTGTATTTATTGTGGCATCAAGGATGTGTCCTCACTGTTTCTCATCTCTCTTTTTTTTAAACTTGTCTACTTTTAAATGGCTTCTGTAGCTGCTTACTGCCTTTTGAATAAATATGAAAAAGAAACTGTTCCTCACTTGCTAGACCTGATGGAGAGCCTGACTATTAAAAGGCTTGGAGAGTTTCAAAGAAGTGTCTTTTGTCTTTCTTCAGTCCTTACAATACGATCTGCTCTGCCTGGTTGTGCTTTTCATGGACTCAGGCTTGAGGAGGGCAGTGTGACGCAGCCCTCCCAGCAGACTAGTCATGCTGAAAGGACTGATCTTGCCATATGCTTTGCTCATGCTCACTTAAGATCATTAGGCATTGCAGAAGGAGAGAGCAATGCTCAGCACTGGGGCTGGACTCTATCTCAACACTGGCAGTGGTTAGGGCTAGTATGAAAATTCCTGTGTTTTGTTCTATTACTTCTAGTTGGATCAGTTCCAGACTCCTATTACTGATTAAGAAACAAAAATTTTGGCTGGGTTCTTGACACTGCTGGGAGGAGGGATGACAGAGGACTGTCATAAAGTACCATATACATGCAAGGACATTGATTTCTACAGAACAGAGAGGAACAAGTCCAAGCTCCCCCAGACCACGAATCATTAATTAGTCCGTGTATGCACCAAAGATGTAAAATGCTAGAACATGTGCTGGGTATTAACAACAGATATGAATAAAATCCTCTCTTCCCCCAAGAAACTCCAGATCTACTGTGGAGACCAGCTGGTAATCCTGACCACAAAACAATGAAAGCACAAAGAAGGACGTGCTTGACCACAGCGTGAGATAGGTGCTTAAGCAGGCTGAGGGGAGGGAGGACTGGACTGTCCGTGAGCAGTGTGTAGAATATTGTGGAAATGTGAAAGGAGATTGTTAGGACCTGGCGTACAGTTTCAATGGATCTAAAAGTAGCACCTGTTACTGCAAAAGGCAACAGGCCTGACTCAGCCTTGTATTAGGTATTGCATATGGAGGAAAGGGATAGAAAGTAGCGGGAAGGGGCAGGCAGTTACAAATATTACAAATAGCATAATGGTTGGATTTCTTAGTCTGGCAGCAGCAAGGAGGATGGCTTGAAAGAGGTGGGGGGACATAAAGAGCAGGGAGGTAGTGTCTACTATGTATCATGAGAGTTACTTTGCATACAACCTCATTTTGTCCTTGCAATAATGTTATGAAGTGCTTCCCTGGCAAGTGCAAGGGCCTGAGTTCAATCCCTGGTTCTGCCAAAAAAAAAAAATAATGTTATGAAGGAGATGTGAAATGGCAAGTATCAAACAAGGTTTTTTTTCCTGTGGTGCCGGGAATTGAACTCAGGCTACTGAGCTATCTCCCCAGTCCCTGGACAAGTTTTAGATACAAAATAAGATCTAGGTGATTGAGAGGTCAAGGCCAAAATAAACTCAGGTTTTGTGCTGTAGGTAGAGCACAAAAAAGATCCAGTTTGGTCTAACTGGCCTCTGCTCTTCAACCACTGTGCAGTAGATTTCATTTGTTTTGAGACAAGGGCTGTGTGTTCTGGGTGGTCTTAACTGCTTTGTTCCTCTTGTCTCAGCCTCCTGAAAACTGGGATTAAAGGCATGCACCACCACTTCTGGCAGAATTGCCAATACTTATTAGGACAATGTGGTCATTTGGACGAAATACCAGGGTTTTTGGTCAGTTGGATGGAGGAAGTAAGAAAGAAATGGGTATCTGGGTGTGGTGGTCCATGTCTATAAGCCCAGTACTCTTAAAGTCTGAGGCAGGATTGAAAGTTTCCATCCAGCCTAGGCAGTTTAGTGAGAACTTGTCTCAAAATTTTAAGAAAACAGGCTGGAAATGTAGCTCAGTGCAAAGACCTTGGGTTCAATCTGGAAAAAATCGGTGGCTGATTTCTGGGAAAATTTCTGAGTGAATGAACAAATCATTAACCAAGATAAGGACCATGAAAGGAAGAGAATATTCCACTCAGTCCCATGTGCTAACTTTATAAACGAGTATACTCATACATGTAGCTTCTTACAGGTGAAGATAGTCACTAACTGGGCCTTGGAGCTAGAAGACTGGGGTACAGGTATAGATTTACGACACATCAGCTCAAAGGACAAGAGTATGTTCTACAAGTGGGGGGGGGGGTCCAAAGAGCCCCTTGGGATGAAGTAACACTTGTAGCACATATTGTCTGAGTTCCTTCATACACAAAGTTCCTTACAAAGGAATAGAGAAGGCAGGAGTAACTTGACAGAAAAATAAGTAAAGCATCTCAGTAGTTTCTAGAAAAAAATACTGTAAACTGTGAATGGTGGCACATACTTGAAATGTCAGTTACTCCAGAGGCTGAGATAGAAGGACCATAGCACAAGACTGCATAGAAAGACTCTGTCTCAAATACAAAAAGCATATAAAGCAAATACAATAAAAAGATGCTCAATCTCAACAAAGCAAATAAATGTAAATCAAAACAAACATGAGATTTTACAGAATGGAAGAAAAATTAAGGATTGGACATTGACAAAAGTGACAGTCACCAGTCTCATGAATGATATGGCTATACACTTGAAGCTTTTGTACAGGGTAGTTTGATAGAAGAATTAAAACCATATTCTTTGCTGTTCTGAGGATTGAACTCGTGGTCTCATCTACACAAGACAACCACTGAACTACATACCAGCCCAACACGATCTTTTCAGTCTAACAATTCCCCTTAAAAATAATTTCTTAAATTTACATATATATGTTTACTGAGACATATTTTGGTTCTGGGCTTTGAACCCAGGGTCTCATGCATGCTAAATGCATGGTCATTACCATTGAACTGCATTCTCAGGCCCTAATGAGACACTTCATAATAGCAAACTCTGGTGTGGTACACATGTGTTATCCTAGCACTCATGATGCTGAAGCAGGAGAATCTCTGAGTTTGATGCCAGTCTGGCCTACATAGTGAGTTCAAAGCCAGCCTGCACTATATAGCACTGTGTCAAAAAAAAAAAGTATAAAACTTGGAAGCTACCTAATGTGCATAAACAAGAAGCTAGTTAATAAATTAAAATATATTAATTCATGGCTGTAGTATAGCTCAATGGTAAGAGCCTTTGCTTAGCATTTAGCAGGCCCTGGGGGAGATAGAGGGGAAGTGGGGGGAGAGAGACAGAGACAGAGACAGACAGAGAGAGATTGAATTGCCAATACATAATAGAGATCTTGAGCAGGACATGCCTGTAATCTCAGCATTCTGGGAGGCTGAGGCAGAAAGATTGCAAATTTGAGCCAAGCTTGGGCAATTTAGCAGAACTAAGAAAGAGCTCAAACTGTGGCTCAGTGAAAAGGCTCCATCCATGTTCAGCCCAAGTACTAGAAGAAAAAGGTAGGCTCTTAAAGGTGCCATTAAGTTACTGTCCTACTAGCCTATTTTGAAAACATTTTGTTACTTTTAGTTTTTTCTCTTTAAAGTAAAAAAGATACTCTGTCAAGTAAAAATAAAACAAAATGAAACCCCAATGTGCAAAATATTTATGAAAGAAAATAGGGAATATTATTACATATTTTTTTCTTTTTTCATTTTTTTTTGGTGGAACCGGGGATTGAACTCAGTCCCTTGCACTTGCCAGGCAAGCACTTATTCTACCGAGCTATGTCCTCGACCCCACATATTTTTTCTGAAAAAAAATAAGAAGCTATTAATCCCTGATTTCTCTATTTGTGTAATTCCAATACAGAATATTTACATAAAAACAAAACAACTGCTCAGTAATTTTTTTCATTATGACTGACTGAACCCAGAGGTGGTCTATCACAGAGCTAAATTTCCAGAACTGTTCCTGAACTTGCAATCCTCCTGCCTCAGCCTCATGGAGTAGCTAGGGTTTGGAAGGGTGCCAGGGAAAGAACCCAGAACCTCATGTGTACTAGGCATGTGTTCTATCACTGAGCTACACTCTTAGCTCAAGATATTTGCCTTTGAAAAGAAAATAAAGTTGCTGTTGGTGCAACCTATAATCCTGGCCTTTGGAAGGCTGAGGTAGGAGAATAATGAATTCAAGGCCAGTCTGGGCAATTTAGCAAAACTGCAAAAAATTAAAAAATTATAAATCTACTGCTATCACTCATGGAAGATGGAGTACTTTTCTAATACAAAGTAAAATAAATTTCAAATTCTTAAAAAATTTGGCTGTGCAACACCTAAAATAGTCACACATACCAATGTGGAAATCTTCATGTAGCTAAAACAGTAAATAATCTCTGTAAGGCACTGCTTGAAGACAGAGTAGAAAATTGCTGTAGGCATGGTGTAATCTTGATCTCTTTAAAGTGACAGAGGTAAAATTGGACTCAAGAAAAAAGGCATGAAGCACACACAAAAAAAGTGTTCGAGAGAGAGAGAGAGAGAGAGAGAGAGAGAGAGAGAGAGAGGTATAGAGTATCGTGAGACTTCACCGAGGGGAATTCTGCAGGGAGTTCTGGGAAATATTCATGGAGGTCAAGGCTTTTTAAAAATCTGGGGCTTAAAGGATACACAAAATGTGTCAGCTCAGAACATTCCAGGAGGAGGGAATTTTGTCCATGAAGGCAAGAAGATGCGAAGCCAGTTTATAATTCAATTTGCTTAGCTCATGTTTGTGTAATGTGTGTGTGTGTGTGTGTGTGTGTGTGTGTGTGTGTTGACACAGGGTCTTGCTAAATTGCCCAGGCTGGTTTAGAACATTTTTTTTTGAGACAGGGTCTCATTATGTAGTTCAGACTGGCTTTGAGCTCACTTTGTAGCCCAAGCTGATCTTGAAATCGTAGCGCCTCAGCATCCCAAATGGAGTGCTGGGATTACAAGTGTGAGCCGAAACACCCAGCCTTTAGTCAGAACTTGTTATCTTTCCTCAGCCTTTTGCATAGCTAGAACTACAGGTGTGCCACCAAACCCAGCTTTAGCCTAGTTTTTTTTTTTTTTTTTCTGTACTGGGATGGAACCCGAGGTGTTCTTACTAAGGTAAGATTATAGCCCTTAAAAAAATTATTTTTAGGACAGGGTCTTGCTAAGTCACCAAATTGCCCAAGTGGGACTTGAACTTGCATCCTCTTGCCTCAGCCTTCCAGAGTGCTGGTTTTAGTCATGAGCCACCGGCCTAGCTAGCCTAAGATTCTGAAACATTGAAGTGGAAAAATAAGAAACAAAGATTCCACTGAGACTCTTGAAGGCTATTAATTATAGGGCTTGATGCTGAACTGCCAGAAATGTGTGGATGGTAGTTTCTCAATATGTAAGCTTTTATGAATCAACTGAAACATGTCAGATGTGGTGGTGCATGCCTCTAATCCCAGCACTCAGGAGGCTGAGGCAGAAGGATTGAGTCTGAGGCCAACTTGAGCAATTTAACAAAACTCCTAACCCCCCCCCCCAACCTCTCCATTAATTAATGATTAGAAGCCTGGCATGGTGGTACACACCTGTAATCTCAACACTTGGAAGGCTGAGGCAAAAGGATTGCTAAGAGTTCAAGGCCAGCCTGGGCTACATAGTGAGACACTGTCTCAAAAACAAAACGAAAATTTTAAGTAATTATTATTAATTATGGTACTAAAAAAGAAATTGTGGGCTGAGGATGTAGTTCAAATGCACTTGCTTAGCATGTGCAAGGCTTTGGGTTCTAGCGCCACATGCCCATACACATAAAAAATGGTAGGCCTGGCCAGATAAATCAGTGGACTAAAGCGCCTGCTTAGGCAGATGCAGGGACCAGGTTTCCATCCCCAGTGTGCCATGCTAGCCTCACTCCTGGGGTGCACTGAGACAGAGATTGAGACTGAGCGTGGTGGCGCATGCCTGTGATCCCAGCACTTGGGAAGCTGAAAACAGGAGGATCACTGTAAGTCCCATCTGTGCAGTGAGACCGTGCAGATCCTGTACTAAATACATTAAAAAAAAATGATTACATATTTCAAGAGCTGGAAATCTAACTGCCCTGATTTGATCATTGTATATCGTATCCATCTACTGATATCACACTCTATGTGTGTACACTTTACTCTCATAAATGTGTACAGTTATATTTCAATTAAAAATAGAAGTATAGGGATGCTAGTGTTAAAATATGTGAGGCAGGGGTGGTTCTGTGATGTGGTTCACAGAGCTCCATCTTAGCTATTTAGTCACACAGTCATAACCCTACATTTTTTTCAGAATATGGGCTTCCAAAATCATTAATTCAGGCCAGGTTTGGTGGTACATGCCTATAATCCTAGCACTCCAGAGGCTGGAGCAGGAAAATCATGAGTTTGAAGTCAACCTGGGCTATATAGTGAGTTCTCTATATATAAACTCCAAAATGAGATCCTGTCTCCAAAAAGATCATTAATTCAAGCAAGTTCTCTGTCCCGAACTTGCCAAGCTTCTCCAGCTCACTTGCTCAAATAACCCATTACAATAATTCTTTGACATGGGGAAGTCCGAGGTCCATGGACTCGGCTCCCACACACTGTTTCTTTTCATCTATTTCCTTCTGTCTTTTCTTGCTCTTACCCACCTAAATTCCTGAATTTATTATCTTCATTATTTTGCAAATACCTCTAATTCCCTAGTTAATACTCGTTTCCCTTCAAGCCTGAAGGGATTCAAACATTGATCTTTGTATTCTAACCTGCAGTTCACAATTGTTGGAGACAATTACACAATGAGTAGGGTAATGATCATCCACTTTGACTAGGCCCTCCCCTTGGTTGTTGTGCTTTTCTCTCAGTTTCCGGGCCTCTGAAACTAGTCTTGCTTACCTCATTTGCATTGTTAGAGCCATTCCCTCCTACTCGCTGCTGTTGACTTTGCTTTCTACTTTATTGCTCGAATATTGGCCCATCAGATAAAAAATACGCCTTCATCTTTCTGTGGACTTTATTCTTTTATGAACATAGCCTCTCTTTTTTCCCCTAATGATAAAATATGTGTTGATTGAAGAAAATTTAAAAACAATGAAAAATAAAAGAAAAACCACCCAACTGAGCTGGATGTGAGCTCAGAAAGAAACCTTGTGACATTTTGGTACAGATTATTTTGAAAGGCTTATAAATTGTCCACTATATGGTATTAACTAATGCACTAAAAAGCTGTATAACTCATCTGCAAGTGGTGCACATTTAAGTGAATTTTACAGTGCTTCAGTGAACGTTTCTGTTAATCTTTATAAAATTTTTCTTTGGAAAATTCTTAGAGAGGGAAATTGTTGATTGCACCCATACATTGAAGTTATTGATACGGGGCTTGCAGTATTATAGCTTCATGGTAAAGCGGTAGTCCGAGAGTGAAAAAACCTAGGTTTGATCCTCAGTGAGGAGTCTTCTAGAACCCACAGACGCACTGGCACCCGCGGCAGAGGTGTGTGATGTAGCGCACAGGAAAGGGTGGTGGAGGCTCCAGGCACAGAACACTTTTTTGGTTTTTGGTGCTGAAGATGGAACTCAAGGTCTCCTGCTTGCCAGGCAAGAGCTCTACAACTGAGGTGCTCCCCCGGCCCAGTTGGGTGGTTTGTTTATTTTTTTAATTTTTAATTTCATTGATATATGTTTGCAGTTTGTAGCTAAGCAAACAAGATGCAGCCATTAGGTCAGCAATTTTTAGAGTGGCTCTGAAGCAATGGTTTTGGACTCTGAACTGTTTGTGGCCAACTTTCAAGGTGAAGGAAGAAAAGTAAAGGCAGTATTTTTTTGACCAAGTTGGAGAGTATGAGAGGCCCTGGACCGCTGAAAGCGAGAGAGCATAGCTACTGTAGTTCAGATACTCAGAATCTGCTTTCATTGAAACCAGAGGGCTGGAAATTGTTGGTGACCTTGGGAGAGGAGGAGGGCATGGGAGTGCGGTTGGGGGCAGAGCAGCTGAAGGCCTAGTCATCTATGAGAAGCAGGAAAGAAGATGGAGGGTTACTGGATGCTTTTACTGTATGGGAGGGGGATTTTGAATCATTTAGGAGGAAACAGCTAGTACCAACTAAATCAATCACAGGATACTCCTCAGTATTGGTTTTCCCTTTGCGGGGCAGATTTCTGGTAAGAAGAGACATGGAGTGGAAATCTCTCACACATTCCTTTCAGGGTGCATGGTAGCTTGGGCACACTCCCATTAAGTATGTTCTGGGGACTTTCCAATTTCCTCAACCTCCCAACCTAATCTCCTTTGGATAATAAAGAACACAAAACAGTGCCTGGAAAGATATTCAAGAAATGGGAAGATAAAGGACAGACTATGAAATTATTTCCTTATTCCATAGGTCTGCATCAGAGATTTAGAAATGGACAATGTTGACATTCATTTCATGGACTTTAAAGGTATCTAGGCTAGTAGTGAAGAAAATGTCAAATAATTGCCTCAATTAAGATCTTATAAATACAGCTTGTTTCTGTGCATAGACTCCAGAGTGTCCATAGCTCCAGCTTTTCTCATTTATGTGCCACCAATAATAAAGATACTAAGATACTAGGAACTTTTTATGAACTAGTGTAGAAAAGCAGAATTCATAATTCATAACTTGTTTTCCAGGATTTTGACATGCAAAATAGCAATGGTTTAATCTAAACTAGAAATCTATTGCATTAAAAGTAGGTATAAATACTACAAGATCTCAAAGTGTTTTTCCATAATCATAAGTGAAAAACAAATCATATCCTGTGCAGTTTTAGGTTTAAGTATGTTTTATTGTGTCTTAATTCTTTTAAAAGAACACAGGGCTCCTCAGCCATGCTAGAGATGAAAGAGTTTGCGGTACTTTTGTTTCTGGGGAGATGATTAGACCTGTGATACATTTATAGTCACAAAGTAATGAAATAAATTATTACCACTTTGCTACAAATGTATGAGTTTATAAAGTGTAGGTCAGAATTTTGTTGGGGTTTATAGGTCTGTCATTTTAACACAGCAGGGCTGGGAATGTAGCTCAGTAGTAGGGTGCCTGTGTGCCTGAGGTCCTGGCTTGGTCCTCCACACTGCAAAAGAATCCCCAACAAACTGACTACAGTGACAGAACTCACTGCTACCTACTCTAAATTTTTATTTAGGATTAGTATTTAAAAGGTATAAAGAAGGTATAAATATACACTAGGGATTATGACAAATATACAGTATTTGAGACTTTGTATTTACATAAACGTTGGAAGCAAGCAGAAAAATATAGAGAATAATGAAATGAACATGTGTACCTACCACTGAATTTGGTCAAATATTAAGAGTTTTTTTTTTGCCATATAGGTACTAAACATATTTTATTGTCCCAAAGAACTAAAAGGTTATATCATTTTTATCCTATTTATTTATTTATGGAAACAGGGATTGAACTCAGTCCCTTCTGCTTGCCAGGGAAGCACTTATTCTACTGAGCCATCTCCCTGGCCCCCATTCTTTATCTTTTTAAACTTGACATAAATTGTATCTTCTAGTCATTCTATATGTGTTTTTGGCAGCTTGTCTTTTTTTGCTTAGCATGGGTTTTGTTTTGTTTTCAAGTTCTGGGGAATGTTTTGAATATTTCAACTCTAGGTCATTTATTTCCATTGTTGATTAGAAGTAGAACTTTTACTGTAAGTATAGCACAATTCATTCAGCCTCTCTTGTTAGATATATGAGTTGCTTCAAATATCTGCTATTACAAACAACACTACTATGAATATGGTTTTTAGTGTTTTATAGGAAAGTTCATATATTTCGACTGCCACCCATGACAATAAATATTTTTACAGCACATTGCAATAGACACACCATCTGAAAAATTGTATGAAGCTATTTTTATCCTTATTATATGAAGTGCACTGTGATATTTTCTTCTTTTTTGATGATAGGAACTGAACCAAGGGCTATGCTCCAACCTTGCTATATTTCCTATTCTTTTTCATTAAAAAATGTTGGGTGTGACCCACAAAACTGGCTTTTAAAACTTTTCTTTTAGTTTTTGAGACAGAGTCTCATTGTGTAGTTCATGATGGCCTTGACCTCACTATGTGGCCCATGCTGGCCTCAAACTCGAGGTATCCTCCTACTTCAGTCAGTATTCATTGGGGATAAATGAATATACCTCCTTTTCTTTTTTTCCCATAATTTTATTGAGAAATAAATAGCAATGAGACAGTTTCAAATCAAATTGGTAGGACAGTTTCAATAATTAACACATTGCATGCTGCCTTCTTAGTGGTTATGTGTTGTACAAGATGCAGACATGATATCCTATTTACAAATACTATTAGAACAAATCTCTCTATTCCTTGAATTAAAAGAATGTAGCTATATATCTAACCTAACCATTTTGAATACACAGATACAAAATGGTCATTCGCCTATATCCCCTTTTTTGTTGAGTTCCATCATTGAAATATTATAGGTGTGTGAACTCAGCAAAATATTCCAAAATAGTCCAGTAGTCCATAATAGTATTGGGTCTTCCACTTGACTGGCAATGTCAGAAGTTGTTGACCTAAGTCTCCTACAACTCAACATAACATCATGGCTTTACTTCCAATACTTTGTTTTTATACTTCTCTGCTGGATGGCTAAGACCAAGATAAAGCAGGACCTATGTAACAAGAATTGTAGCTTTTGGATCTGATAAGGTCAGTCAAATCCCCTCAGGATTTATCTTGAGACCCTGTAACTCAGATTGTAAACCTTCTGTCATTGTCAGCCATGTGGATGAGTCATGGCCATGGCTTGGCCAATTTGCTCTCTGTGAATCCTGAGAGAATGTTTTCTCTCCATGTGACTCTCCTTAGTCACAGTCTACATCATCAATCACTTTCCTCTTTGGCCCCATAACCTCCTTGATCAGAAAATTTGGGACACTACTGAGTTACATGCCATTACAGTACAAGTTATCATATGTCGTGAGTCTTAATTGACCTTGGAAGGCTAGGGCCAAAATGTTGGCTTTCCTTGTGGCCCTCCTTTTTCTCTAATTTTAGTATGCAAACTTAGGTTGTTAACCCTCCAGAAGAGAAGCTTATTGTTATACCATATAACCTAGGCTATTGAGCTTAACCTCACTATCTGTCTGAATATCAATACCTGTTCCATGTTATGCTTAAGATGTTTGATATTTATACCTCCTTTTCTGCATGCCAGTTCTTCAACTATTTGAAGCTATTTATCAAGCCCCCTGGGAAGTTCTTTCTTCAGCTGGACTGTCTGTTCTCATTCAGCTATCCCTTGTATGGTATAATTTCCAGTCTCTTGCACTTTGCATGTTCTCCTTGGAAAGTGGTCTATTCTTTTCATGTTATTTCTTAAATTGTGGTACCTAGAACAGAGCCCAAGTCTCTAGATTTGATATGATGGGCACAAAATCATCTTTTTTTTTAGATTTAGGGGTGATTATCTTTCTCTTTAGATAATGATGTAGCTAAGATTGAATTTTTTTTTGTGGTACCAGGGATTGAACTCAGGACCCTGTGCTTGACAGGCAAGTGCTTATTCTACCGAGCTATCTCCCTGACCAATAATTTTGAACCCAGAGAATGCTGAGTTACATCCCAAGCCTACATCCCAACAATTCAATAAAGATTGAATTATTTTTCTTTCTTCACATCATACTAATGACTCATTTGGAACTTTTTGTCCTCCAAAACCCCTCAGTCTATTAATATGCTTCTGTTAAACTATACCTTGTTTGTTACATTTTGCTGCAGTTAATTTTGAAAATTTAAATGTGACTGGTTTCTTACATTAATAACATTGGTTCAACTGGAGATTTAGTTCTCATTCCTGTTTGTAACATCAAATTTGTTATCTCTCAATTTCATCTTCTTCATTCAAATCATTGATAAAATTATTAATTGGAACAAGGCTAAAGACAGAATATTAAGCTATTAAAAACCTCATCTCACTGATTATAATGGTAAATGCCTATAATCCCTCCTAATCAGGAGGCTGAGGCAGGAGGATAGTAAGTTTGAGGCTAGCATGGGCAATTTACCAAGACCCTGATTTTTAAAAAAAAGAAAGAAAAGAGGAGAGCAGAGGGGAGGGGAGTGCAGAGGAGAGGGAATGCTTGGGATATAGCTCAGCATTCTCTAGGTTTAATCCTTAGAACTGAAAAACTGAACAAAAAACATCAAGTCTATTAAGCAGCATGATTTACGTATGCTTGTTTGCCCTGCCTGATTTACTCTTGTCTCCAAAGTCTGAAGGTCCAGTTTTTTCCTACACTTGGTTTTATGACTAGAATTAAAATTTCCAGTTCTCTTTTTGAAAGTGCTACTGGAGCTGTCCATGTGCGCATCCATTACCAACTCTATTTACCTCTGAGGTTGCTTTCTGGGTGGGTTTTTCCTTTTCCTTCAGTGCTAGGGATGGAAACTATGGCCTTGCACATGCTAGGATTTATCACTGAGCTACATCTTCAGCACCACGTTTTAGATGTTGAGTAGAGTTTAATACTACCCCGTGCTCCTGTACTCCTGACTTACTACTTTCAGAGATTTAATTTCTGAAGTACTTTTTCTTTCCTTCCTTCCCTCTGTACCTTCCTCTCTTTCTCTCTCCTTCTCTCCCTCTCCCTTCTCTCTTCTGTCTTTCTTTCTTTCTCATAAATCTACTTTATTTTTTTCCCATAATTTTATTGATAAACAAATAGCAATGAGACAGTTTCAAACCAAATTGGTAGGACAGTTTCAATAATTAACACATTGCATACATTCTTCCTAGTGGTTATTTGCTGTACAAGATGCAGACATGATATCCTATTTACAAACACCATTAGAACAAATCACTCTATTCATTAAGAGAATGTAACTATATATCTATCCTAACCACTTTGTATACACAGATACAAAATGGACGTACATATGTATCCCCTTTTCTCGTTAAGTTCCGTTATTTGAATATTATAGGTGTGTTAACTCAGCAAAATATTCTAAAAGAGTCCAGTAGCCCATAATAGTATTGGGTCTTCCGCTTCACTCGCAATGTCAGAAATTGTTGACCTGAGTCCCCTAGAGCTCAACATAACAGCATGGCTTTACTTCTTATATTTTGTTTTTATACTTTTCTACTGGATGGTTAAGACCAAGTTAAAGCAGGACCTATGCAACAAGAGTTGTAGCTTTTGAGTCTGATAAGGTCAGTGAAATCCCCTCAGGATTTATGCTGAGATCCTGTACCTCAAATTATAGAACCTTTGTGAGTGTCAGCCATGTGGATGAGTCATGGCCATTGCTTGGCCAGTGTGCCCTCTGTGAAAGAAGTCTACTTTATTGATGTGTAATTTACATAAAATAAAATTTATGCACTTTAAGTGTATAGGTTGATGTCCTTCTCGGGGCTTGTTTAACCATTTCAATCAAGAAATCACTATCATTTCCTTAGAAAAGTTTGTTATCTCCCTTTTCAGACTGTCTTTTCATGCCACCGTCTACCCCAGGCAACTACTGCTCCAATTCTTGTCATTGTAGATTATCTGTAAGTGAAATCATTCAATATGGGCCCTTTTTTCCTACTGTGCTTTTCATTAAGCATAATTGTCTCAAGATTCACCTATATTATTGCATATAGGAATAGTTGATTGTTTTGATTGCTTGGTAGTTTTGCACTAGGTACAATTTATTTATTCAATCATCAGTTGATGGGTGTTTTCTGGCTGTTGAGAACAGAATTGCTATAAATGTTAATATAAGCTTCTTATATGGACTTAGGTTTTCATTCTTCTAGTGAAAAATGCCCATGAGTGCCGGTACAGCACGTGATACTGTGGATTGAACCCCGGTCCCTGCTCCTGTCTAAGCAGGTGTTTAGTCCACTGAGCTATCTTGCAGGCCCTTGGTCTTCTTCTTACACAGACAAACTTGATTCACCTGGCTTATTCACAAATGAGCCATGGATCTATTCCTTACCAGTTTTGGGCTGTTTTGTGGTTGGGAAGTAATGCTCAAAGTCTTTTTGAGCAATCACAGCACTAGGGAGGCTGAGACAGGACAATCACCATGAGTTTGAGAGCAGCCTAGGCTACAAAGTGAGTTTAAGGTCAGCCTGAACTGCATAGTAAAACTGTGTTTCAAAAAGACAAAAAAAACCAACATGTCTTTTGAAAACTGAGATAGGTGATTGTACACCAGCTGGGAGAAAGGAGATCCTGGCTCAGTCTCTTTCAAAATCTCTGCGCATGTGTCATACATGTAAAAGCATCTCAATTTTTACTCAACCTTGCTTTTTTTTTTTCTTTTGCAGAACCAGGGATTGAACTCAGGCCCTTGCACTTCATTCCAGAAGTGCTTATTTTACTAAGCCATCTCTCCAGCCCCTCACTCAACCTTGTAATTCCAGTTTGTCTTTGAATGCAGCCATTTTATCTACTGATTTAAATACAACTGTCAGTCACTCCGAAGTGACAGACTTAGTTCACTGAGCAGGTATTCTGTCACTGAAATGTGGTGCCAGTGGTGACTGTGTTTCAGAAAGACATATCTGGACCAGCTCTTGTAACTCAAAAGCCCTGCTTAGTGATCTACCTTTAGTAAGCCATCTCATTTCTGTATGTAAGAGATGTGCTATGACTTGTATCTCAATGTCTGCCCCACTGAGCTTCATGGGCTCATAGGTGAGGCTTTCTGAAACTTGCTGGATCTAGTGTGTGATACTGGGATTAAATGTGTGTGTGCTACCATACTAGCCTACTGATTTGAATTGCATAGTTCTGGGTATGGATATTGTGAAGCCCCACCCGGGCTGTGGGTGGCACTAATTGATAGGCTAGTTTCCTGGATGGAACAGAATGGGACAGAAAGAAGGCAGGGCCCCTGCTGCTACTTGCTGCCTTTTGCTTGCCACATCATGGACTGTCTCCCCTCTCCCATGCCTCTTTGCCACATCCATCTGCTTTGGAACCAGCTGACTATGGACTGTAACAGCTGTGAGCTGAAGCAAAGCTTTCTTCATGTAACTTTGGGTATTAGGTATTTTGTCTCAGCAACGAGGAAGTAACTAAGACAGGATGTGTGCACTCTGCACCTATCTCTTCACAGTGCTGTGTGAGTGGATGAGAACCAAGGCCATGTTCTTTCCTGGGGTTGGTTGGTCATTTTAAACACATCCTGTGAGACATTGAGCTTAGGTAATGTCACTTGGCTAGCTAAATTTCTGGATGGGTAACACAGTGCACAGACTCATCCAAAAGGGAGCTACTTTTTCAGAGGAGCAAAATTGGAAGGCCTTCCAGTCATGGCAGCTGGCGAGGACAGCAATGGTAAATGAAATAATGTGCAGGCCATGTATAGACTGAAGTGTTGCATTTTGACATCAAGCCTGGCACCAGATGCAGCTGTACAATTGGAGTACATCACCTCATCTGTTACTATAAAGCCTGCCTCCAGCTGCAATTTATTTGTTACGTGCCACTCACTAAGAGGGTTTTGCTGTGAATCTGCAAAGGATTTACGGTTCCTGGGCAGTCAGCTCTCTGCTAATGTTAATATGCATTTGCAACTGCACTGCAGGGCTGGCATCACCCGCTCAAATCCACCTCAGATCAGCAGGCATCAGATTCACAGAAGTGGTGCACAAGCCAGGTTCCCTCTCAGGACCTTCTCTCTCCTAGGAGAACTGCATGCTGCGTGCTGCTCCTGGTGTGACAGGAGGTGGAACTCAAGCATGTGAGCCATGAGGAGCTCAAATTCTGCAGGCTGGCTTGCTCACTGCTCACCTTCTACTGGGTAGCCCACTGTCCTGACCAGTACAAACTAGTACTGCTCTATGGCCAGGGGTCAGGAGCCCTTGCATTAGAGTACTGTGCTTCCCTTGTGAACAACAGATTTTGGAAAGGCCCAAATCCTTAATTTAAGAAACAGTGGAAACTTGGTGGTGCAAGTTTATAATCCCAGCACTCTGGCAGGCAAAAGGATTACAAATCAGAGCCTTGCCTGGGCAAGTGAGTGACTTGGTGAAATTCTAGCTCAGAATGGAAGATAAAAAAGGGCTAGGGATGTAGCTTAATGTGAAAGGTCTGGATTGAGCCTCTACTTCTGCAAAAACAAAAAACAAACCAAAACAGTGCAAGTGGTCCTAGATTTCCTAAGCTGTGCCACCTGACTAAGGAAACAGTCCCCCATCTTGGGAAGCACCAGGACTACACCAGAAAGGATTTAACATAGGAAATGGTAAAAAGTTGGTGTTGAAGAAGTTAGAATATTTATACTGGGATAATTTAGGCTAGTGGCCTTTTTCAATATCAGGATTAATTATTCTTAATTAATGGTAACTTTTTAATATTTTTCTATTTTAAAAGAGAATAAGAAATAGTAAAAACAAAATCCATTAGAAATGATATAGAATTTCACTAAACAAAATGATAGGAATTTAACAATTTTTTTTCCTCATTAAACTTTGTTTTAATGGGTCTCAAAATTCTGCGACAGATTTTTGGTCAAGTTGTTTCCATTAAAAAGTACTGATTTTAAAAACTAATAACTTAAAAACTGCCTCCCCACAAAAAATGGTCCACAAAACATTCTCCTTTCCTTCTGAAGGTTTTATGATGAATTGTTATCATTAACCAGTCTTTCACTGTTAAACTTAAATGGCCAATTGGGAGAAACAGTTCTGAGACTGGTCTTCCACCACTGATTAAAACTGTGGTGTCAGGTGTCAGGGTTAATATTCATTTAGCCTTCTGAGCTTTCTGGGCAGACTTGGTGACCTTGCCACCTCCAGCAGTCTTCTTGTCTGCTGCTTTGATGACACCCACAGCAACTGTCTGTCTCATCTCACGAACAGCAAAATGACCCAGAGGTGGGTAGTTAGAGAAGCTCTCGACCCACATGCACTTGCCTGGAACCATGTCAACAATGGCAGAATCACCAGATTTCAAAAACTTGGGCCCATTTTCCAGCTTCTTACCAGACTGGTGATCAATCTTTTCTTTTAGCTCAGCAAACTTGCAAGCAATGTGAGCTGTGTGACAATCCAGGACAGGGGCATAGCCAGTTCTGATCTGGCCAGGATGGTTTAGGATGATCACCTGAGGCAGTGAAACCAGCTGTTTCCATTGGTGGGTTGTTTTTTCTGTCACCAGTCACATTGCCACTCTGGACATCTTTGACAGACACGTTCTTGACGTTGAAGCCCACATTGTCCTCAGGAAGAGCATCACAGTACATTTCAACAGACTTTACTTCAGTTGTGATGTTGACTGGAGCAAAGGTGACCGCCATCCAGGTTTGACAACACCAGTCTCCACTTGGCCCATAGGTACAATGCCAATACCACCAATTTTGTAGACATCCTGGAGGGGCAGCCGCAAAGGCTTGTCAGTGGGGCGAGTGGGTGGGAAGATGCAATCCAAAGCTTCAAGCAGTGTGGTTCTGCTGGCATTGCCATCTTTACGAGTGACCTTCCATCCTTTGAACCAAGGCATGTTAGCACTTGGCTCTAGCATGTTGTCACCATTCCAACCAGAAATTGGCACAAAAGCTACGGTGTCAGGGTTGTAGCTGATTTTCTTAACAAAGGTGCAGACTTCCTTAACAATTTCCTCATATCTCTTCTGGCTGTAGGGTGGCTCCATGGAATCCATTTTGTTAACTCCAACAATTAGCTGTTTTACAACCAGCATGTAAGCCAGAAGGGCAAGCTCATAGATCTGCCTATTCTCCCATTCTTTGAGATACCAGCTTCAAATTCACCCAATGCCAGCAGAAATAATCAGGACAGCACAGTCAGCCTGAGATGTGCCTGTAATCATGTTTTTGATGAAGTCTCTGTGTCCAGGGGCATCAATGATGGTCACATCATACTTATTGGTCTCAAATTTCCACAGCGAGATGTCAATGATGATACCATGCTCACGCTCAGCTTTCAGCTTGTCCAAGACCCAAGCATATTTGAAGGAACCCTTCCCCATCTCAGCAGCCTCCTTCTCAAATTTTTCAATGGTTCTTTTGTCAATGCCACTGCATTTGTAGATCAGATGGCCAGTGGTGGTGGACTTGCTGGAGTCCGTATGTCCAATGATGACAATATTAATGTGAGTCTTTTCTTTTCTTATGTTGGCTTTGATTTAGTGGTGGTGTTCACTGTACCTGTGCTCTCGTGGCAAACCCATTGTGAAAAAGTCAACAATGGTTGTTATATTGCATATTGTTGTCTTCAAATCAGTTGTTCAGATTGCCAGATATAAGCATGCAAAATTGGTCAAAAAATTAAAAAGGTTAGAGAAAAAATTTAAGCATTAGCTGCTCTTTTCAATAG
>NW_004524856.1:2183796-2191176 GCF_000260255.1 Octodon degus
CCTTTATTCTTTCTTTTCTACTTTCCCTCATCCAGTAGTTCTTTCCCTTTGAACAGTTTCTTTCCCTTTGACAGTATCCATTGTACTTTTCAGATCCTATTTAGTTTTTCAGGTTCTTACACTAGGGAGACAGTACATGTGGGTTTGATTTATTTCACTTATGAGTATGGCCTCTAGTTGCATCCATTTACCTATAAAAACCTCGAGTTTATGTTTCTTTATAACTAAGTAATACTCTGTTGTATAAAAATACCACATCTTTTTCATCCATTTCTCAAGTGATGGGCATTTTGGTTGTTTAATGGCAACTTTTTATCAAGCTTTGGAACTCCCTTTCCTATGGCTAGTTTGGAGACTTTTTTTTTTTTTTTTTTTTTTTTTGCAACAGGGTCTTGCTGTGTAGCTCAGGCTGACTGTGAATTCATGATCCTCCTGCTTATTCTAGTCCTGTGCCTGGCTGGGGACAAATTCTTACTCTCCTTTCTATAGATTTGCAACTTTATGTTTGTTGTTATATAATTTCCCTAAAATAGCTTATAATATCCAAGTTTAGATGTCTTTATGTTAATATTTATGGGCCAGGGATATAGTTCAGTGGCTAAGTGCCTGCCTGGCAAGCTCAAGGTCCTGAGTTTGATTCCCTGTAGCAAAAATAAAAGTTAATATTTGTGATGGTTGTAGGGAGAAAGATATCGGCTATTTTTTTTTTTTTCAGAACCAGGGATTGAACTCAGGCCCTTGCGCTTGCCAGGGAAGCACTTACTCTACTGACCCATCTCCCTGGCCCTTACTTTGTTTTATCAAATCTTCAAAAAATAGTTACAGTATATGTTCAACACCAGTTCTATTTGATAGAAATATAATGTGAGCTATAGATGTAATTTAAAATTTTCTAGTAACCACCCTAAAAAGATCAAAAAGAGGGGTGGGCCAAATAGCTCAGCAGATTAAAGCATCTACCGGCAGACACAGGGCCTGGGAGTTCAATCCCAGGCCTGCCATGCCGGCCCTAACCCCAGGGCGCACTGAGCTGGCAATTAAGACTGGGCGTGGTGGCACATGCCTGTAATCCCAGTGCTCAGGAGGCTGTAAACAGGCGGACCACTACGAGTCTGATCTACGCAGTGAGACCCTGTACACCCTGTACACCCTGTAACCCTGTCCTAAAATACAAAAAAACCCCAAAGGAAATAGGTGAAGTTAATGTAAATGATAATTTTAGTACTATATTTCCCTGTTTCTTTAAAAATAAGACTTCCTAGGAAAATGATTTCTAGCATGAATTTAACAGAACCATCTTCTAAAAATGTACTCTACAGTATTCCATGTAGATGTTATTATCAGGGAAGCACAGTTGCAGCCCAGCATATCTGAAATATTGTTTCAACATGTAATCAGCATACAAAATTACTGAGATATTTTATATTTTTCATGTTAAGTCCTTGAGAACTGGTTTGTATTTTATAATTATTGCATAGCTCAATTTAAAATTTGTTTATTTATTTATTGTGGTGCTGAAGATTAAACCTAGGACCTTGGTCATCACATCCAGCTTATTGAATCTCAAAGAGTCTTATTTAGAAGCCTCCCTGAAGAATTTTTCCCCTTTCTTTAAAATGTCACGGTGAGATCCTCAGATTAAGAAAGGCAGTTATTAGAAAATGTGCAAGGCAGGGGCCGGGGAGATGGCTCAGTGGAATAAGTGCTTCCCTGGCAAGCTCAAGGGCCTGAGTTCAATCCCCGGTTCTAAAAAAAAAAAAAAAGAAAAAATTTCTAAAGAAAATGTGCAAGGCAAGAGCCACAGAGTTTACACCTGGCCTTATAATATCTTTCGAGCTTTTGCTTCTGTATGTCTTTCTAATGGTGTTTTCGGTTGCCACACTTTATACTTTGCTCTAGTCATGAGAAACTGCTTATGGCACTTTGAATACTGTGCTTTTCTACACCGCTATGTGTCTGCCTCTAACATAGTCTTTCACTTAAAATCTGCCTGGAATTCTCTAATTTACCCCTCAATACTCACTACAAATAGCACCTGGTTGAAGTCTGTCCTGCCATTCCTAATCTCATCTCTCAAATGAAGTAAGTGTTACTTAAACCTTCCCCCAGCACCATACTACATTATTATACTGTACTTTTCTGTGGTACTAGGATGAAAGCCAGAGCGTTGCACTGAGCTACATCCCTAGCCCTTTAACTTTTCAAAATAATTCTGAGTCAGGGTCTTGCTAAGTCACTAAATTGCAGAAGCTGACCTCAAACCTGTGATCCTCCTACTTCAGCTTCTCAGAGTACTGGTGTTACAGGCATGTGCCACCATTTCTTGCCACATTACATTTTAATTTTTCATTATAATTTCTCTTGATAGTGAGCCACTATTGATATTATAGGCTGCCTCGCTTATATTTCAAGGAAGATGACCAGTGTCTGCTTGATACCAAGCATTCAGTATTTTTTTTTTAAGTAAGAAGACATGAAGATGCCAGATAAAGTAGAAAGGCACAGTTGCCTTGGATTCTGCTCAGGGCTGTGCTTTTGCTAGTGTTGATCTCTAGGCTTAATTTTAGTCAATTATAAAATTAGAGTGTGTTACTAGCATTTTAAAGTGAGTTATAATTCTAAAAAATTATTTGATTGATGTGTGTACCACATAGATTTTATGTGGAAATGAGTAAGCTTCTCGTGTTCCTGTTATATCTTTGATGCTTAGCAAAGTACCTGTCTATCATTAAATGATTATTCAATGAACAAGTAAAGTAATTTTTGTCTATTTCATTCATATTGCTCACAAGGGTAGCAACCTGTCATGAAGAATAACCATGGTTTTTTTAATTGGTTGAGAATCTTTCTCTTTTGATGGTGAGGGCCTTGGGTATACTCAACTAAGCATATACTCTACTGCTGAGCAACACCTCTAGGACCTCGGAAAATTCTTTTGACTTGATCATGATTTGGGTTTGATCGTGATTTCATGATTATGATGATGATTTGGACATTTTTGATGATTATTTGGGAATGCACACGGGCTCAGATAAACCTCTTCTGTGTTTTTCCAACTCTGTCAAAAATTATCCTCAGGGCTGGGCATGGTGGCACATGCCTGTAATCCAAGCACTTGATCCTGTCTCAAAAAAACCAAAAAGTGAACCAAAATAAAAACAATCACAGGGTACTGAATTGTTAATTATATTTTTATTAGCAATCCTCTAAAGAACTAGTCTATTCTATTGGGAAGGAAGGGCTAACAAAACTGTGTGGAATATTAGTTATCTTTTGATTTCATTATGCTTTTGACCTATTTTACACTTGTTTTATTTTCTATGTCATGTGTCAGTAGAACTGGAACATTGGTTCTAGGACACTCACAATCCTTGGACACTCATGTCCTTTGTATAAAATGGCATAATATTTGTGTATAACTTATGTGATTTCACATACTTAAATTTTTTTTTTTTTTTTTGATACGGAGTCTCCAACCTCCTGGTCTCAAGCGATCCTCCTGCTTTGGCCTTCCAAGTGCTGCTCTTAAAGGCACTTGCCAACACACCTTGCTTTTTTCCAAATATTTTTGATCCCCTGTTGCTTGAATCCATGTACATGGCACCCATAGATATGGAAGGCTGACTGTATTGTGTAAAGTTTAATGCTACAGAGATAAGATACCAGAAAGACAGGTGAATCAACTTTGACTTGTTTTAAAGACCTCTTTGGTAGAAGTTGCTAAAATATAATCAGTCTTGCTAATTGGCTTCAGCCTTCTGCTGTTTTATTATAGTCTACCTACTCCATCCTCAACTTTTCAATGTGTTTTTCTGGTTTGATTTAGGTGTGAATCTATTGAGAAAGTATTTTAGATAATTACTTCTGTCTTTCAGTGCATAATATGTTGTTAACACTCGGTGAACAGAAATTCATTTATTAATTGAATTAAGGTTGTTTAAATAGATAGAAAGAGTTTTTGGGTAACCATGGTAACCAAAACAAGCCAGATCTTAGCTGAATAGAAGATTTTCAGTCAAGAGGGTTTAGCTACAAAGGATAGCAAAAGGTAACAGGATGTAATGAGACTAACAGTGTACTATATACTGATGCCTGGTAAAGTAGATGCTTAGGGACAGGGTCAGTTTGGCATGTTGCATTTAGTTATGGGTCTTTACAATAGTATGAAAGAGACCAGATATATAGATCCTTGTAACATTCATACTATGTGCATTTGGTCTGCAGGACTGAGTTGTGTCCTTGTTTGGGAAACATTCCTCCTACAGATGGGTTTATTCAATGCCAGATGATTCTATCCTCTAGTCAATAAGTTTAGTTCCCTAAAAGTGACTGGCTGGGTTTTATTGACCATGGTACCTCCCCTGCCAGGTAAGTATTGGCTGGGTTTTCTTACTAGAGCCAAAAAGGAAATTCTTTTATGATTAACATATCTGGCTCAGTGGAATAAGCACTTCCCTGGCAAGCACAAGGGCCTGAGTTCAATCCCCGGCTCCGCAAACAAACAAACAAACAAACAAACAAAAAACCATGATATCGGCTGTGTTTGTCACCCTGCCCCCTAGCAAGTTGCCGTCCCATACTGCAAAGTGTTATCTCCTGATGAGCACAGGCTGTGGGATTAAGATTGCTTCAGTCTCTGAGCTCGTTCTGTCCAGGACAAAAAAAAAAAAACCCAAAACATAGAGATGCTGTGGAGAAAGGAAGTAGTTGACCATCAAATTTAAGAGAAATGGTGTTCTTTTCTTTCTTTCTTTCTAAGAATACATAATATGAGATTTTTTTTCTCTTAACAATCTTTTTTTTATGGTTCTGGGAGTCCAACTGAAGGCCTCACATATGTTAAGTAAATGCTCTACTGTTGAGCTATATACTTCCAGCCTGTTTAACAAAATTTTAAGGGAATAATATTTTGTTGTGAGCTATAAGCACACAACAGATCAGCAGAGCTCTAGAGCTTAATCATCTTGTTTGACTGAAATTTTATGCCTATTTATTAGTACTTTTCCATTTCTCTCTCCCTCTCAATACCTCAAAATCATTCTGTTGCTGTGTGACCAATTCAGCAGATATATTCCAGGCCCTTTTGTATGATGAGGAAAGAACTGCAAGTGCACAGTCAAAATGGCAAGTGAAAAGCAACTACATTTATTGAAGATCATGAGAAATCGTGCTCAGGGCAAGTCCATGCTGACAAAAATATGGCATGAACAGAAAAGTGCTGCCAGAATGGCAGAAAAGCAAAATGCATGGCACACATATAAATCAGGCTTTCAGGATTGAAAGGATGTGCACTTTAGCCCAGGTGCCTCCCCTGAGTCTCTAGGTATGATAAGAATGATTGATGGGGTGCGTGTCATCTCAGAGGCTTTCAACACGAACGCCAGTTTCAGAATTCACTCTGATCTTAAACACATTTATGAGATGTAGTACTACATATTCATGAATGCTTAATAAGGTTTTAGGGTGAAAGTGCCTGAATGTCATGCCAGGAGATCCAATGCCTGTATGCTGTGCCTGGATGTCAAAGATTTCCTGGGTTTTTGTCATTATTTTCTACCTCCCTTAGGACAATGGAAGGAGGCATGGTCTTAGGTGTTTAAATGTAAAGGTATGGAAGGGAGTGTTTTCCTCTATTTCATTGTTTTACCTGCACTAATTCTACTCGGTGATTCCCTGAATTCGATTTAGATATCTCACTTAAGCAGAATCATGCAGATTTATCTTTCTGTAGTTGGCTTACTTCACTTAGCATAATGTCGTCAAGTTTCATCCATGTCAGGACAGACTGTATTTCAGAATTTTATCCTTTGTAAGACTGATAAGAATTCCATTGTAGGTATGTACCATACTTACTTTTTCCCTTTTTTGGTTTTGAGGTGGGGTCTGGCTATGTTGCTCAGGCTGACCTCAAATTCCTGTGTTTGAGTGATCCTCCTGACTCAGAGTAGCAAGTAGCTGGGACTACAGATGTGTGGTCCCACCTGACTTTTGTGTCACAGTTTATGCTACAACATCTGTGGATGGTTGCTTCCATATCTTTGCTATTGTGAATAGTGCTGCAGTGAAAATAAAAGTACTGGCATCTCTTCAATTTCCTACTTTCTATTCTGTTGGCTATGTACCCAATGGTGTGATTGCTGGGTCATATGGTATATATATTTTTAACTGTTTTGGAGACAGAGCCGCAGTATGTTCCCCAAGTAGTCTCAATGTCCTGGGCTCAAGTGATCCTCTTGCCTCAATCTCTCCAGTAACTGGGAATATAAGCATTGAGGAACTCTACAGTGTTCTATAGCAGCGTTATCATTTTGCATTCTTATCAATAGCGTGAAAGGGTTCCAACTGTTCCTCATTCTTACTAACACTTGCCTTTTGCTTTCAGACACAAGCCATTGTCATGATATGGGAGAAATCTAACTCCCAACCAGCTAGATGTCAGATTACCAATTTCATGGCTTCTGAAATCAAAGAATGAATTCTAAAGGACAAAGAGGTTAAGAGTAGGAAAAGTTTATTGGGGAATAGGAATAGGTCCTGAGAGACAGGAGGAGTCCTAAATGGATTACCACCATGGCCCTTTGTCAGGAGTAATTTATACAAGCAAAGACAATGTGGGTATGACTATAATCAATCTATAAACCAGGTGTTGTGACACAAGGCTGTAATCCCACAATTTGGGATGCTGAGACAGGCAGTCTGGGACAGTCTGTACTGCATAAGCGACTTGAAGGCCAGTTTATACTACATAGCAAGACTCTTTCTCAAAAAACAAAACAAAACAAAAAGCATAATCAACCTGTAAGATTACCAGTATAGCTACTTACCTAATACTGATCCAATAGGGAAATGGGTATGTAGCAAGCATGTATTAATCTTGGCTTATCTGTGACTTCTAAAGCAGGGACATTTTGAGGGTGGGATGATGCACATCTGGACTTAATGGAGTGGGTGGCAGTAATTATAGTGTAGCCCCAAGTTCTGCTTATCCCTTAAAGTATGCAAGTCTGGCCATTGTGACTTTATCTTCAGATCTTATCTGCTTCAAATGTGCCTCTAGTCACATTTCTTATGTCTGTTTTTCTACTGACTTCCTTGAGAGTTTCATCACTCTATGACTGTATACAAATTTCTATCTAGCTTAGCTGCCTATAATATTCACAGATGTGAGGTATATATCATTGTGCTTTTGATTGGTATTTCCATGATGATTAGTAATGTTGATCATTTGTATGTCATTTTTGGTAAATATATCACACTTTTTAATATTTTATGTCTCTGTTGGGATTCTTAGTTTTCTTCTTCTTCTTCTTCTTCTTCTTCTTCTTCTTCTTCTTCTTCTTCTTCTTCTTCTTCTTCTTCTTCTTCTTCTTCTTCTTCTTC
>NW_004524856.1:2191313-2198003 GCF_000260255.1 Octodon degus
CTTCTTCTTCTTCTTCTTCTTCTTCTTCTTCTTCTTCTTCTTCTTCTTCTTCTTCTTCTTCTTCTTCTTCTTCTCCTTCTCCTTCTTCTCCTTCTTCTTCTTTTTTGTTTTTGGGCAGAACCAGGGATTGAACTCAGGCCCTTGCACTTGCCAGGGAAGTACTTATTCTACTGAGCCATCTTTCCGGCCCCCTTAGTTTTCTTGACTGAAGGGAGCATCTACATGACAGTTATTATAAATTTATCTGTCAGGTAAATCTTATCGCTCTTTCACTTGGAATCAGTTTCTGGAGGTTTGTCTTATTCCTTTATTTGGAACATCTTTGCCTGGTCCTTCATTTCATTGACCGGACCTACTGTTATCTGGTAGATCCTTCTAAAAGTGACTTGTCAACTAAATATTGCCAACCTCTGGGTTGCTTACCTGTCCCCACTGTAGTTGGATTCCAGATTTTTCTAATCTTAAACAAAGAATTGAACAAAATGAGCAAAAAGCAGTGGCCATGTTTATCTGAGAAAGGAAAAGGAAAGAGAAAAGGTGAAACTGGCTCTGCAGAGCAAACTTGGGCCAAGTACAAGGACAAAAAGCAATAAAAGAACATTCTGGAGTGAGCAGGGTAGGCTACTGTGAAGAAGTCAACGTGGAAGCTCTTCTTGGCATCTGTACTCTTTCTACTGTCCAGATCTCAAGGAAGCCTGAAAGAATGCCTGCATATGAGTCTGGAGAGGTGGTGCTGGAATCCTACACATCAGGCTGACATCAAGTCTAGGCCATGCTATTGAAACCCTGCTTGAGTTCTCACAAGAAATCTCTATGCAGGGCTTTGGGATCTTGTGATTAAAAGAGCATGCCTACTTCCCCAGCCAGCTTTGCCATGCTCTGACCTCTTATCTCACTACCAGAAATTGTGGAGCTCTCTACTAACTTCCTCTGAGGCAGAAGCAGACAGCTATGGATTTTGTCTGCTTCCTCTGTGCTGAATCTGAAGGGGTCAACTATAGCACTTATTAGCTCATATTGTGAGAGGCTTAACTGTGCTGCAGTTATCATCAAAGATAGATGCTATATTTTTGGGTGGAAGTTGGGGTGCTGCATGGATGGATGGATCAACTCTTTCACTCTCCAGGTGGAAGCTGAGTGCTAGGAATTTTCATCTGTAGAGCTGCAGCATTTTTACTTGTCATGACTTCCATAGGGGTAATCATGCCCTGTATCCTTCTGTGGTTGTCCTCTGTGATCAGGACACACTGCTCAGAATTGTAGCACATTGCTGTGAAGGTCTCCTGGAACTATGGCATATGCAGTGTTCTGACTTCTGCATTATGGTTTCTTGTTTTGGGTTGTTTTGTACCATACCCAGTTTGTCATTTGGGACTTCCTAGAATATTGTATAGGAAAAATGAGTATCTTCCTGACCACAGATAGAGACAATGACTGGCAATGTGATTGATCCATGACTGGAGCTACTGAACATATTTGCCCAAGCATACCATGCCCTTTGGACAGTTTTAGGTTTTGGCTGCTCTCACTCAAACCAGGTTCTACAGTTTACATAGTTTCTCTTAGTTCACAATCAGAGCCATCGCATAACACTCTGCATGGTCTTACTGCAGTTCTCCTTTCTGCTCTTTTTCAGTTGTTGCAGAATCTTGGCCTTATTTGTTCCACATCCTTCCCAATATAACCAGTGCAAAATGCAGAATTGCAAATTAGAGAGCCTGAATTTAAGTTCTCGCTTGCTACTTCCTATTCTTCTTTAGGATTTCACTTCATTTTCAATTTAATTTTCTACTTTTTGTTTTACCTTTTTTTTTTCAGTGTTGAAGATTGAACCCAGAGCCTTGTGCATGCTTTTAGATCTTATAAAATGAAAGTATCGCTTACGGAGTAGATAGAAGATTAAACATGAATGCATATGAAAAGCTTTGAGACTGTAGAGAAGTATGCAAACATTAATTTTATTTTCACTTTCTTCATTCTTTTCTCACTAAAGAAGCTGCATATAATCACTGTGACTTGGACTAGCATGTTAAATGACCCAGGCTGGTCTTTGAGCAGCTTTGATTTTTGAATGACTGGATGAGCTGATGGAGGTCACAGGGAGAGACTTGGCAGGGTTGTGGAGAGATTTTTCCATTTTGTAACAGAAACTTCCTTCCTCAAGGACAGGGAAAATGTTTTATTTTCTTTATACTGTATCTAAAATGTTGTCTAATTAGAATGAATTGATACTAATTAACATGGCTGCTGCAATAGAACCACCACCTTGTTTTATCTAGGATAAATCTTATTTAAATTGAATAGATTGAAATTATGTTATAAATCATAGTTCACTTCAGTAGCCAGGAAGGTAATTTATCGTTTTGGCCAAAAATGTACAATTTCACTTGCTGTAACCTTGATGTAGCATGTTGTCTTTATGTCTCAGGACCAGTCTGCATATATAGAAGTGTTTGGGGCTAAGTTTTCAGAAGCAAAGTTCTCCTCAGCATGCTTCTCATTCAGCTATGTGATCGCTACTACCTGTACTCATCTTTGCTGACTGCATTTTATCCTAAACTACTGGAGTGCTGTCATGGCCTCAGCTCATGTCAGTCAAGTTGCTAAACTGAATGACACTGAAAATATGTTTTGGAAGGACTAGAAATATTTTGACAAGTGAGTTATATTAAATGGTAAGCATTGAAGAGAACTTTCACAAATTAAAATTATTGTCTTTATAATCAGAAATTGTTGTTGGTCTTTGACAATACTATATTAGAATTTTTTTTTTAGGATTTTTTTTCAGAACCAAGGATTGAACTCAGGCCCTTGCACTTGCCAGGCAAGTGCTTATTCAACTGAGCTATCTCCCTGGCCCTTATTAGAATTTTTTAAAAAAGAAACTTGAATTTAAAATTTAGTCAGGCCTGGTAGTGCATGCCTGGTAGAAATCCCAGTACTCAGTAGGCTGAGACAGGAGGATTGCTGTGAGTTTGAGGTCAGCCTGGGCTACAAAGTGAGCTCAAGGCCAACCTGAACTGCATAGGAGAATCATGTCTCAAAAAGAGAAAAATAATTTATTATTCTTATTATTTTTTGGTGGAACTGGGGATTGAACTCAGGCCCTTGTGCTTGCCAGGGAAGCACTTATTCTACTGAGCCATCTCCCCAACCCCCTAAAAGTTCAGAAGGATTTTTTTTTTTGGCTGGCTCAGGATGCCTTCAGGGCAGGTCTCGTTTGGCTTCAGGATGAAGGGATTGAATCACAGCATCCTGAGCCTGATAGCTCTGTTTAAGCAGGCATTTAAACAACTGAGCTAAGGGGCAGGCCCCCTATATTGGTTTTTTGTTTCCTTTTCAAATATATTTCAAGGATGGGATATAGCTCAGTGGTATAGCCTAGCATTCTGGAGGTCTTAGGTCAGATTTCAAGTACCACAATATGCCTTTTAAAATAAACGAATACTTGAACTTTTACAAACATTACTTAAAAACCTTCCTTGAGCTTATTTGGTGTGATGGTGCATGCCTATAGTTGTAGGTAACTCTAGTTCAGTGCAAAGGCCCCTGATTCAGCCCTTAGTACCATTAAAAACCAAACCAAACCATAAAACTTTCCTGATCTCACCCACTTCTGTGCAAGCATGTGCATGTGCATGCATGCATACGTGTGTGTGTGTGTGTGTGTGTGTGTGTGTGTGTGTCTGTGTGTGAGTTTAGTTCAGGGTCTTATGCTGAGCAGGTGCTGAACTATAGAGCTATACCCCAAGATCTTTTTTGAGACAAAAGTCATCAATGAGTTACCCAGGCTGCCCTCAAATTTGGCATTCTCCTGTCTCAACTTTCCCAGTAGCTAGGATTTCAAGCAAAGACTAGAATATATACCTCTTAACACAACATAAAATTACCTGATATTGAAGGAGCCTTTTTTTCTGGTTGGTGGGAATTGAACTCACAGCCATGCTCATAGAAGGGAAAGATTTGATCACTGAGATACACCTCCTCCTGATATAGGGGAAAGGACCTTCCGACCTAAAAGGTACCTGGGACGTGTTTGTGTTCTGTGAAGGTGAAGAGTGAATTTTAGGAACAGCAGAGGTTAAGTGCAGAATATATTTATTTATTGTTTATTTATTTTTTAATGTATTTAATACAGTGTCTACAGGGTCTCACTACATAGATCGGACTCGTAGTGATCCTTCTGTTTTCAGCTTCCCAAGTGCTGGGATTACAGGCTTGCGCCCCTACACCCAATCTCAATTGCCATTTTAGTGTACTGGGGGGGAGTTGGGGGGCAGCATGGCATGTTGGGGATCAAATCCCAGTCCCTGCGTCTGCCTAAGCAGGCACTTTAATCCTCTGAGCTAGCTGGCCAGTCCTTATTATATTTATTGAGGGAAAGAAAGCTTCTGTCCAAGAACGGGACAGAAGGGCATCCAAATGGGTTAGCCAGGATCCTACCTTTTCTAGGGGTTTTATAGAGCAAAACTACCAGGTGAGGTTGGTCTAAGGTAGGAAACATGGGAACTCGCAAGGTGGGCACGAGGTGGGACAAAACTATGGTCCACCAATAAGATTGCAAGCATGACTGCTCAGGTAAAATTGTTCAGATTGGGATCAAATGGGGAAGCGAGTCATGTAGCAAGCCAACACGAATACAGAGCAGGGGTCTTCCTGTAAGGGTTAGGCTAATGACTCTTCTTGGCTCTTTTAAGGTGATGGATATCTATTAGAATATCAATCCCTGGTGCCCATCCCCAGGGTGATATGTGGGTGCATTTGTTTACTCTTATGTCTTGAGGTCTGGCCCAGAGGTGCCTGTCTCTCTCACAGCTACAAAGTGTCTGGTCTCCCATATGGCTCCTTGAGGACCTAGCCTTGTCTGACTGCCTATAATATTTCTAACTCAGCTGCCTACAACACTCAAGCAGTTAGAAACAGTGGAGCTGAGTTGTTTCTTCCTGTCTTCTATTTAATTCAAAACAGCACCCTATGGCTATTCTTGTTTCCATTGTTCAAGGAGAGGTAGAAAATAAAATAGCAAAAGTTTAGGAGATTGCTAATGCCCTAGGCTATAGCACATGGGCATTAAATCTCCTAACCTGATCTTCTGCTCACATTTACCCTACTTCCGCCTCATTACAGCCTCATAAATGTGCATTCTATCTCATAAATATAATTGAGATCAGTGAGCTCTAGGGTGAGCTTGAGTGCTATGAGCCCTTCAGATGGCTCAGAGCCCTGTCAGACATTCCTGTTACTCACACCTTGAGATTGTTTGGAGACACCTAAAGCAGACATGTGTGGCCTTTAAATTCTGAAAGCTTGTGTTATCAGCCCTCCCTTTTCTATTCCTGTTGCTACTTTTGACCTGTATGCAGTGTTTTTCTGTCATCCTGGCATTTTTATTGGTCTGTATTATACCTTTGTTGGCGTGGACTGGCCTTGGGCACAAGTTCCCATGCCCTTCAATAAATTTAGCTGTTTACTATGTTCTATTAGGTGTATGCTTGGCAAATCTTTCCTCTTTGCACACTAGAAGCTACACTATTTTTGGCTTATTCCATTTCTGTCCATGATATTTTATATGGCTCTTTCCATTAAGTAATTTATAGGAAAAAGTAAGGTAGGAGTTTTCATATGTCTTATTTGAACCGTTTGAAGTATGTGTGGTATTTCTGGATGTGGTGGCACATATATAGAATCTCAGATACTCCCGAGGCTAACAAAGGAAGAATGTGAGTTTGAGACCAGCCTGGCCAATATAGTGAGATGCTGGCCCAAAATAAAATTTCCTAATGGTTTGGGCATGTAGCTCAGCTGTAGAATGCTTGCTTGCTTGGCATGTATGAGACCTTAGGTTCAATTCCCAGCACTGCCAAAAAATTGGCATGTTTTTCCTAATCTCTCCACTTTTTAGTGTTTACTGAAAATTTTATGTGCTCTAAAAAACATTCAAACATAATCTGCTGTGTGAAGGCCTTGCTTGAATCTGTTTTCTGACATTTAACTGGAAAATTTTTATAGCTGATTTATTATTTCTTAAAGTTCATTGTTTTTAAAAGTTTTGTAGCTGTCTGCTTTTTAAATAAATCTGTTCATTGGGACTGGCACTGTAAGAGCTTGCCTAGCATTTTGAAGCCCTAGGTTCCATACCCAGCACCAAACAAAACTGTTTTGTTTTAGCAGTTTGAAAATCATTTGGAAAGTGCTGTCATAGTACTGCTATAAATTTCAACATTCTCTTAGTTTGATGTTTGGAAGCATTGTAAGAAATTAGTGGCATGTATTTTATAGAAATTTCTGATACATGAGTTTGGAAAAAAAACCCCTCAATTTTGTTGATATGGAGGGTATCAACTGTGATTGTACATCATGCCTAGGTTGTAAGGAATTCTATGGCCTAATAAGATTTAGTTATATGGAGGATCTGGAGTTCAGATGGTTTAGAAAACACTGACATCATTTGTACAGATTCAAGAACTGATTGATGTTGTCTATAATTGGGCATGTCATTTTTTTCTCACAAAGTAAGGTCAGGACTTCAGAGCCAGCATAAATTAAGTCTAATGCTTGAAAATACTGATAAATATTTGACTTTCATAGAACACACATTCACAACTTCAGAATTTTTACATTGCTTGGTCTTGATGACGTTGCTGTGTTTTGTAGTTTTTAAAAAATTAAACAAATATTTTATTTTATTTT
>NW_004524856.1:2198249-2207351 GCF_000260255.1 Octodon degus
TTTTATTTATTTATGTGTTTGTGTGTGGCCAGCTCAGCCCACCAGGGGGCGGGGCTGGCTGGCATGTGGTGCTGGGGGATTGAACTGCGGTCCCTGCGCTTTGCTAAGCTTGTTCTACGTAGGTGCTTTAGACCACTGAGCCATCTCACCAGCCCATATTGAATATTATAGGTGTGTAAACTCAGCAAAATATTCTAAAAGAGTCCAGTAGCCCTAAACAAATATTTTAAAGAGAGAAAAATAATAAAGACATCAGAAATAATACAGAATTTCAAAAACCAAGATGATATGAATTCAACAATATCATATCATATCAAGTTTATTTGTACAAATAAACTTGAGGCAGGATTAAAAAAAATCCACATTTACAGACCTGCCTTTAAACATTAGAAAAATTACCCTTACCTCTGAAATCCACCTTTGAAGATATATATTCAACTGGGTTCCCCACTACTAAGTACTTTCCTACCTTGCTACAAAGGGGAGGGGAAAAGAACTATTATCGGTGACTATAATGTGCCTAGGATCTTATATGTGTTATTTTGTTTCTTTTGCTATATTGCATATTGTTGTCTTCGAAGTAGTTGTTCAGGTGCTTTGCAGTTTTAAGATTACCTATAATAACACTATTGTTTGTAAAGGGCAATAAATTTGCTTTCTGAGAATGAATAATGATGATTACATTATAAATAAGTGACTTCCAGGGAATACCAGTTTTGTTGAAAACTGTACCGTATCATAGTCAAAAGAAACTTTTTCTCCAGCTTTTACCCTAAGGATTATTTCAAGTTCTTCATGTTATAGTGATTTGCAAAAGATTTAGGAAGAGTTTCCAAATGATTTGCTATTTTTAATCAGTGGTAATTTGCATTTATCATCCAGAACCTGATCATAACAGATGATTCCCATAACATACTGGTGGCAATTTATAGATTCTTCAGGGAGATAGCAGGTATCAACAGAAAATCTGTGTGTGACATACAGGATGCTCAGGTTGACAAAAAAATAATTTTGTTGGCTGGGTGTGGTGCTATATGCCTATAATCCCAGCACTGGGGAGGCTGAGGCAGGAGGATTGCTGTGAGTTTGATTCCAGTCTGGGCTGCAATGTGAGTTCAAGGTCAGCTTGAACTGCATAGTGAAGCCTTGTTTCAACAAGGCCAATAAGAGCCTGAAAGAGCAAATAGGATCCGAGAGGTACAATGGATACTGTGAAAGGGAAAGAAGCTGTTCCAGGGGAAGGAACAGCTAGGATGAGGGAAAGCAGAAAAGAAAGAAAGAAGGAAGAGAAAAATAAATATATATGGATATATGCAGGATGGCTTAGATAACTGCTGCTGATTTCTGCTGGTCTATTCAAAAGAGCAGTTAATGCTTACTTTTTTTTTTTCCTTTGCAGGACTAGGGATTGAACTCAGGACCTTGTGCATGCCAGTCAGAAGCTTATGCCACTGAGCTGTCTCCCTGGCCCTTTTTTTCTCCTTTTAAATTTTTTGACCAATCTTAGGGGCTTATATCTGGCAATCTGAACAACTAATTTGAAGACAACAATATGCAATATAACAATCATTGTTGAATTCCCATCATTTTGTCTAGTGAAATTCTGTATTGTTGCCAAAGTTTTTCTTTGAACTATTTTTTATATTCTCCTTAAAAATAAAAAGACAAATAAATAATTTTGTATATGGTACTTTTGGTGGTGGGATTGAACTATGATAGGCTTTGATGATTTGTTGTTTGGACTAATGTATAAGTAAAAAATACTTTTCTGGTTAACCATATCATAACATATAGAAGTCTATTTTTTGAGTTATTTTTATTTTTTAAAATTAATTTTATTGAGAAACAAATAGCAATGAGACAGTTTCAAAACTGATTAGTAGGACAGTTTCAATAATTAATACATTGCATATTGTTGTCTTGTTAGTGGTTATTCATTGTACAAGAATGCAGACATGATATCCTGTCCAAACACTATCAGTACAAATTTTTCTTCTCATTGAATTAAGAGAAAGTAGCGCATATGTATACTATTTTGTATATATAGATACAAAATGCTCTTTCATTTGTATCCCCTTTTTTGTTTAGTTTTGTCAGAGATGGGTATTCCCTTGCCATTTAAATATGGTAGGTGTGTGAATTCAGCAAAATAATCCAATATAGTCCAGTAGTCCATAATAGTAGTGGGTTATCCATTGGACTGGCAATGTTGGAAGTTGTTGACTTGAGACTCTTACAGCTCAGCATATTAATATGGCTTCACCTTTTCTACCTCATTTTTATACTTTTCTGCTGGAAGGTTAAGACCAAGATAAAGCAAGACCTATATAACAAGAAATGTAACTTTTGTATCTGCTAAGGTCAGTCAGATCCCTTCAGGATTTACCCTGAAGCCCTGTACTGCAGGGCTTTGGAGATAAAACCCACTGAAAATAATGACACAAAATTTCAAACCAAGACAGAAGGAGAGTAACAACGGCTAATGCATTGCTCATTGTTATCTTCAAAGTTGTTGCTCAGATTATAAGATATAGGGATGAAATTTGATCAAATAATAAAAGCATAAACCTTTCTTTTCAATGAAGTTAGTAGTATAGCTATCTTCTTAACTATCATATATATATATATATATATATATATATATATATATCCTTGTATATATCCTTGATAAAAGTATAAAAGTATATATTCCTGTGGCATAGGTGTGCCTGCCTGGCAAGTGCAAGGTCCTGAGTTCAATCCCTGGAACCTAAAAAAAAAAAAAAAAAAAAAAAGGCACTAATGTCCCTGCTCAAAAGTATATATTCCTGTATATTTTTCCTTTCCTCTTCATCTTCACCCAGCCCAGTCTCTCTTCCTTGTGAACAGTTTCTTCCATTTCCCAATCTCTATTTTCTCCCTACTATAAGAAGCTAAAAAAGTACATGAGGCCAAAATGAATTTTTTTGAAACAATGTCTTGCTATGTTGCTCAGGGAGGACTTGAACTCAAGATCCTCCTCCTGAATAGTTGGATTATAGGAGTGTGCTGACACACTCAGCTCTATTTTCTTTATTTTAAAGCTTAATGGCATATTGAGGGAAGAAAAATGTTTCAGAAACCAGGGCAAAAAATTGTGCTCAATTCAATATAAACAATAAATTTCATTCTTTATCCCTTTGAGTTTCAGTTATCTCATCTGTTAAAGATTAATATTATAAATATTCTCGCCTCCCACTGTTGAGCAAAAGAAACAAAATAACACATATAAGGTCCTAGGCACATTATAGTCACCGATAATAGTTCTTTTCCCCTCCCCTTTGTAGCAAGGCAAGAAAGTACTTAGTAGTTGGGAACCCAGTTGAATATATACCTTCAAAGGTGGATTTCAGAGGTAAGGGTAATTTTTCTAATGTTTAAAGGCAGGTCTGTAAATGTGGAATTTTTTTAAATCCTGCCTCAAGTTTATTTGTATAAAGAGCACAGGAGGACACCAGACCCCACAGATGGCACCCCAGGAGTCACACCAGTCCTTCTGTTTTCATATCAGCAGATAAGAGTCTTTTACTGTGGAGCCTTCGGGGGGGCCTTGGCTAGAGCAGAACCTGGAGCCTGGGCCTTGGCTGGAGCCTGGGCCTTGACTGGAACCTGGGCCCTTGGCCGGCAAGGCCTGCAACCCTTGGAAGTGCAGGCATGGATATGCTTCCCAAGCTTGGTGGGCAATATAGGGAAGTTGAGTAAGCCTGCGGTTTACTCCCTTTGGAATGATCTTGGGTTTGACCTCTTCGGGCTTGACGAGGGCCTTGATAGCCTCAGCACGTGCACTCATGATCTTGGCATCATTTGCTTGTGTTTTCTTGAAACCCTTCATGTTGTGCTTCTTGGAAATATGCATGTTCTTAAGGAACTTGGGATCTACCCACTTCAGAGATTCGTATCTTTGTGACCAAGGTCTCTTGATGCCATTTCTGTGCCATTTTCGGAACTGGTTGTCATAGTGTGGTTCTTGGACTTGGCCATAACTGCACTGTAAACCATGGCGAGCAAGCACCTGGAACAGGAAGATCTAAAATGTGGAAATTGTCTTAATTCTTTAACACACTTTGGGGAACATTTACTTGGTCAAACACTTCCATTTTTGTGACTGCTCATTTAAAAAATGTAACAGTTTTGTTAAGATATTGTGACTATTAATCCCAATATATCAATTTTATTGGATTAATGAATGCCTTGAAGATTAGTAAAGTACCCTCCTGGACAAGTCTGCTTGGCCTTGGGTGGGATATATGATCCTTGCCTGTTCATTTGTCTCTAGCATAGTTCCCCTGATTTCTCTTCAATTGTAATGAGTTAAAAAGCTTTCTCTACCACTTTTGTATTATGATGTTCCTGTGATCTGAAGCCCCAAACAATGGGCTAAATTAAATTTTTTTGTCCTTTAAGCTGTGAGTGTTGGGTATTATATCCAGCAATGAGAAAGCTGACTAATTCAGGTATAATTTATGTACCATACAATTTCTCTCTATATATTTTAAATCTTTTTCATTTCTCTGTTGTCACAATTCATATTTCATAATATACCTCAGTCAGTTGTTACAAAGCATAATGTAAAGATACATCATATAAAGATTTAACATTGGTACTGTGTATCTAGCTCATGCACAGGTTTTTAATTTTTATTTCTCTTAGGTATATAACTAAGAGTAAAATTTCTGAATCATATGGTAACTGAAGAGTAAAATTTGTGAATCATATGGTAACTGTTTGATGAGTCAGGTGGTAACTCTGTTTAAGCTTTTGTAGTACTGGCAGATCATTTCCCAAAGTGGATGTATCACTGTACTGCCCACTGGTAGTACATGGTGGATCCAGTTTTTTTTCTTTTTGCATCCTTGCCAACATATTTTATGATATGTCTTTTTTTTTTTTTTTTGCAGTACCAGGGATTGAACTCAGGACCCTGCCCTAGCCAGGCAAATGCTTATTCTACTGAGCTATCTCCCCGGGCCCTGATTTATCTTTTTGATTATAGTCATCATAGTGGATGTGAAGTAGCATCTCACTGTCATGAGTATTTTTAATGTTAACTTTTGTTTTTGAGTTCTGGGAATTGAATCCATGGTCTTGCACATGCTAGACAAATGCTCTGCCATGCAGCCAGATATCGTCTCTTTGTTTTCTTTGTATTTTTAGGGAAGGGTCTACAGGGTGTTCAGGGTCTCACAACTAGATCAGACTCATAGTGATCCTCCTGTTTACAGCCTCCCAAGTGCTGGGATTACAGGCGTAGTGGCCTGCACTATGCCCAGTCTTAATTGCCATCTCAGTGCACCCCAGGGACGGGGCCAGCACGGCAGGCCTGGAGATTGAAACGCAGGTCCCTGGGCCTGCTTGCAGGTGCTTTAATCCACTGAGCTATCTGTCCAGCCATTCATCAATGTATTTTTGAAATTCTGATAAAACATATATAGCATAAAATTTACCATCTTAATTCTTTTAAGTGGAAAGTTCAGTAGTAGGAAGTAGGTTTACATTGTTGTATTGTTGGACAGCCATTCTTCAGAACTCTTTCCAACTTGTAAAGTTGAAGCTCTATACCATTAAACAACTCCTCTTCTCCCACCTGATGCCCTGGAAACCAACATTCCCCTTGTTATAAGTCTGATTACACTTGGTACCTCATGTAAATAGAATCGTGTAGTATTTGTATGTTTTGACTGGCTTCTTTCATTTAGCGTGATGTTCTTAGGGTCCATGTGTGTTGTTGGATGTGCCAAACTTCCCTGCCTGCTGAGGGCTGATTTATATTCTATTGTACCAATGCACCATGTTTTTTATGCACAAGTGTGAATGGACATTTGCTCTCACATTTTAACTGATGCAAGTAATGTTGCCATGGTCATGGGAGTGTAAATATGTGTTCAATTACTGGCTTCAATTCTTATGGATATATACCTAGAAGTGGAATTGCTGGTTATCATGTGCTAATTCTATTTTTAAGTTTTTGAAAAATTACCATACTGTTTTCATCATGGCCATATCATCTTACAGTTTCATCATCAGCGTACGAGCCTACCAGTCTTTCCACATCGTCACTAACATATTATTTTCAGGATTTTGATAGTAGAAACCTCAGTGGATATGTGGTTGTATTTGAGTGAGATTTTGATTTGCATTTCTCTGATGGCTAATGCTGCTGGGCTTTTTTCATGTGCTTGTAGATCATTACATATCTTCACTATAGAGATTTCTCTTAAGATGGTTTGATAATTTTGAAGTTGGATTATTTTCGTTTTTACTATTAGTAGCAGAATCTTTATATTCTGCAGATAGAGATCCCTTATGAGCAACATTGCAAGTATTTTCTCCCATTCTGTGGGCTGGGTTGTCTTCCTAATTTCCTTTTTTTGAGGTGGTCTTTTTTTCCCATAATTTTATTGAGAAACAAATAGCAATGAGACAGTTTCAAACCAAATTGGTAGGACAGTTTCAATAATTAACACATTGTATACATTCTTCCTAGTGGTTAATTGCTGTACAAGATGCGGACTTGATATCCTATTTACAAACACCATTAGAACAAATCCCTCTATTCATTAAGAGAATGTAACTATATATCTATCCTAACCATTTTGAATACAGATACAAAATGGACATTCATCTGTATCCCCTTTTTTTGGTTAAGTTCCATCATTTAAGTGTTATAGGTGTATAAACTCAGCAAAATATTCTAAAAGAGTCCAGTAGCCCATAATAGTATTGGATCTTCCACTTCACTGGCAATGTCAGAAATTGTTGACCTGAGTCCCCTACAGCTCAACATAACATTATGGCTTTACTTCTTATACTTTGTTTTTATACTTTTCTGCTGGGTGGTTAAGACCAAGGTAAAGCAGGACCTATGCAACAAGAGTTGTAGCTTTTGGGTCTGAGAAGGTCAGTGAAATCCCCTCAGGATGTATCCTGAGATCCTGTACCTCAGATTGTAGAACCTTTGTCAGTGTCAGCCATGTGGATGAGTCATGACCATTGCTTGGCCAATGTGCTCTCTGTGAAAACCTGAGAGAAGTTTTTCTCTCCATGTGGCTCTCCTTAGGCACACTCTACATCATTGATCACTTTCCTCTTTGGCCCCATAATCTCCTTGATCAGAAAATTCGGGACACTACTGAGTTACATGATGTTACAGTACAAGTTCTCATATGTCCTGAGTCTTAATTGACCTTAGAAGGCTAAGGCCAAAATCTTGGCTTTCTTTGCAGCCCTCCTTTTTCTCTAATTTTGGTCTGCAAACTTAGGTTGTTAACCATCCAGAAGACAAGCTTATTGTTATTACCTTACAACCTAGGCTGTTAAGCTTAACCTCACTATCTGTCTGCATATCAAACATCTTAGGCATAATATGGAACAGGTATTTTTCATCAAGTATTGATATGTTGAACTTTAAGTCCCTACAGAATATGATAAAAAATATTTAAAAATTAGAATATATTTTAAAAATAGGCATAAAGAATTATATACTTCTTATGTTTACACATAAGTCCAAAAATATAACCATATACAACCTTGAAGCAGGACAGGCCCACAATATTCCTTTTCCTATAGCTTGCCTTCATTCACCACCCCCTTCTTTTTGAACAACCATCTACCTGAGAGACAGCACAGCAGCAACTGGCATGTCATGACAAGCAGCTCATATTCAGAAGACCAGAATGACAGGCACTCCAAGAATGAACCTACTATTACAGATTAGCACCTTCAGTGTAGTTGCTTACTTCACAGATGGTCTTTTTTTTTAAGGTTTCAATTGTACATTATTTCTTCAATAGGCCATATTTTAATTGATACACAGCACTTTTACTTGGCATCAATTATGATTTCATTTAGAAATAATTTAGCTGTATCATATCAGCTGGCATGATTATTGATCTCTCCATTTCTTGGGGGTGACTCTGCCAGCAGGGGAAAGGTTTCATTCTCTTCCAGTTTGTGTTGCTGTGTAGGTTCATGCAGCAATACAGAACGTGGTCCCACCAACTCATATAGCATTACCATATTTGTCATGGAAATCAGGTGTACGTTTCTGGTGGCTCTGCCTTGTTACCATTTGTTGAATGCTTCGAACTGGAAAATGACTTAACGCTTTTTTGGCCAAGGGAAACATCGTGGAGTTGAAGTTGAAACTGTAGTTACTGCAGCTGCTGGCTCAGTGCAAATTACTTCCAGATAACCTTGTGGGGGCAGGGGGGAGGTCTTTTTGAGACAATGTTTCGCTCTGCAGCTCAGGTTGGGCTTGAGCTCACTTTGTAGCCCAGGCTGGTCTCAAACTCACAATGATCCTTCTGCCTCAGCTTCCCTGAGTGCTGGGATTACAGATATGTATATGTCCCACTGTTTTTCTACTTTCTTGATAGTATCCTTTAAGGAAAAAATGTTGAGCTTTGATGAAGTCTAATTTACCTATTTTTTCTTTCATTTATTGTGCTTTTAGTTACTTATCAAAGGAGGCTTTTCCTAACCCAAAGTCATGAAGATTTACCACTATGTTTTCTTTTGCCAGTTATTTTTCAGAGAACTAATATCTACGATGCACAAATTGCTTTAAAAAGTTAGATTCCTCCCAAAATAAAAGACCCAGTTATAAATTGGCAAGTGCAATGAATAGATACTTCAGAGAATAAATACAAATGGCCAATAAATACATGGAATGCTCAATATTGTTGTACATTAGAGAAACTCAAATTAAATAACACTGGAATTTTATCTTATCCCAGAAAGAATAGCAGGCATCAAGAAATCAAATAAATACCCAGAATGAGAATAGCTGGTTTGAATGGGATCTCCAATCCTAGCTTTTTGAGGAATCTCCATACTGATTTCCATAATGGTTGTACCAGCCTGAACTCCCACCAGCAGTGGAAATGGGCTCTTTTTTCTCCACAGACTCTCCAGCATTTGTTATTAGTTGACTTCTTGATGATAGCCATTCTTTCTGATATAAGATGGTATCTCAGAATTGTTTTAATTTGCATCTCTTGGATGACCAATGATATTGAACATTTTTTCACATATTTATCTCCATTTGTATCTCTTCATTTTTCAAGTGTATATTCATTTCTGATG
>NW_004524856.1:2208436-2210355 GCF_000260255.1 Octodon degus
AGAATATTTTGCTGAGTTAACACTCCTATAATATTCAAATGATGGAACTTAACAAAAAAGGGGATACAGATGAATGTCCATTTTGTATCTGTGCATTCAAACTCATAAGGCTAGATATGCAGTTATATTCTCTTAATGAGTAGAGGGATTTGTTCTAATAGTGTTTGTAAATAGGATATCATGTCTGCATCTTGTACAGCAAATAACCACTAGGAAGAGAGTATGCAACGTGTTAATTATTGAAACTGTCCTACCAACTTGATTTGAAACTGTCTCATTGCTATTTGTCTCTCAATAAAATTATGGGAAAAAAAGGATAAGATCCCAATTGTTGAGTCTTTGAAGTAGTTCAGTTTTTGTTCATGAACTCTTTATCTATACCTAGTCCTTAAGGCTTCTCCCCACTTTCTCTTCCAGAAGATTTAGTGTAGAGCCAGGGAGATGGCTCAGTGTAATAAGTGCTTCCCTGGCAAGCACAAGGACCTGAGTTCAATCCCTGGTTCCACAAAAAAAAAAGATGATTTAATGTTTCTGTTTTAATATTTAAATATTTGATCCATTTGGACTTTAGTTTTGTGCCTGGTGGTAGGCATGGGACTATTTTAAGCCTTTGGTATATGCAAAGTCAGTGTTTCCAGCACTATTTATTAAAGAGGCTATCTTTCGTCCAATGAATATGTTTGGCCCCTTTGCCAAAGATAAGTTGACTGAGTGCATTTGTAGTTGTGTCTACATCTTCTAAACTGTTTCACTGATACTCAGGTCTTTTTTTTTTGCCAGTATCATGCTGATTTTATGACAGTAGCTTTGTAGTATAATTTCAGGTCAGGAATGTGATGCCTACTGCCTTTCCTTTGTTACCTAGGATTGCTTTTGCTATTCTGAGTCTCCTCTGATTCGAGATGAATTTGAGGAATGTTTTTTTCTAGATCTGTGAAGTATACTAAGATAAATTAATTGGGATTGCATTGAATCTGTATAACAATTTTGGGAGTATGGCCATTTTCACAGTGTTGGTTCTTCTTATCCAGGAGCAAGGAATATATTTCCATTTTCTCAAATCCTCTTAAATCTCTTTTTTCAGAGGACAGTTATTTTCACTACATAAATCTTTTGTATCCTTTGTGATATTGATTCCTAAGTATTTCATTTTTGGGGAACATTATTGTGAAAGGTGTGGTTTCCATAATTTCTCTGTCAGTGCATTCCATTGTTTGTATATAGAAATGCTATTGATTCAAGCCAGCTATTCCTCTCCTAGGCATTTTTCCAAAAGAACTGAAATCATCATACCACAGTGGTATATGTGCACCTATGTTTATAGCAACACAATTTGTCATAGCTAAATTTTGGAAACAATCCAAATGCACATCAAGTCATCAGCTGAGGAATGCATAAAAATGATACAGCATTTTTACACAATACAGTATTATTTAGCTATAAAAAAAGATAGATTAGATGGCCAGACAGATAGCTCAGTGAACTAAAGTGCATGCTTCAGCAGAGCACAGTGACTGGGATTTGATCTCCAGCGTGCCATGCTGGCCCTGCCCCTGGGCCACACTGAGACAATGATTGAGACTGGGCGTGGTGGTGCGCACTTGTAATCCCAGCACTTGAAAACAGGAGGATCATTACAAATAGGATCTACATAGTGAGCCCCTGTAGACCCTGCAGACCTGGGCTTAAATTTAAAAAAAAAAGATAAATTGGAGGCTTTTATAGATAAATGGATGCAGGTAGTATATTCGTAAGTGAAATAAATAAGATCCACTTGTGCCAACATTGTTTTATCTCCCTAGTGTGAGAACCCGAAAGAGTAAATCAAATCTGAAAGGTACAATGGGTGCTGTGAAAGGGAAAGAAATTGTTCAGTGGGAAGGAGTAACTGAGATGAAAAGGACAAAAGGAAGAAGGGA
>NW_004524856.1:2211480-2212232 GCF_000260255.1 Octodon degus
AACCATCCAGAAGACAAGCTTATTGTTATTATCAAACGATTTAGGCTATCAAGCTTAACCTCACTATCTCACTGCATTTCAAACATCTTAGGCATGCCATTGCTATTTATTTGTAATAGCAATATCAAATATCATTTGCTAATGCTATTTATTTATTTATTTATTTCAGTGTCCACAGGGTCTCACTATACAGATTGGACTTGGACTTGTAGTGATCCTTCCAGCTTTTCAGCCTCCCAAGTGCTTGGTTTACAGGTGTGCCCCACCATACCCAGTCTGAATCACCTTCTCAGTGTGCTTCGGGGTGGGCCGACACAACATGCTGGTCTAATGCTGTTTTTTTTTTTCTATCACTATTTTGTACGTTTTAAAAAATAAAAATTTTGGGTGGCTGTTCCTGGTTGAGAGCCTTCTGCATCTAAGGCAAGAATATGGTGGTTGCAAAGAAGATGAAAAAATCTCTGGAGGCCATCAACCCTAGGCTCCAACTTTTTATGAAAAGTGGAAAAGTACATGCTGGATTACAAGCAGATGCTGAAGATGATCAGACAGGGCAAAGCAAAATTGGTCATCTTTGCCATTCTTGCCAACAACTTCCCAGCCTTGAGAAAATCTGAAATAGAGTACTGTGCCAAAACCGTGTTGGACAAAACTGGTGTCCACCACTACAGCGGCAATAATATTGAACTGGGATAGCATGTGGAAAATACTACAGAGTATGCACGCTGGAAATCATTGATCCAGGTGATTCT
>NW_004524856.1:2212332-2213016 GCF_000260255.1 Octodon degus
TATGATTGAACTCAGAATCTTGCGCTTGCCTGGCAGGTGCTTAAGCCAGTCGCCTATCTCGCCAACCCTACATATCTATGTTTGTAATAGCACAATTCATAATAGTTAAATGTTGGAAGCAGTTTATATATGTGTCAATATATGAATGGATAAAGAAAATGTATTTATACATAATGGAGCATTACTCTTCCATAAAGAAAGATAAATTTGAGTCTTTGCAGAAAAATGGATCCACCTTGAGAGCATAATGTTAAGTGAAATTAATGGCACTCAAAGTTAAATATTGCATGGTTTCTCTTATATGAGAAACCCAAACTATAAATAAAGAGAAAAATGAAACATAGGCAATGGAAAATAAGGAGACAGATCTTAATGGGGTAAGAGATCCAGAGATGGAGAGAAAGGGGACAGAAGGCAGATAAAAGAATTAAGAGTATTATGTACATGAACCAATGCCACACAAAGAATGCAAACATGTACTAATAAGAAATAAAGTACTGTAAGTAATTTTCTTTAAAATTTTTTTCTTTTTTAAAAATAATTTTATTGAGAAACAAATAGGAATGAGACAGCTAAAAAACCAATTACTAGCACATTTTCAATAGTTAATACATTGCATAATGTTGTCTTGGTTATTCATTGTACAAGATGCAGATATGATATCCTGTCTCAAACACTATTAGA
>NW_004524856.1:2213704-2214224 GCF_000260255.1 Octodon degus
TAGAAAGGTATAATACAAGTAAAAGGAAAGCAGGAACTCTAGGACTAACTAATTAAGAGAGGCAAAGGAGAAGAGCTAGGAAACATGACAGTGACTAGCCATACAGTTATATGTAGAAGATGGGCAAGGCAATGATCCTGAGAATCTCCAGAAGTTTTTTTAATCTAGCAGTTAGTTGGAAAGATTCTCACCCCGACTAACTATATATACTGACATCTGTGAACTAAGCAACGGCACTGAAGATGCTAATCTATAATAATAGTTTCCTGCTTGGAGTGCCTGTTATTCTCGTCTTCTGAATATGAGCTGCTTGTCATGACATTGCAGTTGCTACTGTGCTGTTTCTTGGGTAGATGATTGTTCAAAAAGAAGAGGGTGGTGAATGAAGGCAAGAGACAGGAAAAGGAATATTGTGGGCCTGTCCTGCTTCAAGGTTGTATATGGTTATATTTTTGGACTTATGTGTAAACATAAGAACTATATAATTCTTTATGCCTATTTTTAAAAATATATTCTAATT
>NW_004524856.1:2214407-2215628 GCF_000260255.1 Octodon degus
TGCTTTCAGCTGTGTGATTCCCAATTTGTTCTGTGTTAGTGTCCTCTGCACTTGTTATGGGTGGGCTTGGGTTCTGAGGTTGCATTTTGTTCCTTCCCATCATTTTGTGTAGCTCTGTCTTCTGACCTTTGTTGTAGATCTTTGTTGCAGTTATAACCTTAGCACATACTGAAGTTCAGGTGAAGATCTACAAAGTTTGGATGTATCCAGCTGTGCCTGGCTTGGGTCTGGCTGCTGTGCTCAGCTCCGTCCTGTTGCTGCCCTTGTGGGTGAACCTGTTGTGCCCCTCTGGCAAGATGTTCTGCTCCTGGACTAGCTGGGTTGTTCTATCCTCTACACTCTTTGCAGGGATTGCAGCTGCAGGGTTTCATCCCAGGCCTGTATGCCAGGCCTGAGCTGAGCCTGGAGGGGACAAGGTGGAGTAGGGGGGAGAGGCAGCTCTCCCACCTACTCACTGGGCCTGGGCTAGGACTGAGTCTGGGGTTTCCCGGAATGCAGCAGAAATTCCTACTCAGTGGGCGGGTGGGGGAGGTGCTGTGGAGTGGTGGGGGGCATCCCAAGGGGGTGGGAGAGGGTCTCACCCACGCTGCACCTGGGCTGGGACTAGTAGTAGGTCCCGCTGGTGCAGGGTAGCCGGAGGCTCTCCCACAAACTCACCAGGCCTGGGCTAGGACTGAGTCTGGGGGTTACCGGAATGCGGCAGAAATTCCTACTCTCCGAGCGGGGTGGGGGAGGTGCTGCGGAGTGGTGGGGGGCGTCCCAAGTGGGTGGAAGAGGGTCTCACCCATGCTGCGCCTGGGCTGGGACTAGTAGTATGTCCCGCCGGCACAAGGTAGCCGGAAGCTCTCCTGCACACTCACCATACCTGGGCTAGGACTGGGTCTAATTTTTAAAATCATATTTTGTAGGGACATAAAGTTCAACATATCAATATTTGATGAAAAATACCTGTTCCATGTTATGCCTAAGATGTTTGATATTCAGACAAATAGTGAGGTTAAGCTTAACAGCCTAGGTTGTATGATAATAACAATAAATTTCTCCTCTGCAGCATTAACAGCCTACATTTGCAGACCAAAATTAGAGTAAAAGGAGGGCCACAAGGAAAGCCAACATTTTGGCCTTAGCCTTCTAAGGTCAATTAAGACTCAGGACATATGAGAACTTGTACTGTAACGTCATGTAACTCAGTAGTGTCCCAAATTTTCTGATCAAGGAGAT
>NW_004524856.1:2215733-2219991 GCF_000260255.1 Octodon degus
GAAGGATTTCACTGACCTTATCAGATGCAAAAGCTACAACTCTTGTTGCATAAGTTTTGCTTCATCTTGGTCTTAACAATCCAGCAGAAAAGTATAAAAATGAAAGAAGAAGTAAAGCCATGCTATTGTGTTGAGCTGTAGAGGACTCAGGTCAACAGTTTCTGACACTGCCAGGGAAGTGGAAGACCCAATACTATTATGGGCTACTGGACTCTTTTAGAATATTTTGCTGAGTTTACACACCTATAATATTCAAATAATGTACCTAAACAAAAAAGGGGATACAGATGAATGTCCATTTTGTATCTGTGTATTCAAAATGGTTACAATAGATATATAGTTACATTCTCTTAATGAATAGAGGGATTTGTTCTAGTATTGTTTGTAAATAGGATATTATGTCTGCATCTTGTACAGCAATTAACCACTAAGAAGAATGTATGCAATGTGTTAATTATTGAATCTGTCCTACAAATTTGGTTTGAAAAAAAAGAGAACAAGAAACCCCAAAATGGTCTTTCATTTCTATCCCACTTTTTTTGTTATTTTTGTCAGAGAAGGACATTCCATTTACACTTAAATACTGTAGGTGCATGAATTCAGCAAAATATCCCAATATAGTCCAGTAGCCTATAATAGTAGTGGGTTTTCCATAAGACTGGCAATGTCTGAAGTTTTTGACTTAAGCCTTTTACAGCTCAGCATATTAATATAGCTTTACTTTTTTATAGTTCGTTTTCATACTTTTCTGCTGGATGGTTAAGACCAAGATAAAGCAAGACCTATATAGCAAGAAATGTAACTTTTGTATCTGCCAAGGTCAGTCAAATGTCCTCAGGATTTAACCTGAAATCCTGTATTGCAGTTTGTAGATCCTTTGTCATTGTCAGCCATATGGATGAGTCACGGCTACTGCTTGACCAATTTGCTCTCTGTGAATGTCTGAGAAAATGTTTTCTGTCCATATGACTCTCCTTAGGTACACTCTGCATCTTCAATAGCTTTCCACTGTGGCCCCATAATTTCCTTATCAGAAAATTTGGGACATAACTGAGTTACATGTTGTTACAGTATAGGGTCTCATATGTCCTCATTCTTCACTGAGCTTGAAAGGCTAGGGCCAGAATATTCTTGAAAGCTTTTTATTTAGTTATCATAAGCACAGACTGTCCTTATTTGTACTTAAAGTTAAAAAAATTACTTATTATGGAACAAGCAATAACAGGATGATTTATGAGTAACATAATTTTATTGAGAATTATCTGACAAGTTCATATTGTTTTCAACAATGTGAGGGCAACCCTTAAATTTTCCTTCAATTCATATTTATTGTTGATATTCTTTCTACTTCTCAACAACAATTATTAGTGGTGGAATCATCTTCATCTTTCTATCACTTTTATAAGTCAAACAACTGTTTGTCCCTTTATTTCTTATATTTCAGCCTATGATGTATTTTGAGTTTATTTTTATACATGAAATAAAAAAAGATTTAATTTCATTGTTTTGCATGTGGATACCAAATTGTCCTAGCATCATTTGTTACTTTTCTCCATCTGTTTTATCATCCTTAACCATACATATGAGGATTTATTTCCAGCCTCCTCTATTCCATTGATTGATATGTCTATCTTTATGTCACTACCACATGTTTGATTACTGTAGCTTTGTAGTATGTTTTGAAATTGGAAAATATGAACCCCTAATTTCATCCTTGTTTTATAAAACTGTTTTTTACTATTTTTGGAATTTTTAAATTTCTATATAAATTGTAGGATCAGCTAAGCAATTTGTGCAATGAAGTCAGCAGGAATTTTGATCAGGAATAATGTTGAATCTCTAGGTCAGTTTAGGGACTACTGCCTTCTTAACAATGTAGGTCTTCCAATTCCTCAAAATGGTATTTTTTTCCATATGTCATCTCCTTTAATTTTTCCATTTTAAGGTATAAGTTTGGCACTTATTTTGATAGGTTTATTAATGAGTATTCTTTGTGGTTTTATTGTAAATGTAATTTCTTTCTTTTTTTGTAATTGCTTTCTTCATTTAATTTTGAAATTATAATTTGCAAGTGTATGGAAATACAATAGAATTTTTGTATGTTGGTCTTGTATTCCATAACCTTGCTGAACTTACTAGTTCTAATGGCTTTTAGCAGATTCCTTAAGTTTCTTGAAGTTAATCATCCTTTCTCCTTGTGCTCACCTGTTAGTGAAAGATAATTTAAAATTCAGTGGCAAGAGTCTGGTTTAATTTTATGAGAAGATTTACTTAATTTTGGTAATGCTTTGGATTTATTTTCTTTCTCGAAAGCCTGATTATCATTACAGATTGATATGAACCTACTACAAAACCTGCAACATCTTGACTGCTACACATCTGTTGAACCAATTATGCACTTTGTGACTATGAAATATTTATAATAATTATCTACCTTACCATTTCAAATACAGTGTGACAAAGTACAAAATTATTTAAAATAATTCAGTAATATACTTCACAAAATGTTGTTAAAATGGAGGAAAATATCACTTATAATCACATCAATATAGTTACTGTCATTTTAATGTATTTTCTTTAATAGATTTCATATTTAGAACTTATATAGCTATAATTAGAGCATAAGGAAATATTGTTGTCATCATAATTTCTTTTTCTCAAACACTATATTTAAAATTTTTAAACAATAAATCAGACTCATACATGTAAGCATCATATTGTCTCCACAGTGTGAGAAGCTGAAAAAGTAAGTAAGATGTTATAAATGTATATTAATTCAGTTTTTTTCCATAATTTTATTGAGGAATAAATAGCAGTGAGACTGCTTCAAATCGAGTTGGTAGGACAGTTCCAATAATTAACATCTTGCATACTGCCTTCCTAGTGGTAATTTGTTGTACAAGATGCAGACATGAGATCCTATTTATAAACACTATTAGAACAAATCCCTCTATTCCGTGAATTAAGAGAATGTAGATTTATATCTATGCAAACCATTTTGAATGCACAGATACAAAATGGTGATTTGTCTATATCCCCTTTTTTGTTTAGTTCCATCATTTAAATATTATAGGTGTGTAAACTCAGCAAAATATTCCAAAAATAGTCCAGTAGTCCATAATAGTATTGGGTCTTCCACTTGTCTGGAAATGTCAGAAGTTGTTCACCTGAGTCCCTTACAGCTCAACTTAACATGGCTTTATTTCTTGTACTTTGTTTTTATACTTCTCTGCTGGATGCTTAAGACCAAGATAAAGCAAGACCTATGTAACAAGAATTGTAGCTTTTGGATCTAACAAGGTCAGTCAAATCCCCTCCAGCTTTATTCTGAGACCCTGTACCTCAGATTGTAAATCCTTTGTCATTGTCAGCCACGTTGATGAATCATGGCCATAGCTTGGCCAATTCGCTCTCTGTGCAAGCCTGAGAGAATGTTTTCTCTCCATGTGACTCTCCTTAGGCACACTAAACATCATCCATCATTTTCCCCTTTGGCCCCATAATCTCCTTGATCAGAAAATTTGGGACACGACTGAGTTACATGATGTTACAGTACAAGTTCTCATATGTCCTGAGTCTTAATTGACCTTGGAAGGCTAGGGCCAAAATGTTGACTTTCCTTGCAGCCCTCCTTTTTCTCTAATTCTTGCTCTGCATACTTAGGTTGTTAACCTTCATGAAGAGAAGCTTATTGTTAATACCATACAACCTAGGCTGTTGAGCATATCGTCACTGTCTGTCTGAATATCAGACATCTTAGGCGTAACATGGAACAGGTATTTTCCATAAAGCATTGATATGTTAAATTTTAAGTCCCTACAGAAAATGACAAATATTCGAAAATCTAAAATATATTTAAAAAATAGGAATAAAGAATTGTATAGTTTTACACATAAGTCCAAAAACCTAACCATATAAAACCTGTTGCAGGACAGTCCCGCAACACTCCCTTTCTTGTCTCCTGCCTTCATTCACCATGGCCTTCCTTTTCAAACAAACATGTACCCGAGAGACAGCACAGCAGCAACTGGTGTGTCATGATAAGAAGCACGTATTCAGAAGACCCAAATGACAGGAACTCCAAGCATGAACCTACTATTACAGATTATTATCTTCAGTGCAGTTGCTTAGTTCACAGGTGTCAGTATATATAGTTAGTCAGGGTGAGAATCCTTCCAATTAACTGCTAGATTCAAAAATCTTCTGAAGATTCTCAGGATCATTGCCTTAGCCATCTTGAACATATAACTGTATGGTT
>NW_004524857.1:0-822 GCF_000260255.1 Octodon degus
TTCAAGAGGAAGAGGTAACAATCATAAATATGTATGCACCAAACACGGGAACACCCAACTATGTAAAGCAAATCTTAATGGATGTGAAATATCTAATATCCAGTACAACAATCTTAACTGGAGACCTTGACACCTTCTTATCCCTAAAAGATAGGTCAATCAGACAAAAACTTAGCAAAGAAATAACAGAACTGAACCAGAGCTTGAAACAAATGGACTTTGTGGACATACACAGAGGAGTCCACTCAAACACAGATGCATGCACATTTTTCTCAGCTGCACATGGGTTATTTTCTAAAATAGACCACATACTGCTCAATAAGTAATGCTTAAGTATATGCAAGAAAACAGAAATTATCCCATGCACATTATCTGACCACAGTGCGGTGAAACTGGAAATAAATGACAAAAGAAACAAGAAAAAAACTTTAAATACATGGAAATTAAATGACACCCTACTCAGCAACCAATGGATCACAGATGAAATTAAACAACACATTCAGCAATATCTACAATTCAATGAAAATTCAAGCATAATTATCGTAATTCTTGGGATACGATGACAGCAGTCCTCAGAGGGAAATTCATAGCTGTGAACTCACACATTAGTCAAACAGAATGGGAACAAATAAATACCCTAACGTTGCACCTCAACAACCAGAAAAGGAAGAGCAAACCACACCCAGAGCCCAAAGACAGGAAGAAATCGTAAAGATTAGAGCAGAGATTAATTCAATGGAGATGAAGGAAACAATTCAAAGAATTAAAAAAGCAAAAGCTGGTTCTTTGAAAGATTAAATAAAATTGATAAGCCCCTAGCTA
>NW_004524857.1:4605-5593 GCF_000260255.1 Octodon degus
GCCACTTGAAGATATACTCATAAGTGAAATAAACTAGACACACATGTGTAAATAACATATAGTTTCCCTACTATAAGAACTCAAAAGAAAAAGTACAAGTAGAAAGATATAATGCAAGTAAAAGTAAAGCAAGAACTCAAGGTCTAGTTAATTAAGAGAGGGAAAGGAGAAGAGCTAGGAAACATGACATTGATAAGCCATACAGTTATGTGTATAAAATGGGCAAGGCAATGATCCTGAGAATCTCCAGAAGATTTTTGAATCTAGCAGTTAATTGAAAAGATTATCATCCTGACTAACTATATATACTGATACCTCTGAACTAAGCAACTGCGCTGAAGTTGGTAATCTGTAATAGTAGTGTCATGCTTGGAGTGCTGGTCATTGTGGCCTCTTGAATACCAGCTGCTTGTCATGACATGCCAGTTCCTCCTGTGCTGTGTCTTGTGTAAATGATTGTTCAAAAGGAAGGGGATGGTGAATGAAGGCAGGAGACAGGAATTGAATGTTGTGGGACTGTCCTGTTTCAAGGTTGTATATCGTTAGATTTTTGGACTTGTGTGTAAACATAAAAATTATATAATTCTTTATGCCTATTTTTAAAATATATTCTAATTCTTAAATATTTTTTCATCATATTCTTTTGTGTCTTAAAGTCCAAGATATCAATACTTGATGAAAAATACCTGTTCCATGTTATGCCTAAGATGTTTGGTATTGAGACATATTGTGAGTTTAAGCTTAACAGCCTAGGTTGTATGGTAATGACAATAAGCTTGTCTTGTGTAGGGTTAGCAACCTAATTTTTCAGAGCAAAGTTAGAGAAAAAGAAGGGCCACAAGGAAAACCAACATTTTGGCTCTAGCCTTCCAAGGTCAATTAAGACTCAGGACATTTTAGAACTTGTACTGTAACATCAGATACTAGATAGTGTCCAAAATTTTCTTATCAAGGAGATTTTGGGGCCAAAGAGGAAATTGATTGATGA
>NW_004524857.1:5895-9196 GCF_000260255.1 Octodon degus
GCCATGCTGTTATGTTGAGCTGTAGGGGACTCAGGTCAACAATTTCTGACATTGCCAGTCAAGCGGAAGACCCAATACTATTATGGGATACTGGACTCTTTTAGAATATTTTGCTGAGTTTACACACCTATAATATTCAAATAACAGAACTAAACAAAAAAGGGGATACAGATGAATGTCCATTTTTGATCTGTGCATTCAAAAACGTTAGGGTAGATATATAAATACATTCTCTTAATGAATAGAGGGATTTGCTCTAATAGTGTTTGTAAATAGGATTTCATGTCCGCATCTTGTACAGCAATTAACCACTAGGAAGAATGTATGCAATGTGTTAATAATTGAAACTGTCCTACCAATTTGGTTTGAAACTGTCTCATTGCTATTTATTTCTCATTAAAATTATTGAAAAAAAAGGAAGGGATCAGCAAACCCCATTTTGAAGAGTTCCAATTCAGGCCAGGGACCCATCTGAATAGCACAGGCCTGCCTGGCAAATACAATGTTCTGAGTTTCATTCCCATTTCCCAACCCACCCAAAAAGGTAAAAGAAAAAAATTTCCATGTGTATGTAGCTTTAGAGTTCAAGTTTGAGTATGATATGGTTTCTAGAACAGACTGATTCTCATTAAGGAAGTATTTACTTAGGTGACTGGGTCACATTTGAAAGAGATCCCTGGACCCTCCCTTTTTCCCCCTTGTATTGCCTTGTTTGGAATTGAATATTTTTGTGAAGTTAAGAGTGTATTTCTCTTTGTTATGGAGATCAGACAAAATTTTCTGTGTTCTATGTTTTCTTCCATTTCATTACCAGACTTATGTGCTTCTTTTGTCTATCAGGTCCAGTTATACAACCACAGTCTTTGAAATGTTACTTAATTACTAGTTTATTTGCTGAGACTCTTCATTTTTATTCTTTCTATGTGGGGTCTCACTATGCAGTTTGGACTCTTAGTAATCCTGCCATCTGAGTTTTTCCAGTGCTGGGATTATAGGCATGTGCCACCACACCCAGTTTCAGGGCTGGTATGGCATGCGGGACTGAGAATTGAACTTGGGACCTTGTGCTTGCCAGGCAAGCAATTATGCCACTGAGCTATCTCCCTAGGCTTGGTGAGACTCATATGTGTTCATTTGTGCCTTTGTCTTGTGGATGGCATGTTTTATAGGGGCAGAATTCTAGAACTTGATGATTCATGACTTTAGGTATATTGGAAAATGGATTCCTTGAAATTAAGTGACTCTAGGAATAACACAAGTGTCTGAATATGAATCTTTGTTTTAGTATTTACAATTTAAATCATTAAATAACATTTTTGGCCAGATGAAGTATTACATAGATACTGAAAACAAACTTTATAGGTAATATATACTTGCATAATATTGTGGATTGAAATCATTTTCTTGAGAACTTATGTTTTGCTTGTTATATGCTAATACAATTAAAAATTAACATCATCACAGAATTTTCCTCCATGAAAAACAGAATCAGCAATGTTATCATTTGTATCTGTCTCTAATACATTTCAGATTTTATCTGCTTCCTCAAGGCAATAACAAAGATAATAATGTCTGGTGTTCTTTAAAAAAATCAGTTACCAGTGCCCAAAAACTGTTATCTGTGTTCTAAAACAAAATTTTCTCTATATTAAATATTTTAATCTGGAAAGGTGGTAGCACTTCCAACACTACAGTAGGAATTTCTATCTCACAGAAAATCTGGATGTCTTCATCTTTTATCTAGGTAAATTCTTCCAGGGCCCAAGGCAAATCTATCCATGTAGATCTAGAATCTATTTATTGTCATCTATAAATAGGTGAGCAGTTTTTCTACTCAGCTCAGTGATTTTTTTCTACCATCATTTTACTAAGTAATTTTATGTTTATTAGTTTCTTTTTCCAATAAATTATGAACTCTTTGTAACAGATACTATGCCTCATTTCTCTGTGGTCTTGATTCTCTATAGTTGAGCCCAGGAGATGGAGAGTATTAGTAATAGGATTTAATTACTTAAGTCAGTGGAGTAAGAAATGCTTCCACAGGACCTGAAGCATTGTATTATGGGAAGTCAATGAAAGATCACCCTGCTTTCAAGGACTCACAGCCTGTACCCAGAGAAAATGCAGAAACTCAGAAAGGTTTACTGGGGCAAAAATCATCTGTGTTTAAGGTCTCTTAATTGTTCTATTCCTAGCAAAATGGTCAGTGCAAGCTTAGTCTGCCAAATTGGTTGTCTCCTGGCTAAACTAAGTGAGAGATCTTTACATATTGATTTTAGTAAGGCAGTGGTATTCATTTAGCTGGCAAATAATTAAAGCCAGCCAGTTATTTGAGTTGTGCATTTGAATTGATAATAGGATGGCATTTTCCTTGATGGAAGACTTTGAAGACACATGTGAAAAAATCTGCAAGCATAAAAATTTGATTTTTAATATATCCTAGTGTTTACCAATTCTATCCTCAACAAAAATGCCTCCATATATAAAAGAATAATGATTTTTCTTATCATACTTCAGGAAAGACCTTTAGGTAATTAATGACAATACTTCAACTAACATTTTTTCCTCCTTTTGTCCTTTCTATTTTTGTAAGCGAATTCAGTGCCCTAAAGAAGAAAGATAATGGTTCACAATCAATACTCATAGAGCAGACATCTAATCCAAACTTAACCAAAAAGTCAATATTGAGCTGTATGTACTTTATCAGTGTGGAAATGTCAAGCATAGCAAGAGATGTGAACAATTTCCAACTGATTTCTTGTTTTTATGTTTCAGTGTTCAAAGCCATGTGAAAGAATTTCAACATCAGATAAGATAAGACGACCTTTGAGGGGAGTTGGGAAAGAATGACAATAACAACAGCTGCCAGAACTATAGTCTCTGAGAGGAAAACAGGATTCTGGAGAGGCACGCTAATCTCTCTTAGTACATACCCTTTGTCCTCTTCTTGCCAGTGTGATGCTAGCACTGGATGGTTACTCACAGCAGATAGTCTTTAAGAGACAGCAAGGGGAAATGTCTCCTTACTGAGTAAAGTCATAATTTGTTGCCACCCAAGACAATTGACACAGTTGTTTGTATTCTAAACTTTGCTGTGGCTGGGAGTAAACACATCAAATATGACCAGAAGAGCTCTGAGAAACAAGAGCTCAGCCAGAGTTTCCCTGAAGCGATGGCTGATTAAAGTAGTTAATGCTGAGAGTGGAGGTTTTCAATATTTAAAAAAAACCTTGTGAACCATTTCACAATACAGTCATGCTCCACAAGACTCCACCAGACCAAATCCATTTAATTGCTTGTG
>NW_004524857.1:9366-10390 GCF_000260255.1 Octodon degus
AATACATTGCATATTGTTGTCTTAATGGTTATTCACTGCAGAAGATACAGACATAATATTATGTCCAAAACACTATTAGAACAAATCTCTCTAATCATTGAATTAAGATAATGCAGCTGTATATCTATAGTAAATATTTTGAATATACAGATACAAAATGGTCGTTCATTTGCATCCCCCTTTTTTGTTTAGTTTTGTCAGAGAAGTGTCTTCCTTTGTCATTTAAATATTGTAGGTGGGTGAATTCAGCAAAATATTCCACTACAGCCCAGTAGTCCACAGTAATAGTGGGTTTTCTGTAAGACTGGTAATGTCAGAAGTTCTTGTCATGAGCCTTTTACAGCTTAGCATATTAACATGGCTTACTTTTTATACTTCGTTTTTATACCTTTCTGCTGGATGGTTAAGACCAACATAAAGTGGGACCTGTATGCCAAGAAATGTAACTTTTGTATCTGATAAGATCAGTCAAATCCCCTCAGGTTTTATCCTGAAACTGTGCCACAGTTTGTAGCTCCTTTGTGAGTGTCAGCCATGAGGATGAATCACAGCCATTGCTTCACCAATTTGCTCTCCGTGAAAGCCTGAGAGAATGTTTTCTCTCCATGTGACTCTCCAAAGGCACACTCTACATCAGCAGTCATTTTCCTCTGTGGTCACATAATCTCCAAATTGATCAGAAAATTTGGGACATGACTGAGTTACGGGTTGTTACAGTACAGGTTCTCTTAGGTCTGGAATCCTCATTGTCCTTGAAAGGATAGAGCCAAAATGTTGGCTGCCCTTGTAGCCATTCTTTTTCTCTAATTTTTGGTCTGCAAACTTAGGTTGTTAACCATCCAGAAGACAAGCTTATTGTCATTACCATACAACCTGGGCTATTAAGCTTAACCTCACTATCTGTCTGAATATTAAACATTTTAGGCATAACATGGAATAGGTATTTTTCATCAAGTATTGATATGTTGAACGTTAAGTCCCTACAGAATATGATGAAAAAATATTTAAAAATTAGAATATATTT
>NW_004524857.1:10930-12894 GCF_000260255.1 Octodon degus
TATACGATATTTACACATGTGTGTCTGGTTTATTTCACTTATGAGTATATGTTCAAGTGGCATCCACTTCAATATAAAAGTTTGAGTTTATCATTCTTAATAGCTGAATAATACTCCATTGTGTAAAAATGCCACATCTTTTTCAACCATTCCTCAGGTGATGGGCATCTTGGTTGTTTCCAAGATTTGGCTGTCACAAATTGTGCTGCTATAAACATAGGAGCACATATATCCCTATGATATGATGTTTTCAGATCCTCCGGGAAAATTTCCAGTAGAGGAATAGCTGTTTTTTTTTTGAAAGCTAAAAGATTGACAAGTTTGCTTGTCTCATTTAATGTCATTAAAAACATTTTTTGAAAGAGAATACAAGTTAGAATTAGAACAAAAAATAAAAGTGATACAGAAATTCACTTAACAAAGTAATATTAATTTCAAAGTATTGTAATACATAGTATTATCTTCCAACCAGTTATTTGTATTACCTGACATATGCACGTAAAATTGGAAGAAGAAAGAAAAAAGAAAAATGAATAAGAAAAGAAAAGTACACAATTGAAAAAAGGAGACAAAATAAGTTATAGCATTAACTGCTTCTTTCCACAGACCAGCAGAAATGCATGGTATTCTTATCGAAACCATCATGCTTACATACATAGATAAAGCTCTTTCCCCAACTCCCTCTCCCCAACTCAGTAACTCTTTCCTTTAGAATAAGTTCATTCCCTTTTCCCCAGTATCTATTATACCCTTCATATTCCATTTTTCTCTTTCAGGTTCTCACATGAAGTAGACAGTATGATGTTTGCACATTCAAGTCTGATTTATTTCACTTAAGAGTATGTTCTCTAGTTGCATCCATTTACCAATAAGACTCAAATATCTCCTGTTTTATAGCTGAATAATACTCCACTGTGTAAAAATACCACATTTTTTTATCCATTCTACAGTTGATGCACATCTGCCTTGTTCCTAGGATTTAGCTACGGCAAATTGTGCTGCTATAAACATGGGTGAACATATATCACTATGGTATGAGGTTTTAGTTCTGGAAAAATACCCAGGAGTGGAATAGCTGGCTTGAATGGAATTTCCAACCCTAGGTTTTGAAGAAATCTCCACACTAATTTCCACAGTGGTTGTACCAAGTCTACACTCCAACCAACAGTGAAGAAGGGTTCCTTTATCTCCACAGCCTCTCCAGTGTTTGTTATTGGCTGACTTCTTGATGTTAGCCAATCTTTCTGGAATGAGATAGAATATCAGTGTTCTTTAAATTTGCATTTCTTGACTCACCAATGATATTAGAGAGGTTTTCATATATTTACACATTTTTGGATCGAGTCTTTTAATGTAGGGAACTGATTTTTAAAAATTCCTGGTGTGATCTAGATAGAAGGACTTTGTCAGAGGGACAGTCAGCTATAATTATATCCCAGTATGTGGGTTTTGGTTTTGCTTTTTTGGAGAACGACTCTGAAGTACAGAAACTTTTCAAAAAGATGAGATCAAGTTGTTGATTCTTTGAAGTATTTCCCATGCAGTTCGTTTTTGTTCATGAATTCTCTATCTACTCCTATGTCTTTACGATTTCTACCTATATTATCCTCTAAAATATTTAGTATTTCTGTTTTAATATTTAAATATTTGATTCATTTGACTGTAGCTTTGTGCATGGTGATAGAAATGGTTCTAGTTATAGCTTTTGTCTTGTGGAAAGCCAGTTTTTCCAGGATTATTCATTAAAGAGGCTGTCTTTCTTCCAGTGAACATGTTTGGTCCCTTTATTCAAGTTAAGGTGCTTGAGTATGTTTACAGTTGTGTCTGCATTTTCTAATCTGTTTTATTTTTTATTTTATTTTTTTCCCATAATTTTATTGATAAACAAATAGCAAAGAGACAGTTTCAAATCAAATTAGTAGGACAGTTTCAATAGTTACCAAGTTGCATACATTCCTCCCAGT
>NW_004524857.1:13844-15052 GCF_000260255.1 Octodon degus
CATAAGTCCAAAAATCTCACCATATACAACCTTGAAGCAGGACAGTCCCACAATATTCCTTTTCCTGTCTTTTGCTTTCATTCACCACCCCCTTCTTTTTGAACAACCATCTACCTGAGAGACTTCATAGCAGCAACTGGCATGTCATGAAAAGCAGCCCATATTCAGGATACCAGAATGACAGGCACTCCAAGCATGAAACTACTATTACAGATTACCATCTTCAGTGCAGTTGCTTATTTCACAGGTATCAGTATATACAGTTAGTCAGGGTGAGAATATTTCCAATTAACTGCTGATTAAAAAAACTTCTAGAGATGGTCAGGATCATTGCCTTGCCCATCTTCTACATATAACTGTATGGCTGGCCATTGTCATGTTTCCTAGCTCTTCTCCTTTCCCTCTCTTGATTAATTAGTCCTCGCGATCCTGCTTCCCTCCTCCTTGTATTATACCCTTCTATGTGTATTTTTTCTTTTGAGTTCTTATACTAGGGAAATTATATGATATTTACAAATGTGCATCTGGCTTATTTTATTTATGAGTATATCTTCAAGTGGCATCCACTTCAATATAAAGGTTTCAAGTTCATCATTCTTTATTGCTGAGTAATACTCCATTGTGTAAAAATACCACATCTTTTTAACCATTCCTGAGGTGATGGTCATCTTGGTTGTTTCTAAGATTTGGCTATCACAAATTGTGCTGCTATAAACATAGGAACACATGTACTCCTATGATATGATGGTTTCAGATCCTCTGGGAAAATTCCCAGTAGAGGATTAGCTGGTTTAAATGAGATTTCCAGTCCTACTTTTCTAAGGAGTCTCCACAATGATTTCCATAATGGTTGCACCACTATACATTCCCACCAGCATTGGAGAAGTGTTCCTTTGCCCCCACAGTCTCTCCAACATTTGTTGTTGGGTGATTTCTTTATGATAGCCATTCTTTCTGGGATGAGATGATATCTCAATGTTGTTTTAGTTTGCATTTCGTGTATGGCTAATTATGTGGAGCATTTTTCATATATGTATTCACTTCTTTAATTTCATCCTCTGAGAAGCATGTGCTTATCTCAGATGCCCATTTCTGGAATGGGTCTTTAAATTTTGGGACCCTAGTGTTTTTTCATTCTTCATAAATTCTAGGGAGCAGACCTTTGTTTGAGAACACTTTTGTCATGATTTTTTCCAAATTTGTGGGTT
>NW_004524857.1:18498-20515 GCF_000260255.1 Octodon degus
GCTGCCAGCATTGTGGAAGCAGCCACTTAAAGAACTGAGCTAGGGCTGGGCCCCCCTAGTGTCTCTGCTTTAATGTTTAGATCTTTACTCCATTTTGACTTTAGCTTAGTGCATGGTGAGAGACCTGGGTCAAGCTTTAGTTTTCGGCATGCAGTGAGCCAGTTTTTCCAGCACCATTTATTAAGGAGGCTATCTTTCTCCCAGTGTGTATGCTTAGGCCCTTTGTCAAAGATAAGATGGTTGAGTGTGTTCATAGGGGATTCAGTGTCTTCTAATCTATAGCATTGATCCTCAGGCATATTTTCATGCCAGTACCATGCTGATTTTATCACAGTAGCCTTGTAGTATAATTTCAAATCAGGAATTGTAATGCCTTCTGCCTTGTCTTTATTGCCCAGCTTTGCCTTTGGTATTCTAGGTCATTTCTGGTTCCAAATAAATTTTAGGAATGATTTCTCTTGGTCTGTGAGGTAAATTAGTGGTAGTCTGATAGGGATTGCATTAAATCTGCAGAACAATTTTGGGAGTATCGCCATCTTCTCAATGTTGGTTCTTCCTATCCAGGAGCATGGAATATCTTTCCATTTTCTGAAATCCTCTACGATGTCTTTTTTAAGAATACTGTAAATTTCCTTGAAAAGATCTTTGACTTCTTTAGTTAGGTTAATTCCAAGGTATTTCATTTTATGTTTACACATAAGTCCAAAAATCTCACCATATACAACCTTGAAGCAAGATAGTCCCTATTGAATAGGAGTGGTGATAGAGGGCATCTTTGTCTTGTACCAGAACTAAAAGTAAAAGACTTCAAATTTTCCCCATTTAAGATTATGTTAGCCATTTGGTTTTCATAAATGGCTTTTACCAGATTGAAGTAGAGACCATCTATTCAAATTTTCTGTGTCACTTTGAACATGAATGAGTTTTGGGCCTTGTCACAAGCCTTTTCTTCATCAATGGAGATGATCTTGTGGTGTTCAGTTTTCATTCTATTCATACAGTGTATTATATTTATAGATTTTTGAATATTGAACCATCCTTGCATCCCTAGGATGAATCCTACCTGGTCATGGTGTATGATCTTGATGATTTACTGTATTGTATTTGCTAGTATTTCATTGAGGATTTTGGCATCTATGTTCATGAATGAGATTGACCTGTAGTTCTTTCTCTTAGTTGCATCTTTCCCTGGTTTAGGTGTCAGTATAATACTTGCCTCCAGGATTGATTTTGGGAGGATTGCTTCCTTTTTAATTTCATTGAACAGTTGGAGGAGTATAGGGACCTCATCTTCTGTAAATGTCTTGTAGAATGCAGCTGTGAATCCATCCGGACCCGGACTTTGTAGGTTTTTAATTACATCTCCTATTTCATTGGCTATTATTGGGCTTGAGAGTGGTTATATCTTATCAATTCAGTTGCAGTAATTTGTAACTTTCTAGGAATTTGTCCATTCCTTCTGTGTCTTCCATTCTGTGAGAGTAAAAATCCTCATAGTAGCTATTGATAATCTTCTCAATTTCCACTGGATCTGTGGTAATTGCACCCTTTTCATTCCTTATTACTGGTATTTGAATTTTTTCTTTCATTGTTTTTTTTTTGTTTCTTTTCTTTTTTTCCTCATAATTTTATTGATAAACAAATAGCAAAGAGACAGTTTCAAATCACATTGGTAGGACAGTTTCAATAATTCAAACATTGCATACATTCTTCCTAATGTTTAATTGCTGTAAAAGATGTGGATTTGATATCCTATTTACAAGCACCATTAGAACAAGTCACTCTATTCATTAAGAGAATGTAACTATATACCTATCCTAACCACTATGAATACACAGATACAAAAATAACATTCATCTGTATTCTCTTTGTTTTGTTAAGTTCTATTATTTGAATATTATAGGTCTGTAAACTCAACAAAATATTATAAAAGAGTCCAGTAGCCCATAACAGTATTGGGTCTACCGCTTCACTGGCCTTGTCAGAAATTGTTGACCTGAGTCCCCTATAGCTCAAC
>NW_004524857.1:21859-23499 GCF_000260255.1 Octodon degus
CCATTGTGTAGAAATACCACATCTTTTTCAACCATTCCTCAGGTGATGGGCATCTTGGTTGTTTCCAAGATTTGGCTATCACAAATTGTGCTGCTATAAACATAAGTACACATATATCACCATGATATGATGTTTTCAGATCCTCTGGGAAAATTCCCAGTAGAGTAATAGCTGGTTTAAATGAGATTTCCAGTCCTAGTTTTCTAAGGAGTCTCCATACTGATATCCGTAACAGTTGCACCAGTCTACATTCCCACCAGCAGTGGAGAAGGGTTCCTTTTTCCCCACAGCCTCTCCAACAGTTGTTGTTCCTTGCTTTCTTTATGATAGCCACCCTTTTTGTTGTGAGATGATATCTCAATGTTTTAATTTGCATTTTCGGATGGCTGGGGATGTGGAGCATTTTTTCATATATTTATTCGCTTCTTTAATTTCATCCTCTGGGAAGTGTGTGTTCATGTCGGATGCCCATTTCTGGATTGGGTCTTTAAATTTTGGGGCCCTAGTGTTTTTTAGTTCTTTATAGATTCTAGAGAGCAGACCTCTGTCTGAGTACTTATTTGTCATGATTTTTTCCAAATTTGTGGGTTGTCTTTTCACTTTGTTGGCAATTTCTTTTGACATGAAAAAACTTCTCAGGGGGCAGGAAGATGGCTCAGTGGAATAAGTGCTTCCCTGGCAAGCACAAGGGTCTGAGTTCAATCCCCAATTGTGCAAAGCAAAAACAAAAACAAAAACAAAAAAACAAAAACAACAAAAACAAACAAACAAACAAAAAAATTTCTCTGTAAGAACAGGTCCCAATTTTTAATTCTTTCACCTTTTTCCCATGTGATTTGATTTCTCTCCATAAACTCTTTGCCTAACACTATGTCTTCAAGAGTTCTTCCCATTTTCTCTTCCAGGAGATTTAGTGTCTCTGCTTTAATGTTTAGATCTTTAATCCATTTTGATTTTAGTTTGGTGCATAGTGATAGAGGTGGGTCAAGTTTGAGTTTTCGGCATGTAGAGAGCGAGTGTTTACAGCACGATTTGTTAAAGAGGCTATGTTCCTTCCAGTGAGTATGTTTGGCCCCTTTGTCAAACATAAGGTGGCTGAGTGTGTTCGTAGGGTCTTCAGCGTCTTCTAATCTATTCCATTGATCCTCAGGTCTATTTTATTTTCAGCACCATGCTGATTTTATCAGAATAGCCTTGTAGTATAATTTCAAGTCAGGAATTGTAATGCCTCCTGCCTTGTCATTATTGGCCAGAATTGCCATTGCTATTCTAGGTCTTTTCCATTTCCAGATATATTTTAGGAATGATTTCTCTATGTCTGTGAGGTATGTCAGTGATAGTCTGATAGGGCTTGCATTAAATGTGTACAGCAATTTTGGGATTATGGCCATCTTCACAATGTTGGTTCTTCCTATCCAGGAGCATGGAATATCTGTCCATTTCTGAAATCCTCTTCGATCTCTTTTTTCAGAGTACTGTAATTTTCCTTGAAAAGATCTTTGACTTCTTTCGTTAGATTAATTCCAACGTATTTCATTTTCCTCAGTCCTATTGTAAAAGGTATTGTTTCTATAATTTCCCTCTCAGTGTGTTTGTTGTCTGTGTAGAGGAATGCTATTGACTTTTGGGTATTGACTTTA
>NW_004524857.1:24526-25437 GCF_000260255.1 Octodon degus
TTGAATTAAATTCTGCTCTAATCTTTATGATTCCCTCCCCTCTTTGGGCTCTGGGTTTGGTTTGCTCTTCCTTTTCTAGTTGTTGAAGGTGCAGCAGTATGATATTTATTTGTTCCCATTCTGTTTGACTAATATGTTCGTTTACAGGTATGAATTTCCCTCTGAGAACTGTTTTCATTGTATCCCATAAATTATGATAAGTTGTTCTTGAATTTAAATTGAATTGTAGATATTGTTAAATTTCTTGTTTAGTTTCATCTTTGACCCATGGTTGTTTAGTAGGGTGTCATTTAATTTTCATGTATTTAAGGTTTTTTTTTTTCTGGTTTCTTTTGTCATTTATTTCCAGTTTCATTGCACTGTGGTCAAATAATGTGCATGGAATAGCTTCTTTTTTCTTGCATATACTTAAGCATGACCTATGGACCAGTACGTGGTGTATTTTAGAAAATGACCCATGTACAGCTGAGAAAAATATGTATTCAGCTATGCTTGGGTGGAACACTGTGTATATGTCCACAAAGTACATTTGTTTCAAGCCTTGGTTCAGGTCTGTTATTTCTTTGCTAGGTTTATGTCTGGTTGACCTATCTTTTGGAGATAAGGGTGTGTTAAGATCTACTGTTAAAATTGTGGTATTGCATATTAGATTTTTCATGTCCATTAAGATTTGCTTTACATAGTTTTGTGCTCCCTTGTTTGGTGCATGCATATTTATGAGTGTTACCTATTCCTCTTGATTTTTTCCCCTAACCACTATGTAGTGGCCTTCTTTATTTCACTTGATCATTGTTGGTTTGAAGTTGAGACTGTCTGAGAATTGGATTGCTACCCCTGCTTTTTTCTGAGGTGCTGGGGCATGTAGTATTGTGTTCTATCCTTTGACTTTCAGCCTATGAATGTCTTTATGA
>NW_004524857.1:28026-35388 GCF_000260255.1 Octodon degus
ATTAAATGTGTTTCTTGTATACAGCACATTGTTGGATTTTGTTTCCTAATCCACTGTGCCAGTCTATTTCTCTTAATTGGTGAATTGAGTCCTTTTACACTGATGGGTAGAATTGAGATGTATTGACTTACAATTGACATTTTATTTACCTGTTGTTGTTTACTTCTTTTTCTCCTGTGTTTAATTGCTTGCCCTATTTAGTTGGTCGTTTGGGATCTCATTTGTGGAGTTCTGATCATTTTGGTCCCTCTCTCGATCATCTTTCAGTATCCTGTGTAGGGTTGACTTTGTCATCATGAAATTCTCTAGTTGTTCTTGTCATGGAAGTATTTCACTTCTCCATGAACCTTGAAAGAGAGTTTTGCAGGGTATAGTAGCCTGGGTTGGAATTTGTTTTCATAGAGGACTTGGAGCTCTCTGCTCCATGCTCTTCTTGCCTTCATGGTTTGTGAAGAGAAGTTGGCCATAATTCTGATAGGTTTTCCTTTGAATGTGATCTGCTTCTTTTCTCTAGTAGCTTTCAGTGTATTATTCATGTGCTGAGTTTCTGGGATCTTGAGTATTATATGTCTTTGTGTGTTTTTCATTGGGATGAGGTTACTTGGTGTTCTGTATGCTTCGGTTACCTGAATATCAGATTGTTTCCTTATATTTGGGAAGTGTTCTGCTATTACTTCTGCCCAAATTTTTTTAATGTCATTTGTTTTGACTCCTTTTTCTCACTGATGTCTATTAGTCTCACATTGTTCATCTCTGCATCATCTTGCAGGTGATGGAGTTTTTTTCCTGCATCCTAGTTGTTTTTGAAGGATCCTTTCTTATTTTTCCACTAGCTGCACCAGTGTCTTCAAGATCAGAGACTCTGCCTTCATTTTCACTTAAATGGTTTTGCAACCTTGTCATTGAGATTTTAAATTTCTCTACATCTCTTTGACTCTGCTTTATGCAATCTGTTTCTTTCCTCTATTGCTCATTGAAGGAATCTGTCATTTTTTTCTATTCTCTATTTTTTTTAATCAATGTCTTCTTTAGAAGCAGTTATAAATTCTTTTACTGCAGTGTTTTTTTCAGATTGGGTTTCCTCCCTATGTTTCTTTAGTTGATTCTTTACTTCATGTTCTATGAGTTCAGAGAATTCTTTTCTTATTTCAGAAAATTCTGCACTGAGTTCCTATATAACTTTCTGCTGTTTCTTATTTACTATCGACACTGTTAATTCATACATTTGAGTTGAGCTAGTGTCCTCTGTACTTGTTCTGGGTGGGCATTGAGTTTCCTCTATATTTTTCTTCATTTGATTCTTTATTGAAGATGTTATTAATTCACAGATTTCTTTTTTCATTTCCAATCTGCGTTCCTCTATACCTTTCTGCAGTGGTTTCTTTATTTCAGAAGCCATTAATTCATTGATTTCAGGTGTGTGTTTCCCAATTTGTTTTGTGTTAGTGTCATCTGCACTTGTTATTTGTGGGCTTGGGTTCTGAGATCCCATTTTGCTCCTTCTCATTGTCATTTTTTGTAGGACTGTGTTCTGACCTTTGTTGTAGAGCTTTCATGCAGTTATAACCTTAGCACCTACTGAAGTTCAGGTGCAGATCTACAAAGTTTGGATTTATCCAGTTGTGCCTGGTTTGGGTCTCACTGCTGTGCTCATCTCCTTCCTCCTGCTGCTCTTGAGGGTGAAGCTGTTGTTCTCCTCCTGCAAGATGTTCTGCTCCTGGACTAGCTTGGTGGTTCTGTCCTCTAATCTCTTTGAAGGGATTGCAGCTTCAGTGTTTCACCCCAGGCCTGTATGCCAGGCCTGAGCTGAGTCTGGAGGGCACAAGTTGGAGTAGGGTGGATAGGCAGTTCTCCCATGCACTCATTGCCTAGACCAGGACTGGATCTGGGGGTTCCCGGAAACTGGCAGAAATTCCTACTTGTGGGTGGGGTGAGGGGGGTACTATGGAGTTTTGCGGGCCATACCAATGGGGTGAAAGAGTGTGTCACCCATGCTACCCCTGAGCTGGGACCGCTAGGTCCAGCCATCGCAGGGTAGCCAAAAGCTTTCCCACACACTCACCGGGCCTGGGCTAGGACTGGATCTAAACCCATGAATTTTGAACGCATTATAGCCTACTGTCCCTCAGACAAAGGCCTTCTATCTAGAACATATAAAGAATTTAAAAAAGTCTGGATCCCCAAATTCAAAGACCCAATCCAAAAAACAAGCATCTGAGATGAATACACACATCACAGATGGAGATATAAAAAGAAATAAAAATGATAAAGAAAAATATGTAAAAATGTTCAACATGATTGGTCATTTGAGAAATGCAAATTAATACAATTCTGCAATTCCATTTTATGCTAGAAATAATGGCTATCATCAAGAAGTCAACAAATAACAAGTGCTTGAGAGATGTGGAGAAATTGAAACCCTTCTCCACTATTGGTGGGAGTCCAGACTGGTACAACTGTTATGAAAATCAGTATGGAGATTAATCAAAAAACTAGGACTAGAAGTCTCATTCAAGCCAACTATTCTCCTGGGTATTTTTTCAGAAGAACTGAAAACATCATATTAGAATGATATATGTGCACATATGTTTATATCAGCACAATTTGTTATAGCTAAATCTTGGAAACAACTCAGATGCCCATCCACTGAGGAATGGATCAAAAAGATGTGGTACTTTTACACAATGAAGTGTTACTAAGCTATAAAAAGATAAATTTGAGGCTTTATTGGTAAATGGCTAGAAGTAGAGACCATACTCATAAGTGAAACAAATCAGAGCTGCATGTACAAACATTGTATTATCTCACTAGTCTAAGAACCTGAAAGAGTAAATAAAATCTGAAAGATACAACAGGTACTGTGAAAGGGCAAGAACCTGTTCAAAGGGAAGGAAAAACTGCGATGAGGAAAAGGAGAAAAGATAAAAAGAAGGAAGGGAAAATGATTTGTTTATGCATATATACAGGATGGCTTGGATAATTGTACTGCCAATTACTGCTGGTCTACTGAAAGGCACAGTTAATGCTTAATTTTTTTGTCTCCTTTTTAATTTATCATAACCTTTTTTGTTTTACTAATTTTTCTGCTTTTATCTGGTAATCTAAACAACTAATTTGAAGACAACATGCAATACAAAAACCATTGCCAAATTCCTGTTTGTTTAGTAAAATTCTGTAGTGTTTATAATTTTTTTTACTATTTTGTATTCTCTCTCTCTCTCTCTCTCTCTCTCTCTCTCTCTCTCTCTCTCTCTGCCTTTAGTACCAGGGATTGAACTTGGGACCTTGTGCTTGCCAGGCAGCGACTTATGCTGCTGAGAAAAATAAAATATAAAGACTTTGAGGTGAACTATAATAAAAGTTCATATAAATTTAGATAAATGTGTATTCATTATGTCTAGTTATTTTGTTTGTTTTAATTTTGACTCTTAAAATATATGAACAGATTAGAGACCTCATTTACTCTTACGTCAACTTGGTCTTTTTGCTTTTCTGAATCAATTTTTACTTATTTGCATCTCTTTCAGCTAAACTAGCACTTAAAATTTTTGTCTGTTATGCACATCTACTACCTCCTTTGTGGGCTGCTTACTGCAAGCTTTACTGGAGCCATGTGAAAGTGTGTGTTGTCTAGAAGACAGAACTATTTTTAGCTTGAAGATAGTTTTGTGGTTTTCTCCTTGGGGATTTGTATTCTTTTGATAAAAGCCAAAACTTAAAGGCAAAGTTAAAGGGTCCTAATTGCTGTGCTGTTGGAAATAAGGAGAGATGTTTATTGCTAATCACATAAATAGCAAACTGAATTTCATCAGGGTAGTAAGATGAGCCCACTCAGTGCCTAGTCCTATAGAATACTTTTTCTAGTGAGCCTGGGAAAATTTGTGAAGTGGCAATAATAAAAACAGCATATGGTCTTTGTAGGAACTTTGTCATACATAAACAATGTGCTGTGGGTGTGGTAATGAACATCAGGTGTATTTGGCTCAAGGTTTCTAAACTTGGAGAAGAGGAATTCAGCTTTTATGCACACCCTGGAATGTGTTTTTGCATTTCTGGTATTTTTTAAAAAATAACTTCAGAACTACGTTATGTTTTTATTCCTTATTTGGAAGCTATATTGGTCAGCATAAGAAAATACTTAACTTTAAGATCTTCAAAGGCATACTGCAGAGGTTTGGAAAGCATTTGGTTTGGCTTGAAGCAAGTTTGGCTAGTGAAGTGACAAGCACACAAGAAAGAACAACAGGTGAAAAAATGTGGAGTTTCTTTCATCTTTCAAAGGATTTTCTTGATGAATTGAAACAGCCATGAAAATAAGCAGTGGCCTTCATACCCAGTCTCCTAAAAGGACTTAGAGTGGGCCAAATCAGAGTCAGGCAGGGGCCTAATGAAAATCAGGCAACAAGCCTAGCCTAATTACGTGCTGCCTCTCCCCTCCCCCTTTTATTCCTTTGGCTGGATTTTTAACAAAAAATCTGGTTTTGTGGTAGAAATATATTTCTTTTCTTTGTCTGGGCATGGGTAAGTGGCAAAGGCAAACAGTGGCATTAGTAACTCAGTAGAACCAGTAAAATTTTTGTTGGCTAAATTTTCTTGCCAACCTATTTCTTCTAAAAGCTTCCTGTAAAAATTAACTAATGTATTTTTAGACCAGAGTAAATACTGTCTCTTGAGGTGGTTGAATGGGAGTCAGTGACAAAATTTTTCATTTTGTTTGGGGGGAAAATATTGCATTTGGTGATAAGGGTGTGTTAGAAGGAATGTTAAAGATGTTGATCAAGATGCAGCAGTTTCCCAAACTTGTTTAAAGGAGTCTTAGTGACAAGTGAGTAGTGAATGCTTTTCTGCTTATGATCATGGGGGTAATATCTGCATAGAAATCTGTGAAATAAAAATTAAAGCATGTTTGAACAATGTGAATTTGATATGAGTAGAACATTGGCTCCTGTGCCTCCATTCATGGCATGGGTAAACTGAGGACCTGGACTGGGCAAATTCCTGACCCCTCAGCTATGGATTTCTTTGGCCAGTACCTCCCATGAGGAAGTTTCCACTTAGTTTGGCACTTGAGTACCAGTACAACTTTTCTGTAACTTGGAGAGATAACATACTTAATTTATTATAGCATATTTATGAAGTCCAGTGAGATGCTTGAATTACAGTAATTGGCAAGTCTGCTTTGTGTCTTTTCCAAAGCCTTTGCTTGGGGAGCAACTTTTGAAGTCAACAACGATGCCAGACTTGGAAGCATGTGTTGAGGTACAGTGCCAATGAGAATCAGATTGGACCTACAGTCCACAGGGCATTAGAAATATGTATTGAGCGCATGTGATACAAAAGGACCAGGCGACAGTGGAATCCTGTGACAGTTCATGTCTTTTAAGAGGAATATAAATACATATTCAGTCATGATCGAAGGGTAATCATAAACAACGAGCTATATATTTTCAAAAGAAGGTTGGTACTCTGCTTTCCTTTAGAAATGAAAAGCTGCACCAAAAGTTTCTGTGGATTTGAGGATTTTGGAATAAGCAAGAGGCAGGAACAGAAGCCCATGTGCTCTGTCTTTACTGGCTTTAATTGTTTTGGTTTCAAGCTTAGCAGCAAAATGTTCCTGCCAAGTGAACGTACATGTGCATGGATATTTTCTGCTTTGTTTCACTCAGGCGTTTGAAGAAATGCCCTGGTTTATATCAGTCATACATCATTTTAGTGTAAGAGAAAACACGCCCCTTGAAACAATTAAGGACTCACGACTTATCATTAGAATGAGTAATAGGCTGCAGTGTCAATTTAGGATAGGTTTTAGAAATTAATTACTGGGATAGGTTATGAAAAGCTTCATTATTTTCTAGTGATTAAAAACTACAACTCAACAATTAGCGAGAAATTTGTCAGGGCAATATATTTATCATTTATCACTTTAGAAAGGGGTCCACACTCCTTTTTTTTTCCTGCAAAGAGCCAGATAATAAATATTTTAGGCTTTGGGCCTTTGTAGCATGGGAACAGCCACAGACAATAAGAAAAGAAAGCATTGTCCTCCAGTACAACTCTATGTATTATAGGTATTATATTTTGTATATATATTTAACCTGTCTTAGATTCTGTCTACCATGGTTTTATTTTTCTCCAACCATTTAAAAATGAAAAAAAAAATACATGTTTGTCTCTGGGATGTTCAAAATCAGGCAGTGAGCCAGGTCTGGCTCATGAGGTATAGATTTATTGACTCTACTTTAAAATATAACACCCTGTTATTATTTACACTAAGCTGTCTGTGCATTACTTTGAAGAGCAGTCTTTTTTTAAACTCATAACTATTTTAAAATTATTTTCAGTGATGATTATTTTTTAAATGCATTGTTTGGGCTCTTTGAGGCCTGCAGTATAGAGGCTAGCTAGTGGCTCAAGGTCTCATAAATTAATCTCTGACTGTGTTCCACTCATTATGTTCTAATTCCATTCATCAGTAAAAGGAACTTGTGTCATTGCCTTACTTGTTGCAATGAATAAATCTGTATAATTTTACAAAAGAACAACTGCATGGATTCTTTTGCTGCCTGAGACTTGAGTGTTGGGCTCCCCTTTATAAAAGTTTCCATGACAATCTGGCCTGAGAGAATGACAGGTTTGCCCTCATGGGGAATTTCTCATTAAGGAAGCTTTATGGAACCTTAATAGTTGGTCAAAGAGGAAGGATGAAATAAGACCTTTTCATAAACCACACCTTATAGCCACCCATGCCTGAAAGGGGGCTTGTTTTCTGTGTGTGGTGATGGGTGATGGGGAGAGGCTGAGGGGTTAGAGAAGACCACCATGCTAAACTAAGGTCCTTCCCAGTGGTAACCTAGAGACACAGAAGTAAGCATGTGCTATTGGTGTGTGGACACAGCCAAGCTGCACAGGCCTTGCTTTCTCTACGGAAAAGCAGTCCACACAGCAAGCAAAGAAGGAGGCTCTGAGCTTGACTATCTTAAGTCTTTACTTTGTTTCTGCCACTTCCTAGCCATGTGCCTTCTACCTCTTTGCGTCACTTTTCTCATGTGTCTAAGGGGCACGATGATAATATTCTTGTAGTGTCGTTATGGGAATAAAGTACATTAATGTGTATGTTAAGCCATTTGGGCTCATGTGCAGGTTCAAAAGAGGTCACATATCTGGGTAAAAAGGAAAAAAGTATTAAATTTTTTTTTTATTTTAACATTTATTGTGTGTGTGTGTGTGTGTGTGTGTGTGTGGCCAGCTCAGCCCACCAGGGGGCGCGGCTGGAGGATTGAACCGCGGTCCCTGTGCTTTGCCAAGCTTGTTCCAAGTAGGTGCTTTAGACCACTGAGCCATCTCTCCAGCCCCCGGAAAAAA
>NW_004524857.1:37513-50897 GCF_000260255.1 Octodon degus
CCAGTCTACACTCCCACCAGCAGTGGAGAAGGGTTCCTTTTTCCCGGCAGCCTCTCCAACATTTGTTGTTGGGTGATTTCTTTATCAGACATGATATCTTGTCTAAACACTATTAGTACAAATCTTTCTTCTCATTGAACTAAGAGAAAGTAGCTGTATATCTATGCTAACTAATACAAAATGGTCCTTTCCCCCATATATCTTTTCCCTTCTTCTAGGCAGAGAGGAACAAGTGTTGGTTATTTACTCAGGATGTGTGTATGTGCTAGAGAAATTGTTTATCTCTACAAGGAAAAGTCTCACTTTTAAAGTTTCATTTTGCACTTCTGGTTTAAAATGCAATGAGCACATTTTAAGTAAAACCTAGCATATGGTAGTGTATAACAAATGATAGCTGCTGTGATTTTTTTTCTCTTTTTAGCTTTGAAAGTAATATCTTCGGTGATTTCTATTTAAGAGAAGATTCCTTTTCTCAGGCATAATTAACATGAAAGTATATTTTATTGTTTTGGTTTTTGATTTTTGAGACAGAGTCTCACTGTACATTCCAGGCTGGCCTTGAATTCACTATTTATCCCTGCCTGACTGGAACACACAGCAGTTCTCCTGCCTCAGCCTCTTGAGTGTTGGGATTATAGGCATGTGACACTACAATATTCTTTAATCTCTAAATGAAACCAAAATAGATGTTTTTTCATCTCTTCATTGTATTGATTTTTATGTTTAGCCACTTCAATAGCACTTTCATAGTGATATATATATATATGTATAATATATGATCACATATATATCACATATATATCAGATATGTCACATATATCAGATATATATCATGTATATGTGACATATATCTGATACATAGATGTATATATATATTTCTCTTTCCTTCCTGTAATCTATACTCTGAGTAACTACTTTATAGATAATAATATGTAGTGTATTAACTATTATTTTTCTCCTATTATTTTGTTATGAAATTTTGAGTTTTTTTCCATAAAAAGAAGAAATAAGGGGAAATTATGTCACTTTTCAGAATTTAAAAAAAGCAATTTAAAGTTTAAAATTCTGAAAAGTAGTATAATTACATAAACTGCATATATGATTACACTCAGAATTAAGTGGTTAAAGTCACTATTTAACACACATATGCATGTGCATGATCTGTCAGAGATATAATTTAGTACATGCAATATAGCTTGCAAAATGAGCAGCAACCCATTTGACTATTGTTTCAGCAATACTGCGGGGTAAGAACTCAGAGGTTCTTATAATGCTTCACAGTAACTGCAATGCATTGTTTTAAAGCAGAGACAAAAGTTTTAATTTTTATGCCATTTCCTTTCAGTTTAGATGAGCAGATCTATGAAAGAGAAAATGGGGAGATTAGGCTGATTTTTAAGGGATGACCTTTTTTTTTTTTAAGGAGAATTTTTTCCAAAATAGGTTAGGAGGGGCCAGGGAGATAGCTCAGTAGAATAAGCATTTGCCTGGCAAGTTCCAGGTCCTGAGTTCAATCCCTAGTACCACACACACACACACACACACACACACACACACACACACACACAAAAGAAAAAGAAAAAAAAAGACTATGAGTTTACTGTGTTATTACTCAATAAAAATTTCTTCTTAAAATATTTTTGTTCTCACTTTTGGTTTCTACTTTTATCTACAAATGATAACAAGTTCTCTAGGTGTCTGAGAGGTTCAAATGATATGTAAAAGTACTTTGGAATGGTTTAAGTGTCATGTATGTGTAATGATTAGTACATGCAGGTGATATTTTCAAAATTCTCCAGTATGCGTTGTGTCATTACTTATACCCCAGGCTGTCTCCATTGCCCTCTCTCCATTACTATTCCAGGGAAGAACTGGGAGGATGTTCTCTGGTGAGGGCTGGGATGGTTACGAGAAGGTCTTGTCAGTCAAAAGTGAGAATTTGAAAACACTTCAAATCCTAAGTGGCAAGGGGGAAGGAGGGAAAGAGATGAAGTTCAAGAGCCCAGGGCAAAAACTCAGTACTAGCATACCAGTCCCGTGTATTGAGATGAAAATTCCTGTGAGGGTGAGTGAGAAACAGTAACAAAGATTTTACAACAATATGCAATGTATTAATTATTGTAACTGTCCTACTAACCTGTTTGGAAACTGTCTCATTGCTACTTCTTTCTCAATAAAATTAAAAAAAAAAAAGAGAGAGACTGGGCATGTTGGCACACGCCTGTAGTCCTAGCTCTTGGGAAGCTGTAAACAGATGGATCACTATGAGTCTGATCTAGTAGTGAGACCCTGAACACCCTGTAGACCCTTCCCTAAAAATACAAAAAAAATCTGTAGTTATCAGAGACATTGAAATTAAAATTACATTAAGATTTAACCTCAAAAAAAGAGAAAGGTTTTAGGGAGAACTCAGGATCTACCTCTTCTGAAAGAAGAACGAAGGCCTAAAAGAGAAAATTTGAGACCAACATGGTGGTTCATGCTATGGAAGTAAAACAAGTTTGTAAGGGGAAATGCATACACTGATAGGTTAAGCTATCATTCCTATTTGTCCAGGATGTGCACAAAACATGTACAGGATCCAGCAATTCTTATGAACCAAAAGGAAGAGTTTTAAACTTTGAAAGAACTGGTGATTGGAACAGATACAGTAATTTTACACTACCCATTAGATAGATAAACATCAGAAAGTTAGTTATTACCAACTGAGCTGTCCAGCCAGCCCTCTGGATATGTATTTTAGAACTACTTACATAGAACAGTAAGAAATTGTAAGTATATTTGTTGATGCTTTATTTGGGAAGGCAGAGTCAGAAGCTATTGAAGTGTTCAACATTGGAGAAATGGACTATTCGGCTATAGGTTACATGCATGTATTACAGTGGAATGGGCTGATTAGTTCAGGCTCTTGTGTATGATAAAGAAAGAAATGCCAAGTAATACACCCAGTAGCATGTGGGAAACTGCTACATTATTTAAGACCATGGGAAGCTGCGCTCTGTGCCAGTCTGTGCTGAGCAAAGATAAGGCACAGACAGAAAGAGGTGCCAGGGTGACTGAAAAGCGAAAACACACAGAAACAGCAACTTCTTGGCTAAACCAGGCTTTCAGACTTTAAAGGATATGCCCCTCAGCCTAGGTGCCTCCCCCTGAGTCACTAGGTGTGATCCACAGGAATGATTGACAGAGTGTTGAGCCATCCTAGGGGCTCTCCATATGCATGCTTTTTCCAGAATCCACTCCAATCTTAATTAACGCATGACATCGGCATATAGTACACATTTATAAACCCCTAGTTCTCACATGGAGCATCAGATATCCTGGGTTTTTGTTAATTTTCTGCCTCTCTAGGAAAAAGAAAATGAAAGCAGGAATGACCATAGGGCACTATTTAGAATTAAATGGCTAGAAAGGAGTGACTTACTTAGCTCCTGTACTGCATGTCGTAGAGTTCTATACACATTTGGAATTATCTAAATGCACATGAAGCAACATAGATCTTAAAAATATGTCAAATGAAGGAAGAAAAGTGTACTCTAGCACAATTATACATATAAGTTGAATACTAATGCAAACAATGTTGCGTATTTCTCAAATACAAACATACCAGTAGGGGGTTCTTCAGAGAGACAGAGCCAATAGGATAGAGACACAGGTATAGAAATGAACATATAAAAAGAGATTTAATAAGAGAACTGGCTAATACTTCTGTGGAGGCTGGAGTCCCATAGTTGGCCACATATAAGCAGGGTTGGGGAAGCTAGTAGCATATCTTTGACTAAGGACGAAGGCCTCAATGAGGGAAGCTTCAGCCTAAACTGAAGTTTCTAGAAACTGAGTGAATGCTCCCGAAAGTCTTTGGGTCCAAAGAACCAAGGCCTGGTGTTCAAGCTCCAGAAGGCCTGAACAGAGGAAGAGTGTTCCAGCTCCAAAAGAGAGAGTCACTTTGTCTTTCCTCTCTCTGGTTACTGTGCCGTAGCACTTGGCCAGTTGGATGCCATCTGCCCACCTCAGGTCAAGGCAGATCTTCCTTAGTCCAGTGGTTCAAATACCAATCTCTTCTGGAAACACTCTCACAGACATACCCATAAATAATGCTTTACCAGTGACAGTATCTGGGCATCTTTTAATCCACTCAAACTGACACCTAAAGTTAGCCTCACATTACTTAAATGTACTTCTGTTTTCTAAACATTAGAACAGATGGCTCCAGCTGGGAAGAGAGTGGGGGTTCAGATGAGAAGTTAAAGGGAAAGCAATCCAATGAATAAAATGTACAGGGCTTGTGAAACTGAATGAGGTGTACAGTGAGCTAAGATACATAAATAAGTCAAGTCTGAATCTTAAAAAATAAGAGAAATCTATAGGTTGAATATTTGAATCAAGATGAATGCATAAGATACTGTAATGTGCTATCTTATCATTTTCAGATGAGCCTCCACCTTCCATGGGTGGCTCTGTAGGGAATGACTAAGCTCTGTGAGTAGGTACTTCATCCATGTGTCCTAAGCGTATCATATCTGGGTCAGGATGGAATTTACTAAATTGGTTGTTATTTAGTTCTCTGATGCCCTGGAAGATGAAACATTTACCCCCTGAGATTAATTTTTCACTGACTGATCAAACTCAACGTACTGTTTATGTTCACTGTAACAGGAATTTTAAAGCACATAAATTTTTAAGCAAGAGTCTGATATCCAAAAAGATATATTACTTTGATCTAAAGTAATTTGAAGTTCAACTGGGTGAAATGCTCCTACTGTTTAAACTACTTATTTATAAAATATGGATCTAGTTAATCAGATTTAGAGTATAAAGCCAGAATGCTCTCTGATGAGTGGATTTGAAAGGGCTAGTGTTCTGAAAATGTTTTCCTGTTTGCTCTTCATTATTCACTAGCTGTGTGTTGACCACTCAGTTTATCTTTCTCAATCTCAGTTTCCTCACCTGCAAAATGATTGGACTACTTTATCACTCTCTCAAACCTGTAAAAATACTATGATTTCACAATAACAAAACCTAAAAAGATAATTAAATAGTACTAAATAGAAAGTCCTCCCAACGCCTATCAAAGTTGCCTCAGGGCAAGTTGGCAGCACTAACGTTAAAGGAATGGTGAGTCATTTTCTATTTTCAAACACCTTTGTATATGAATCATCATGTTCTTTTCAGAATCAGGTTTTTTTAAATACCAGTATAAAAATGTGTACTTTTAATTATTCTTGAAAATAGAATTTGAGCAGTAGATTTATACACTGACTTCTCAATGTAATCTCATCATTGCAGTCTATGATCTTGCAAGGAATTTATTAATACAGGTTTCTTTAGGCTTTCGCTGCAAAACTATCTTGGGTGGTACACAAGATGGTCCTGTAATATAACAAAAATAACTACTATTTTACGCCAGAGGCATAGCCACTGCTCTGTGCCTTCCAGATAGGAATTGAACTGTCACAATTCTGGGAAAAATGTTCTATTATTTATCTCCATTTATAGAGGAGGAAAATGAGGCATGGAGATTAAATAACTTGCTTGAGATTTACACAGCTAGAATGCAGGAGGGATTATATTTGAACACAGGCTGTCTAGCTCAATAGTTTAAGCATGGTCTATTATCTCTTTTTAATATATAGCAAACTTGTGCTGTATGTCAAAATTTTGATAGTATTCTAAAGCTTTTCCTGGGCTGTATGTTGGAGTAATGTTTCCATTACTGTGCAGATGGTTGTTTCCTAGAGGAAGATAATAAAATAGAAGCTATTGGCTTAGCTCCTTATTCTGGTTTTTCCTTCAGTCTGCCTCGCATAGTATTAGTGGCACCTCATATTTATTCAGCTGCTCCTTTGTGGTGGATTGAGTGTTCTATATTTATTAGTGTATCCTCCCTGTGACAGCTCACATGAAATGTGCGTAGTTCAGGGCCCCATCTTACTGATGAGGACACTGAGGCTCACAGGAACTCTGTATTTTTGTTCATGGTCTTATGTCTAGTGAGTATGCACAGGAGCACCATGAGGATGTTCACTCCTTTGCATGATTTCTTCTAAGAATGCTTAGTATTTGTTGGTCTGCTTTTCTCCATCCCTGAAGTCAGCAATTAGTTAACATGTCATCTAATGTAACATTTAGCTGTGGTAATTCTTAGGGTTCATCATTCACACAGTTCATGGCTCCCCACTTATCACTGGCTAACATAGAACTTTAAGCATGCCTTAAAAATTGCCACCTTTGTCTCTCATCATTGCCTTTAACAAAACACAAATCTTGAGTATATTAGGCAGCAAAATAAAGTAATAAATGGAAAACTTGATTTCATTCTTTTTACTGGAAATATTTTATATGAGATATTATTTATATTATACAGGCTTTTCTTTCATTAGTAAAATATTTTGGGTGTATTTTATTTCTTTCCATGTAATTGAAAATGATATGATAATACATGAGTTATTTTCATCTGGGCACTAATGTGCTGTACTCAAAATTATCTACAAGATAGTAGTAGCACAAATTGCAAATATGCATGAAACTGTATGCAATTCTGGATTTCTGTGAGTTGTACAATTTTCTGTAATGTTCTAAGTTGTGTCCTCTCACAAACATTGACCTGAAAGTCCTAGCCACAGTCCTTAGATCAAGGCTGGGGACTATGAGGACAAAGGTGGCCAGTGAGAGCCGGGGACAAGGGTGGCCGGCACCACCTATCTTGCCACAGAGCAACAGCCAGGACAATCCAATAATGTTTTTAATGGTGTCAAATCTACCTGGCTTTTCTGTCACTTTCCTTTAATCTTGAGTGTTTTGTTTGTCTTTCTGAGAATAAAGTGTTTTTATTAGATTATTTTTAATAAAATATGTAAAAGTGTTTTATGTGAGGAGGAGGAGGTATGTTATGTTAAACCAGATGAGGTTATGCTAATATTAAAATCTTTAAATGTCTTCCAAAAACTGATCCTAAATGTCTAAAACAATTTTTCTTAGTAAGAACTAATAGGAGAGAGAGGACATAGAAGAGGAGCTGTCACTCTTTGCCCAGGAATGGTTTTTCACCCTTGAAAAAGGCAGAAGTGAGGGTGAGGAAGTGTGTGGAGGGGCATGGACCATGTGACCCAAGATGCCTTGTTTATATTTCTTTATCATGAATCTTCTTGCTGAGAGTAAAGTGTTGGTAAAGTGGCGTTAGTCTGCCTGAGAGACTCTTGGCTGCGGTCCAAACCTACCCGAAGTATTATCAGAAATACATACTTTACCATGTATAGCACCAGCCAGTTTGAATGAGGTTCACACACTGTAGCCAGTTCAGCAGGATAATTTTATGCTTCTGCGGGAAAGAATGTGCTCATTCACTGTCTGTTATAGAGAGGTCATCCACCAAATGTGGCTTTGTGTAACATGTCCAGGAGGCTGGTGGCACAGTGTTGTTTTATGGAACAGGATTAGGTAGTATTATATGCTTACACTTGTATGCCTGTAAAAGATTATCTAATGTTTGGAAAGAAAGAAATTTAAAACTTATTTATTTGGGAGTACAAGCTATAATCTATTTCAAATTATGCACCTAAATTCTTTAAAGATATCTATGTTCAATCATGGGTTTGAGAAAACCCTTGGTGGAGCAATTTTAGGAAAGGTAAGATAATGTGTAGCTCACAGGACAAGGAGAGGTTTGTCATGGCAGTGGGGTGGAGGACAAATGCAGCTCACCATGTGACAAATTCATAGAAGGTCTAGACTATATGTGGGAACATACACATGGTTCCAAAACGTGCTGAAGAACATCATGTGCTCTGTGGCTTTTGTTTATATAGTGTTTGTCTCTAAACAACTCCAGAGTTTATTTAAAATTCAGAGTAGTCTTTACAAAAGCCAAATTGGTTAGGAAAGCAAAACTTCTGTTTAGAAATGAGGAAGTTAGTATATGAAGTGTTTGTATAATTTGCTCAAAATCACTTTGGACTATGTTAAATTTGGAAGGAACTATTTTCTCCTTCTCTTTATGCTCTCACAACTCTCAGTACTGCACTGCTGATTCCAGATGTGTGGGCTTTTTCTGTATCAAGCAACTTTTTAATACCAGCTGGGTGTCCTGCGATTCAATTCAGTTCTGATGCTAACTGCTGTTTGCACATGTCTCTCAGGTGACGGGCTCTCACCCTCAAGCTGCCGCCTACTTCAGACACCAACCAAAACCCAGATTGTTAACTTATGCCTTCAGTAGGAGGTTCCCATGATTCTCTTGAGTAGTTCTCAGACCTTACAAAATGGCTTTACTTATTCGTTTTGAATAAAAGGACCCAACAACTCAGGAAGAGCAGATGGAAGAAATGCATCAGGAGAGTTCTGGGTGGGGGTGGGGTGGCAGGGGGTTGCCATCACTTTGAGGTATGTGATGTTTCATGTGTTCAGCTACCCAGAAGTTCTTCAAGATTTCATTAATAGATGATGAAATAATTGATTGGTAGTGACGAACTCAGCCTGTAGTTCCTTTCTGTTCCCTAAGGTAGGACTGAAAGTTACAAATTCTGTAATCGCAAGTTTGGTTCTCCTAGCAATGAGCCTGCATCTTGACAGTAGGAATCCTGACAACTAGTCCTCTCATTAGCTAACAAAAAGATACTTAGGGTTCCAAGGGTTTTAGAAACTATGACAGGAAATTGAATAAAAGGCAAATATATGCTTATTATTATTATTATATTACAATTTCACAGGCCACAACCCAGGTCTTTACCTGACCAATTCAGGAAGAGATTTTTTTTTTATTGTCACTGTCAGAAGCTAACACATTTCAACTGAGCACTTTCATTTGGCTTGGAATCAAAACTATACATTCTGAAAGGATGTAATATCACTTAGCTTTTTGCTTGTGTTCTCTCTTGTCACCTTTTTCACCACATTTCCCGTAATTGAATACCTGTAGCCACCCGTGGCTATAAGATATAAGTGATCTTGTATCACTGGGAACATGGACATCTACTTTGGCTTTCCTTTGGCTATCAGAATTTCAGACTTTAATAAGATTTAGATGGTGCCCTTGGAGTCTTGGAAGGCCTCGTGTGCCTATTAGACCGGCAGAAACTGCTCCTAAGCCTACCGTAATCTCATGCTAAGACCAGTTTAGTTTATATCTTATGCAGATGATGTCAGTTCGTGACAAAGTTAGGTACTTTCCACAGAATCAGGACAGCCAAGATTGAAAGGCATGTGCAGAACCTGCCTCTTTGTTCAGCAGTTTGAAATGCAATGAACAGTAAGTGAACCTGCAAAACCTGACCAAGGGATGCTTCATTGTAACTTTGGGGTTAGAGCTTCTTTCTCAAGGGTGTCTTTCCTGTGCTCACTGGATTCATGGCAGTCTCAGAAAAGAGATATACACTTCATTCTTTGCAAAAAATCCAACACTAGTCTGTATGTACACATAACAGGTATTTCCAGATGTCAAATCTAGGTGAAATTTGCTTCTAGCAAGGATGGAATTGTGAATCCTGATGATGTCTTTTCAGTTTCTGGAGAGATGAGAAGAGGGAAAATACTTATCTTTGTCTCAAAATCAACCTGTATGACAGGAGAACCAACTGAAAATTATTATGAGTTGGGGGTCAGGGAGATGGCTCAGTGGAATAATCACTTCCTTGGCAAGTGCAAGGGCCTAAGTTCAATCCCCGGTTCTGCAAAAGAAAAAAAAAAGAAAGAAAAGAAAGAAAATTATTATGAGTATGGAGCTGACTTGAGTAGATCTGCTGGGTATGCCCAAATAGAATTTTAAAGTTTTGGTCATTTTTGGAGACTATTCAATTTTCTTTTGTTTCTCCAAGATATAACAGACTTATAAATTAGTGTATTGCCTCTTGGGTGTTGTCTTGAGAGATACATATTTATTTATTTATTTTTTGTATTTTAGGGAAGGCTCTACAGGGTCTCACTACTAGATCTACTCATAGTGATTCTCCTGTTTATAGCCTCCCAAGTGCTGGGATTAAAGGCGTGTCTGCTGCCATGCCCAGTCTCAATCACCATAACAGTGTGCCCTGGGGGCGCTGAGAACCCCAGGCCCCTGTGTCTGCTTGCAGGCACTTTAATCCACTGAGCTATTTGGCTGGCCCCCTTATTTACATTTTTAATAGGAGTATCCTAGAGGTAGCATTTTAACACAAAGTAATTTTACCACAGGAAATACAGCTATTATACAAGGCCAATGGAAAGGAAATTTGGGAGGTGAATTTGCTTTTCAGAATGGTTCAAATCAATTCAAGTGGATGGGTAACTATAACTTATCATTGTGTCAGCTATTGCCAAAGTTACTTCTTGGCACCACCCTACTGTAGATACCATTGAATTTAGTGAATCAGGATAAATCCAGTTATGCTATTACTGTGCAATAGAATGAAAATTGCAGCTATTGAAAAATAAGAAAACTCTTTAGATACTGATGTGAAATGATTGGCAGGATATATTAAGTGGAAAAAACAAAGTGCACAAGAGTATGCATGAAATTTGACATTGTGTGATTGTGATTATATTATCTATTCTAAAGACAAGATTTCATTCAATCATCTATCTATCATCTATCTATCTATCTATCTATCTATCTATCTATCTATCTATCTATCTACCTATCATCTATCAAATGTGAGGTTGCCTATCTCCACTTGTACCAGCATTTGAATGATAAAAGATAATGTAAACCCTGATGCTTGGCTGTCATTCCCTCCAGGAGGTCTGGCCTTCCAGAAGACAAGGACCCAGACCCAAAGGGAAACTTACACCATTAAGTGCTCAGTGTAGAGAGGACAGCAGAATTGTAGACAGGGAGAAGGCCACCTTGCAGAAGGCTAAAACCATGTTGGCTTTGAATTCACTACGTAGTCCCAGCTGGCCTTGAGGACATGTGGCTATAATCTTGCCTCAGCCTTTCAAGTGCTGGGATTATAGTTGTGTGACAGTACATACAGGGAATATTGGATTTTTTTATTTTTTATTTTTTTTTATTGTGGTAGGTAACTCCTAATTTAAAAACATTTTAAACCAAACAATTTTGGAGCTGATACATGGCAAAGAACTTTAAAGACTTAGTTTACTGTATTTTTCCATCTGGTACAGATCCAGAACCACTTCTTGGGAAAATGTTAGCTATGCATGCCTAAATATGCTATGCTTTGTGTCCCCCTCTGAATGGCTAAATTAATTGGCTATTTGGAAAGAGTTAGGACTGGGAATTTTAATTTTATAATCTAACTAGTTGTTCTTGAGAATATTTTTCTAATCATAAAGTTGATTTACATATTCTAGAAAATATAAGAACATAAAAATCAGTTATAATTCTGTGATGCTGAAATATTGCTATTAAAATTTTGAAGCATTTCCTTTCATTTTTATCTTATACATGAATAAGTTATTTATACTGTAGGGATTGTGCTACATATACTTACAGATTATTGTGATAGTTAATTTCACATGTCAACTTGGCTAGGGTATTGTGCCCAGCTGTTTGGTCAAACATTGGTCTAGTAATTTCCATGAAGTTATTTGGTAGATGTGATTAACATTTATTATCATTAATTATAATTTGACATTATTGAGGTAGTGTGGATGGGCCTCTTACAATCAGTTGAAAGCTAGAAGAACAGAACCTTCAGAAGAAAGAATCTGCCTCAAGACTGTAATGTGGAAGAATTATTCTGTCTGAGTGTCCAGCCTCTCAGGATGTCTTACAAAGCTGAGCCTCATAATTGTGATAGTACGTCTTACCTGATTTTTCAGCTTGTAGTTTCACCCTATAGATTTTGGACCTGCAGGGACTTGAATGTATTACTTGGTATATATCTCCTGTTGGATTTTTTTTTCCTGGAGAATCATGATTAGTACACTTGAACTTTGAGACCACATTCATTTTGAAAATACAATCTGATGCCCTTTTCTATCATACCAGTAAGATTGCCCATGATGTCTCATATAAAAATTTCTTAAAAATTAGTAGAAAAATATTTGCTTACATTTAAGTTCTAGTGTGCTTTCTGTATCCAATCCCTCTTTTAACTTAGTTGGGAGGAAGCATGGAACTCTGTCACAGTGGTTATATGGGTTGAATTTTTTTCCTTTTTTTTTGGAACCAGGGATTGAACTCAGGCCCCTTTGCTTGCTAGGAAAGTGCTTATTCTACTGAGCCATCTCCACAGCCCATAATTTTTCCATAATTCCATTGAGAAACAAATAGCAATGAGACAGTTTCAAATCAAATTGGTAGGACAGTTTCAATAATTAACACATTGCATACTCTCTTCCTAGTGGTTATTTGCTGTACAAGAAGCAGACATGATATCCTATTTACAAACACTATTAGAACAAATCCCTCTATTCATTAAGAGAATGTAACTATATATCTATCTTAACCATTTTGAATACACAGATAGAAAGTGGAGATGCATCTGTATCCCTTTTGTTTAGTTTCATCATTTTAATATTATAGGTGTGCTAACTCAGCAAAATATTCTAAAAGAGTCCAGCAGTTCATAATAGTATTGGGTCTTCTGCTTGACTGGAAATGTCAGAAATTGTTGACCTGAGTCTCCTACAGTTCAATGTAACACTATGGCTTTACTTCTTATACTTCGTTTTTATACTTTTCTGCTGGATGGTTGAGACCAAAATAAAGCAAGACCTATGAAACAAGAGTTGTGGCTTTTGGATCTGATAAGGTCAGTGAAATCCCCTCAGGATTTATCCTGAGACCCTGTACCTCAGATTGTAGATTCTTTGTCAGTGTCACCCTGTGGATGAGTCATGGCCATTGCTTGGCCAATGTGCTCTCTGTGAAAGCCTGAGAGAATATTTTCTCACCATGTGACCCTTCTTAGGCACACTGTACATCATCAATCACTTTCTTCTTTGGCCGCATAATCTCCTTGATCAGAAAATTTGGGACACTATTGAGTTACATGACGTTACAGTACAAGTTCTCATATATCCTGAGTGTTAATTGACCCTGGAAGACTAGGGTCAAAATGTTGGCTTTCCTTGCAGCTCTTCTTTTTCTCTAATTTTGGTCTGCAAACTTAGGTTGTTAACCTTCCAGAAAAGGAGCTTATTGTTATTATCATACAACCTAGGCTGTTAAGCTTAACCTCACTGTCTGTCTGAATATCAATCGTCTTAAGCATAACATGGAACAGGTATTTTTCATCAAGTATTGATATGTTAAACTTTAAGTCCCTAAAGAATATGATGAAAAAACATTATAAAATTAAAATATATTTTGAAAATACGCATAAAGAATTATATAATTCTTATGTTTACACATAAGTCCAGAAGTCTAACCATAAACAACCTTGAAGCAGGACAGTCCCACAACATTCCTTTTCCTGTCTCCTGCCTTCATTCACCACCCCCTTCT
>NW_004524857.1:51207-58308 GCF_000260255.1 Octodon degus
TTGTATTATACCTTTCTATTTGTATTTTTTCTTTTGAGTTCTTATACTAGGGAAACTATATGATATTTACACATGTGTGTCTATTTTATTTCACTTATGGGTATATCTTCAAGTGGCATCAACTTAAAAATAAAGGCTTTGAGTTTATCATTCTTTATAGCTGAGTAATACTCCATTGTATAAAAATACCAAATCTTTTTCATCCATTCCTCAGGTGATGCGCATCTTGGTTGTTTTCAAGATTTGACTATCACAAATTGTGCTGCTATAAACATAGGCACACATATATCTCTATGATATGATGTTTTCAGATCCTCTGGGAAAATTCCCAGTAGAGGAATAGATGGTAAATGGGATTTCCAATCCAAGTTTTCTAAGGAGTCTCCACACTGATTTCCATAATGGTTGCAGCAGTCTACATTCCGACCAGCAGTGGAGAAGTGTTCCTTTTTTCCCATACCTTCTCCAACATTTGTTTTTGGGTGATTTCTTTATAATAGCCATTCTTTCTTGGGTGCATACTTTTTTCTTAATCACCCTCATCACTAAAATTTTCCTCTATCTTTTTCTCTATTCTTTATCTATACAGTGTCTCAGTTCTTTATGGAAAAGGATGTTATAAAAAATCTGAGTTGCATTTCCTGCTCCTCTGTTTTTGATTTTAGGGTGAATGTTTCCCTTTCTTTCTGGTTGGATGAAAATGACTTACTTGTACTTTTTTCATAAAGATGAGAAAAATCATTCAACAAAACCCACTGTCTTTTCTCCTGCTTGTATGTGAATAAATATGTGCTGTTACAGTAGTGGTCCTTACCAAGTTGTATCCACAAGCACAAACCCATTATTTATGTCCTGGAAAGGGCCCCTTTGGTGGAACCTGGTCCGTGGATGAAAATTGTCACTAGAATTCAGGATATTGGGTGAGCTTACTTGGTTTCTAGATTCCATATTTATTATATGTATTGGAAAATTTTGCTCGAGATGTTTCTTTCATGCAATATCCATTATTTAAGTTTGACAGTCTGCTTCAATATTTTGGTCTTGATTCAAAATTTTTGTGCCTATAAATCTAGCTCAGTGTGATAGTTGTCAGTGTAGTAAGATTCATATAGCATACAAATCACCTTGAAGATATGTAATATTATGCTCAATAACAGCTCTCAAGCCCTGCACCACAAATTATCAGCAAACCTCAGGTCCACTTTTCGCTTCCAGGAGATGTTTTTGATTTATAGATACATTAAAATTATACAAGAAATACAAATATTCAAGGTAAAAGGCATGTTACAGGGACTGTTTTACCTGTCCAGGACTATTTTATACTTTGATGAGAAAAAGATGTGGCAGACTGGTACATTTGGAATTCCAAAAGAAGATTCAAACCAGGCAAACTTAAAGAAAGATACATCGAACAGAATCATCTGCAGTAACCAAGGATGTAGATAGAACAGTGCATCAAAAAACAATGTACTCTGATTTTTTTTCTTCTGTAGTACAAAGTGTAGAGAAATCTAATGTATTTTGTAAAAATGTTTCTGTATTTATTGCTCATTCTCTCAAATGGCTCTTCTCCCAAAAGGCTAACATGGTTTGAGTCTCAGAATTTGGATTTAGCCTTAGAATTTCTCTAAATACTACTTGTCTGATGTTTCTTTAATATGGAGATTAAAAACAAACATGAAATTAGCTTCCTTGGAACATTCAGTTTTAACTTAGGTTTTCTGCTACTGAGGAAATGATCTTTTGAACTGATTCCTTGCCACATTGACTGTGTGTTTGGAGTTTGGATGAGGGCCAGCTTTGCTTAGGCCTTTTTCTTTATTTAGCTTGCTCAATATTATTGGCAGATTGCTTCCACAAAACCCCATATGTTCTAAAGGGTTTTTGATGACTTCAAGTAGGTTTAATGTCTTTCATGGGAAGTTGTGCTAACTGGGTAAAAAGACTGATGTGCCAATTATTATAGCAGCAGCAGAATTTGAGTTGCTTTTGTTTCATTGGGCCTATAAAGGGATTTTTGTGCAGGCCAGTACAGTATACATGAGGTTTTATAATCCAAATATATGGTGAAAACTGCTACAAAGGCATCCAATGGAAAGGGCAGAAATCTCCCATGTAAAAGACAGCAAGTTGAACCTTAGTGACAGTGTATGACAACTTTCAGTTTGTTTGATGCAGTTAGTTGAGCTATGATCAAGATAGGTGTTTTATTTTTTCCATAATGTTACTGAGAAATAAATAGCAATGAGACAGCTTCAAATCTGATTAGTAGGACAGTTTCAATAATTAATACATTGCATATTGTTGTCTTAGTGGTTATTCATTGTATAAGATACAGACATGATATCCTGTTTACAAGCACTATTAGAACAAGTCTTTCTATTCATTGAATTAAGAGAATGTAGCTGTATATATATTTTAACTACTTTAAATATATAGATACAAAATGGTCATTCATTTGTATCCCCTTTTTTTGTTTAGTTTTGTCATTTAAATATTATAGGTGTGTGAATTCAGCAAAATATTCCAAAATAGTCCAGCAGTCCATAATAGTAGTGGATTTTCTGTAAGACTGGTGATGTCAGAAGTTGTTGACTTGAGCCTTTTACAGCTCAGCATACCAACATGGCTTCACCCCTTATACCTCGTTTTCATACTTTTCTGCTGGATGGTTAAGACCAAGATAAAGACCTATATAACAAGAAATGTAGCTTTTGTATCTGATAAGGTCAGTCAGATCCGCTCCAGACTTATCCTGAAACCCTGTACCTCAGTTTGTAGATCCTTTGTCAGTGTCAGCCATGTAGATGAGTCATGGCCATTGCTTGACCAATTTGCTCTCTGTGAAAGTCTGAGAGAATGTTTTCTCTCCATGTGAAGATACGGTGTTTTAAAGTGTGCAGTAAATTACGGATCATAAACAGTGCATTAACATGAAATTTTGCTCTAAGCTGCAAAATGATGCTGAAAGAAGCACATGAAATGTTAAAATTATTTGATGGTCATGCTCCAGTAACCACGATGATGGTTTACAAGTTGTTCCAGCGGTTTTGTAATGATTGTGAATTGGTTTAAGATGAGGAGAGATAAGGCATCCTTGAACATCAAAAAACTCAACAGAATATTGAAAGAGTAAGGAAATGAAAAAGTAAGAAAATGCTAAGATGATGCAATCAAAAAGGAGATTAACTATTAGGGAAATTTCTGAGATGCTCAACATCTCTTATAGTTCCATTGAAAGCATTTTAACAACAGATTTAAACATGAAGCAAGTAAGTGGGAAATTTGTTCCATGTGTTTTAACTGTTGAAAAAGCACAGCATTTGTCAATTTCCTTGGATTTGTGCTAACAGACTGCTTCATATTTCAGCTTTTTGGAGAATATAATCATGATCATGAGACCAAGTTTCAGAGTTGTCAGTGGAAATTACAGAGTTCTCCTCATGTGGGCAAAAAATCAGATCAATCAGTATCTAAAATGTGGAGCTGTTGCTTGTCATTTTTGGCCTTGATGGGTTGCACCAGCTGAGTTTTTACCTAAGAATACTGAGATGAACTCTCAAGATTATAAGGACTTATTAGAGCATTCAAGAAGTGGTGTGCACAGAAAACGGTTTTAAGGATGGCCAAATAGCTCAGCTGATTAAAGGCCTGGCTTAGACATGCACAGGGACTAGGGTTCAATCCTTAGCTTGCCATGCTAGCCCTGCCCCCAGGGTGTGCTGAGACAGTGGCACACACCTGTAATCCCAGCACGTGGGAGGCTGAAAACAGAAAAATCACTATGAGTCCAATCTGTGTAGGGAGACCCTGTCAACCCTTTACTAAATACATTAAAAAAATAAAATAAAATGAAAATGGTTTTATTCTCCTTCATGACGATGCTTATGGTCACACAAATTTCTTTTTATAATTTTATTTTAATTATTTATTTGTTAGTTCATGTTTACTGTACATAATGATCACATTTCTTGTGGGAAATTTGTACATATACATAACACAGTTTAGTTATTAATATTTTTTAATCCATCTCCCTTCCTTTCCATCTCACCTCCATTTCTTGGACCCCTTGCCCTATGCAAAAGATCCATTTGGCTCTTTCCCATTATTTTTTATTTTGCTTTTTATTTGTATTTTGAGTTTCTCATATAAGAGAAATGGTGTAATGTTTAGGCTTGCATGTCTGATTTATTTCACTTGACATTATGGTTTTAAGGTATATCCATTTCTCTACAAATGATTCAAGTTTATCCTTATTTATGACAGAGTAAGAATCCATTGTGTATGAATACATAATTTTCTTTGTCCTTCATCTGTTGATGGATGTATACGCTGCTTGCAAGATTTACCTATTGTGAATTATATTGCTATAAACTTGGGTATCATGTATCTTCATAATACAATGTCTTGAGCTCTTTGGAGAAGGTATCTAGAAGGGGAATAATTGGGTTTTGGTTTTTTGAGACAGGGTCACAAGGTCCTACTGTGTAACTCAGGCTCACTTTGAACTCATCATATTTTTGGAGTAGTGGTTTGGGGATCTTGAATATTGTGAGGTACTCTCTATAATGGAAATGTCTTATTCATAAATTTTGAAAGAAACTTTTATGCGATATATACATCTGGGTTGGAAGCTTTGTGCTGAGTAGTCTGCTTTAATTCTAGTGGGTTAACTTTTAGAAATCATTCCTTTTCTCAAACTGCTTTTAAGACTTTGTCCTAGTGTTGAACTTCTAGAATTTTGACTATGACATGGTATGAAGAGGTTTAGTTTTGATTGTGCCTATTTGGGACTTTATATGCTTTAAATACTACGTGTTAAATATTTTACCTATAGGGGCCGGGAAGATAGCTCAATAGAATAAATCCTTGCCTGGCAAGTGCAAGGGCCTGAGTTCAATTCCTGGTTGTGCCAAAATTTTTTTACCTATATTTAGAAAGTTTTCTGATATTTTATGAATAGTTTTTTTATGTTGTTTGTGCTATCTTTTAATCTTTCCCTTATTCAGATTAGTTTTAGTCTTCTTTGGGTCATCTAACATTTCCTGGATCCACTTTTCATGTTCTCTTGTTTCTAAGGTATCTCTGAGTAACTTGTCTTCAAAAGCATCCCTATCTTATAATTCTAATATTCTGTCTTCATATTGGTTGCTTTTACTGTCTATACTTTCACTGCAATTTTTAATTTCTTGGATTTCTGTTTGAAACTTTTTTATGGATTTAAGTCTTTGCTAAATGGGTCATTCTTTTTTTTTGGTGTTGTTATTTTGCACAAGGTCTCCCAGAGACAGAATTTCTCTGTTGATCACCACTCCACTATTTTCCTTTTTCAACTGGGATGGAAATTTCTGTTAAATGAAAACATTATATTGTGTCCTTATCTACCTCATTCAGTGAATCTTGTACCTGAAACTTCTTGCTTTCCCCCTGAAATAAAAGTGACCATGACATGTAAACATTTTGAATCAATTTAGGACAAGGAGAAAACAGGACAATGTAACTAAAGACATTTGTGAAAGAGGACCTCCAGGCCTGCTTCAGAACATAGCAAGCATGACTGGTTAAGTGTATTGAAATTGAGGGAGCTCTTCCTGTGAGCCGCCTGAGGTGACCTGTGAAAATGGTTTGCTACTCTCTCGACCCCAAAAACCCCATAAAATCATGCAAATCAAGAGGCTTAAATCTCCGCGTTCACTTTAAGAATACGTGTGTAACTGCCCAGGACATCGAGGGTATGCATATCCGAAAGGCCACCATTTATGTGAAGGATGTCACATTAAAGAAGCAATGTGTGGCATTCCGGTGTTACAATGGTGGAGTTGGTAGGTGTGCCCAGGCCAAACAGTGGGGCTGGACGCAGAGTTGGTGGCTCAAAAAGAGTGCTGAATTTTTGCTGCACATGCTTACAAATGCAGAGAGTAATGCCGAGCTTCAGGGTTTAGATGTAGATTCTCTGGTTATTGAACATATCCAGGTGAACAAAGCACCCAAGATGTGTCGCTGTACTTACAGAGCTCCTGGCCGTATTAACCCATACATGAGCTCCCCTGCCATACTGAGATGATCCTTACTGAAGAGGAAAAAATTGTTCCTAAGCCAGAGGAGGAAGTTGCAGAGAAGAAAAAGATATCCCAGAAGAAACTGAAGAAACAAAAACCTATGGCACAGGAATAAAATAATCATAAAATAAATGCAAATAAAATTTAAAAAAAAGTAAGGGAGTGTATCTTTTTTTGTTTTTTGGGAGTGTGTTTTGAGGGGTATTAATGGTAATATATCTTTTACTGTAATAACTTTTTTAAGCATTCATTGTATTTTATGGTCACACCTTGTATGACCTATGATGTAGATTTTGAAGTAGGCTATGACAATAATGTCAAATTAAGGAGTATTTCTTTTCCAAACGGCCTTGAAAGATCTTTTTAGATTGCCTCAAATTTTTCTATTTAGTTGTATAACTTGATGACTAGCATCATCGTCCTTCCTGTGCAGAGGGCAATTTAGTTCCACATGTGCGCAATTCTTTCCTTCGATTTTGGGAGCATATAAAAGGGATGGAATTTGCATCATCCCTTTCTTAACATTTGTCAATTTAGGATAATTTTCAACGATGATCTAAATTAAACTATTTGGTGCATTCACCAAAAGATAAAGACTAAAAAATCCAGGCATTTTAACTTGTCATTTTGGTAGTATCACTCACTGGTGAACATAGAACTATTTGCTAGTGAGGTACATGTATGTATGTATGTATGTATGTATGTATGTATGTGTGTATTTATCTGTATTTTAGGGAAGAGTCTCCAGGGTGTTCAGGGTCTCACTACTAGTTCAGACTTGTAGTGATCAACCTGCTGACAGCCTCCCCAGGGCTGGGATTACAGGCACACACCACAATGTCCAGTCTTAATTCCTGCCTTAGCACACCCTGGGGGCGGGGCCTGCATGCCCAAGGCTCAAACCCCAGCCCCTGAGCCTGCTTGCAGGAGCTTTAATCCGCTGAACTGTTTGGCTGGCCCTCAACCTTCCTTCCTTCCCTTCCCTTCCCTTCCCTTCCCTTCCCTTCCCTTCCCTTCCCTTCCCTTCCCTTCCCTTCCCTTC
>NW_004524857.1:58408-71280 GCF_000260255.1 Octodon degus
CCTTCCTTCCTTCCTTCCTTCCTTCCTTCCTTCCTTCCTTCCTTCTTCTCTTTCTTGTACTGGGAATTGCAGTCAGGACCTTGCACTTGCTAGGCAGGCACTGTACTACTGAGCTATAGCTATGGTCCTATTTTTATTTTTTTAACACACCACTTTTTTTTTTCTTTTTACACTGACAGATTAGGAACATCACTAAGTAGACATAGAAAATATCTTTTTCCATCTGTACTTTACAAATGTGTTCTATGATTATTTGGTTTTATAAGAAAATCAAATTTATGAGTTTGCTAAGAGCTTATATACAAGGATTCTGGATGTTATATGTCATGTGTATATGGTTAGTCCTTTTTTAAATGTAAAACATAGCACACAATTCTGTGATCCTAATACAATTAATTCCCCATTTATGTCTTCTCCATTGTCTTTCTTTAAAAAAAGATTTGTTTATTTGTTTGGTACAGCATCTTGCTAAGCAGTTTGGGCTCATAATGATCTTCTTCTCTCAGCCTCTCCAGCACTGGAGATTACAGGTGTGTGCCACCACACACAGTTTTCGTGGCTGGCATGGTGTGTCCAGGGTTATGGAGCCAGCAGGGCCCAGGTACCAGGGATAGAATCTGGGCCCTTGTGGTTGCCAGACAGGTACTTAGACTGCCAAGCTATCTCTCTGGCCCTCCATCTTCTTCTTTGTAAACAATCATATTTTTTGCCTATGACTTGTACTCTGAGTAACATTTTTGGCCACTCTTTCAAGATTATGATACATAGTATATTCACTATTGTAATTTTCTATTTTATTATGAAATTTTGTTTTATTTTTTAATCAAAGCAAGAAGAGTGCTTTTTAAAATATCTACTTGTAGTACATTAAAATTTTAACAATTTAAAAGTGAAGCGCTGTCGGTTAGGCTGTGAGATATGGAAGTGTCATCTAGCCTTGGTAAGCTGTGAAGGAGGAAAAAGCCACAAAGACAGAAGCAATTGGGTATAATACTGAGGACTGAGGAAAATGCCAAGCATCAGGAAGGGCAAAAGCAAAGTGAGGTTGCCAGGAGCACAGGAAAGTTGTTCAGATTGCTGTTACCTGGGAACTGGGAACTGTTAATAATAACTATCATAATTAGTATTCAGTTGTTTGATTTCTGTGACACATTTTAATGGGCTTAAACAAAAAAGTTTTAAACTGGCACTGTGTTTCTCTTACCTGCTGATATTTATAAAAGAAAACAATGGAAACTTAGTAAGCAGTTTTAGAGATTACTTTTAAAATTTATTTCTTTTTCCATAAAGTTAGATTCACTTGACCAGTCTTCATTTATCAGATTTTATTTTGAATCTAAGTACTATATTTCCTTCTTTAACATTTTTTTGTATTTGATGATTTCATTTGAGTAACTGTCTGATCGGTGAATCCTATTTAATGATTGGGTAGAATAAACAATGACAATAAATCCTGTTTGCAAGGATTAAATCTATGGCTGGTGGACAACCATCTTTTAGGAATCGGTTTTATATTGAACTTCTAGCATTTATTGAGTGCCTACTCTGTGCTAGGTAAAATAAAACCATTATCTTACACAATTATACTAACTCCATTTTCAAGTTTAGATAAGGGGCAAAAAGTCTTACACTGAATAAGTAGAATTCAGAAGGAGTTGTGTCCAGCTCTCAGGTCCCCCTGACTCCAGATTGTGTGCTCATTGGCACAGTAGTAACACAGCTGGTGTTTATTGCAGACATTTTCTGGAAACAGTCTTCCAATCTTCTAGAATGTTCTGGAAATATTCTACCACTCTTGCCTGCAACCATACTGATCATGTACTAAAAAATAAAATGTACTTTTGAGGCAAGCAGCACATATTCTTATTTTATCTTGGCTATGTGTGACAGGACCACCTGCTTGCTTTTTGGCTCCCAGGGATTCTTTGATTGTTAACTTGGCTTGGTGTAGCCATAATCTCTGCTTTCTGACTTTCGGTCATATCTGGAAAGGGATACCAATGTCAGAGCCATCTATGCTGATTAGAGGGGGCTGCAGTCTTCTTCTTTATACTTCTCTTTGACAGTTTCAGTCATCTCTGAACTTTGAAGACCCCAGAGCAATCTTGCTTAGCTGGCTTCCAGGTCACTCCAGGTGAGGTAATCAGGATGCTGGAATATCACAGTTGGGAGGGGACAAGGGAAGAATCCTTCCTCTAATCTTAAACTATAGCACTGATACAAGCCATAAGGATTGCCCAGAAGGAAGAAGGAACAGAGGAAAACCTCTTTAACAGTTCTTCCAGAGGGTGGAGAACTACTCCCTATCCCTTTATTTCCATGTTACAAGGAGATATAAAAGTGGGGTAGACATTTATTTAAAAAATGCTTGGCAGTATGTCTGGCATATGCTTTGTAATCTGGCAAAATCTTTTACAACAAAGCAAATTTTTATGGACTAATAAAATTCCTATTGGTCTGGATATTAAGTATTCTGACAGTGAGTATACACAAAAGGAAAATTTAAGCAATCTATCAGCATATGCCTGTTCTTTTTCCTTGGCTCCCTGGCCCCTTTCTTTTAAATTAAGCTTATGAATATGAATCAGGGTGGTAGCCGAGGAGATAAAAACAAGTATAATATGGATCATAAAATATGATAATAATCTCTCCGATTTTGTTAGTCAATTCTCTCTGAATAAACAACATAGTAATAGGAGAAAGTGGACATAGGTAAGTGCAAATATCGTGCTGGAGTTTTACTTTTATAAAATTTATGTGACAGATATTTGTTCATAGGTGCTAGGAATCAGGCATTGGGTCAGTGCTGTTGACACTGACCTCTCTGAGCTTAAATGCCTTGGCATTAGGTATTTGTATGTAGAATGGCTAGTGCCATTACCTTCTTCAACAAATAATTTTCTCTTCCTTCCTTCCTTCCTTCCTTCCTTCCTTCCTTCCTTCCTTCCTTCCTTCCTTTCTTTCTTCAGTACTGGGGATTGAACTCAGGACCTTGCACTTGCCAGGCAAGCACTTATTCCACTGAGCTATCTTCCCAGACCCCCAACAAATAATTGTCATAGCCTACTAAAATGTGATGCTTTTCATAAAAGGAATTGAGATGAATTCCTGGGAAAGGTCTCATTTGAGCTGGATTTCAAAGGTGGATTTAAACATAAGAAAAGAATAATCTTGACTTTTCTGAGAGTGAGAGAGTAAATTTAGAAGGGAAACAGTAGTGAGAATAACAATAGCTAACTTTATATAATATTTACTCTATCCTGTAATCCCAACACTTGGGAGGCTGAGGCAGGAGGATCGCTGTGAGTTCGAGACCAGCCTGGGCTACAAAGTGAGCTCAAGGCCAGCTAATTACTAGATGTATATATTTTGATTAACTAGTGTTCTTCATAACATTCCTATAAAATGGATGCTGTTGCCATTTTATATGTGAAGAAATTGAAGCACAGAGAAGCTAAATGACTTGGCCAAGCCACACAGGTAGAAATTGCTTGAGGTGGGATTAAGTCCCAGTAGTCCAGCTCCTGCCTGTATGCTCTACGTCAACCTTGCTACAAAGTCAAGAGTGGGCATAGCTGTAAGGTGGCAAATAGCAAGAAGGGCAGTTGGGCCTGAGAAAAAGGTCAGTGTGGAAGAACAGTGGGCATAAATTAGACAGATAGTTGGGGACCATATTATAAAAGGCCCTGAGAGTCAGAATGTGATTTTTTTTTCTCCTGTAGACAAGAGGGAGCTCATGGAGGTTTTTAAGCTACGAGTTTTGTGATCTGAGCTTTGCTGCAGAAGATTCAGGCTGAAACACTATAAATTGAGGGGAGACAAGGCAGGGAGGGAGGTGGGGGCTGTCTGACAGTGTGGGAAAGAGGCTGGTGACACTAATGAGAGCTATTAAAAAGAAGAGGAGGGTGACAGTGGTTGGGAACTTACTAGGGCACTGCAAACTTGTGTTAACCTCAGACCTATGGCAGGCAGTGGTTATAAAGGGTTAAATGAATTTGCCTGCTATGGAAATTTCTGGGGTATTAACATTTTCTACTTTTCTTAGGTTGTATCAAATGTCCTTGTGAAGGGAGAAAAAGAACAAACATCAAAAGTACCTTTTAACTTCACAATTCTTTCTAAATTTCTTTAAACTTATAGGCTATACTGCTGATTTGCAGACTTCAAAGTACATAGAAGGATCAGGGTCAGATTGAAAAATTATTTCTTAGAGTGTGATAAAATATGCATGTGAATTCTATGACCTGCCACTGAAATTATTTGTGTGCTAATGTAACTTTGTAACATTAATTGCACAGTTTAGTGCTTTTTGTTATTGCTCTTGCAGTAGCCTTTTCACTGTACGGTTCTGGTAAATAATTTGTTGCTTATTATTCATGCTGTACTTGATAGGCATTGTTTATGGATTTTAAAATGTCAGATTGCTTTGTGAAGGAATTAAGACATGAAGACTGACTGTGGTGTGTTCTTATGGATTACGGACTTGCTACGAATTAAAATAATTTTTTCAGTCTTTATGTCTGAGAACACCATGTCCATATATTATATTTGTGATTTTTTTCCTTAGAAGTAACAATGGTTTTATTTATTTACTTATTGATCGATTGGTTGGGACAGGGTCTCACTATGCAGCTTGGGTTAGTCTTATGCTCACATTTATAGCCCCAGGCCGGTCCTGAATTCACAGCTATTGATCCGCCTGTCTCAGTCTCCTGAGTGCTAGGATTACAGGTGTGTGCCACCATGCCCAGTTATTTATTTTTATTTTTTTGATAGCAACAATTGTTTTTTACTATTTAAATTTTATTTTTATTTTTTAAAGAGAATATAAAATAGTGATAGTGAAAAAAATTACAAATGAACCAACATAATGGTTTTAAATTCTTTTTCAATTGTGTAAAAACCCTTTGCCCCAGTTTGGAGGAAATAAATGTGGAGAATTGAGAATGGGGGCTTCTCCCACAAACTCACTAAGTTTTTTCAATTTTCACACATTGGTGAGATTCTCATTCATAATGATATCAGACCCTGAGTGCTTTTGTGGATTAAAGTGTTTTTATTGGAGTTGATGGAAATATGTCCTTTGATGGTACCAAGCACTACCTATTCTGCAGATTTATTATGTAGAGCACCAGCAGTGTTCCTCTTAGGGCTGAACACTAATCTTTCAAAGTTCCTAAGGTACGGGGCTGTATTGATTTCTTGTGTGGTGTCTACATGATTATTTCTTGGCTTTGACAGAGGTGTGAGTCAGTGAAAAGTTAAAAAAACGTCTGGTTTTCTCAGGTATGGTCTAACTGTATTGTGTGCATGAACCACTGGGGGATTTTTTAAAGGGAAAATGATGATCAATAAGGCTAAGGTGGAGCATGAATTCATCACTTCTAATCAATTAGTCTTTGGATCACACTGGGAGTAGCACAGTTTAGATCCCAACCTTTCTACACCCTACTTCTGACTGTCAACTTAGGCAGTTACTTCATTACTGATCATTAGTTCACTTACACCACAAAGAAACTTTGAGGACTAAATGAGCAAATGTACACAAAAATCCTGGATGAATAAAAAAGTTTACTAAAATAAATGATAGTTATTTACCATTTGCTTTTACAGGTAAAATATTAAGAGCTTGCTGAAAATAAAAACAGATACACAGTGACTAAATCTGACCTTGAAGCAAAAGCCCTTTGCTGAAATTCAGTCTCTTTTGTACATTATTGTTGGATTCCAGACAGGATATGTCATTTCTTTTTGATGCTTTTTATTTGTAAAATAAGAGGACTGGGACAGAGGTTTGTGGGGTTTGTTGAAACTCGTACCTGTGATTCTGTAACCATTCAACAGAATATACTCTTCTGCTTTTTTAAAGTGTTGAAATAGTATGAGTCATGTTATCCTGTACTTGTTTCTTCTGCTTATAAATTTATTTGAATTAAATATGTTCTGAAAGACCCCTACTAGTTTTTGTCTCTACTCCCCTGGTATTGGTTATTATTTTGACAAACAGTTATAGAAGTCTGTTGGGACTACACCTTTGAGCTCAAATATAAAAATATATAATAACCAAGTAAGGATATTAGAGAAACCCCTACATAGATGAAGACAAAAATTGCCTTAAATTGCTTTATAGTTCATTACATCAGACCCAGTATGACGGTTTATGCTCTTCGCTTACTCAGATAGTAACAGTTGTCTTAAAAATTCGATTTCAGAGAAAAAGTATTTTTTCTATATATTTTGATTCTACTAACACATTTGAAAATTTATTACATTATTTAACACGCTAGAGGTATCAGATACAAGTAGTATCACTAAAGGGAAAAGATTTTTATTGAGAAAATAAATTGTTACATAAACAGGTATTTGGGAAAACATCAATTATTATATAAAATTTGTAAGTCATCAAAATTTTCATAGCTGCTTTAGGGCATGAACAGGACTTCGGTGTAAAGAATAAATAGAAATTTGAAAATGAGAGATAGGAGAGTTGATTTTTATTAATATGGAAATATTCTTGTCCATTTCCCAAAAGATTTTGAAGTAGCTTGAAGCTTTGTTAAAAATGCAGCACTAACTGATAAAGTGATGGTGAGGTGGCTGCTGCAGCACGCTGCCAAGAGAGATACAAATGTGCATGAATTTGTGGAGGACTTATTTGGCAATGTTTTCTTTTTTATCCAGCTTTGTGGAGGTATAATTGACAAGTAGAAACTATATAACATTTGTGGTGTGCTGAACATGACGTTTGATAAACACCTAGAGAGAGAGAAAGAGAGGGTTAGGGAGAGGGAGGGGACGAGAGGAAGAAAGAGGGGAGAGAACCTGTCAATCCAGTTAATGAACGTACCTGTCCCCTTCCATATTTACCCTTGGTATGTGCGTATATGATGAGAACACGTAAGGTCTACTCTCAGCATGATTCAAGTATTCGTTAAATGTATGCTGTACATTAGATTCCTAGAACATATTCATCTTATTATTGAAAGTTTGCACCCTTTGTCCCATAAGCCCTCGTTCCACCCCCTAGCTTTTCTTACTCTACCCTCTGGCAATTATTATTTTATTTTCTGTTTCAATGAGTGAGATCTTTTTAGGTTCTACTTATTTATAGGTCATGCAGGTTTATCTTCCTGTGTCTGTCGCAAATATCTTCTAGGTTTGTCCATGTTGTGAAAAAACATGGCTCTTTTTATGGCTGAAAAATATTCATTTATCATGTATTCTTTAACCGTGCATCGCTTCTAACGCTATGCAAGTGTCCCATTTTCCTTCACACCCCCGTCAACATTTATCCTCTTGACTTTTTATGGTAACTATCCTAACAGGCATGAAGTGATAGCTTATTGTGGTTTTGATTTGTATTTCCCTGATAATTAGTGGCGTGTGGACCTTTTCATACATCTGTTGACCATTTTCATGTCTTTGGAAAGACATCTATCCAGGTTCTTTTTCATTTTAAAAATGTAATTATATGGTCTTTTGGGTATTAGCTGATGATTAGAAATATTTCTGTCCAATCCAATAGGTTGCCTTATCATCTTGTCAAATGTTTCCTATGTTGTGCAGAAGATTTTTGGTGCAATGTGATTCCACTTGTTTGACTTTTGTTGCCTTTTTTGGGGAGTCATAACTATAAACAAAAAACTGTTGAGATCAATGTCAGGGAGTTCATTTTTTTATATTTTATTTTAGAAATTTTATAGTTTCACATCTTACAATTTAGTCCAATCCATTCCAAACTATTTTCTTTTTACTCTTTTATTTATTTATCCATTTGGTACAGCATCTCACCACACAGCTTGGACTCATAGTGATCCTCCTGTCTCAGCCTCCACAGCACTGGGTCTACAGGTGTGCACCACCATGCCCGATATCAGTGGCTGGCACAGTGCACCTTCGGTTCTGGGGCCAGCATGGTGTGCAGTACTGGAGATTGAACCTGGGTCCTTGTGCTTGCCAGGTAAGGCGCTTAGACCACTGAGCTATTTCCCCAGCCCAAACTAATTTTTGAATACAGTGTAAGATAAAGTTCTAGTTTCATTCTTTTGCATACAGGTATCTAATTTTTCCAACACAGTTTGTCAAAGAAATTATCCTTCTTTTTTGATTCTTATTATCCTTGTCAAATTTAGTTGATCACATATGTATGTTTGTTTGTGGACTCTATTCTGTTTAATGAAGAGACGTTAGCTTATGTGTCTATTTTCATATTGCTATCATCCTGTTTTGGTTACTTACTCTAGCATTGTAATATAGTTTACAATTAAGGAATATGAAGAACAAACATTCTTGTCATGGGGAGATACAAGTGGGATCCTCCTATTCTGCTACTTTGCTGATGTCACTCCTCAGAAGTATTTGGGTTTTAAAAATATTAATCCTCTTTGACCTATGGATTTTAATTTTAAAGTCTTATAATAAGAATAATATGAGAATGTGGGTTTATGCTTGAATATTTTAGTCATTATTTATAATAATGATACATTAGATACAAGTTTCATTAGGTAGAGCATATATTTTCATGCTGTCAGCTTTGTTCTTTTTACTCAAGATTGCTTTGACTATTTGGAATCTTTAAGGGTTCCACAAAACATTTAGGATTTTTTTTCTACTTTTAGTAAAATTCCATTTTGAAATTTTGAGAGAGATTACATTGAACATGTAGATCACTCTCTTTAAGTATTATAGCTTTCTCATCAATTTTAATTCTTCAAATTCATGAACACAGACCATCTTTCTATTTTTTTGCATTTCTCCATCTTTTTTCATTAATGTCTTTTATTATTTTTTTAGATTTATTTGTTTTGCATTGACATGTATAAATTCTATATCATGGTGGTTTCCAGTGTGTACTGTATGCATATATGGACATATTAATTCCCTTTGTTTACTGTCCTTACTCCACAGTGTTCCTAGCCTCTGTGAGGCACTATTCTCTATTAGCTCAACTTGTTTAGTTTCTACTACACCCTCTTTCCGCAATGGGTAGGTGTGGCCCTCATTGGATCCTGGAGTGGATCCCTGGGCAGGAAGAACTATCCACAGATATTGGCTGAGAGAAGGTAGAGCTAAGTCACAGGGTACATCAGAATCCCAGGTAGGGCCACAGGCAGTAGGCCTGGAACCAGGGCATGGACAGGCATAACTCCCACTGGGTACCTTGGCAGGTAATGCTGGTAACCAGACCAAGGACCAATGAGGCTGTAGCTGAATCTATAGGGGGATGAGAGTGTTTATAGATGTGAAACTGGGACCATGGTTGGTGAGCCAGGCACAGGGCTACTTTCTCACAGTGGCTCTTAGTTCTAGACTCTTTCAGGGTTTCATAATCTTCTACTTGGGTCCCCAAGCTCACATAAAAACACTTTTGTAGGGGCTGGGGAGATTGCTCAGTAGAATAGGTGCTTCCCTGGCAAGCACAAGGGCCCGAGTTCAATCCCCAGTTCCGAAAAAAAAAACCAACAACAAAAAAACCCACTTTTGTTAGTTAGTGCCTAATTATTGTTGTCTTGGGGAGATGTGAATGGGAAGCCTCCTACTCTGCTGTCTTACTGATCTCATACCTCAGTAATATTTCTTAAGTCTTAAAAATATTAATGCATATTGACCTATGGATTCTAATTTTAAGGTCCTGTAATAAGAATATAAAATGACAATATAGCCTGATGCCTGAGTATTTTAGTCATATTATTTTTACTAGTGATATGATAAACTCTAAGTTGCATAAGACTAGAGATTATATTTTATTTTCTGATTGTTATAGAATTAGTGCCTAATATAATTTGTGATATTTTCTAGGCTTTTGATAAGTATTTTGTTAATTTTAAATTATTATTATTATTATTATTATTATTATTATTATTACTATGAATTTGGTACAGGGTCTCACTATGCAGCTTGGACTCATAGTGATCCTCCTGTTTTCATCCTCCCCAGCACTGGGATTACAGGTGTGGGTTACCACGCAGGTCGCGGTGGCCAGCTCAGTGCACCTGGGGGCAGGGCCGGCTTGGCGTGTGGTACCAGGGATGGAACTGGGTCCCTATGCTTGCCTAAGCAGGCACATAGTCCACTGAGCTATCTCATTGGCCTGTATTTATTTAATAAATGATTCTAAAATATCCAGAAATGGAAGAATATTTTTAAAAAGTTGATATAGAACATATGGAGTACTATGAAGCAATTTAAACATAGCATAAGGAGTTTTTAATTACATGCAAACTGCCTTTAAAAATAAGATTAAAACACTGTACTCTACAAGAAAAAACTATATAAATATATTTAAAATAATACTGTAAGAAAAGTCATAAAATGTTAGTAAAGGACGTGTCTAAAAGGGAGATTGACAGATGATATATTTGTTTCCCAAATTTCTTCGTGCGTGTATCATTTTATTTTCAATTTTTAAAGATTGTGGTAAAATTTAACAATTAATGCACATTTGAGTTGTTTTGAATTTTAGATAACGTGAATAAAGGTGCTATGGATGTGGCTGTATGAATCTCTCTTTGAGAACTTATTTTTTTTCTTGTGAGTATATATCCAGATGTAGAATTGCTACATTGCATGACAATTCTATTTTTAATGTTTTGAGGCTCTGTCACACTGTTTTCCGTAAGCATGAACCATTTTTCCTTTCCATCAGTAGTGGACCAAGGTCCCAGTTTTCCTACCTCCTTGCCGGCACTTGCTTCTTTCCTAAACAGCACCTCTTCAAATTCGTTCTGTATGATCTCACTGTTGTTTTGATTTGTATCTCCCTGATGATGTTGAATATCTTTTCATGTGCTACTGACCATTTGTATCTCTTCTTTGTATATCGACTTTTCAAGTGTTTTGGTCATTTAAAAGTTCGTTTTGAATTTTCATTTTTATTAATACATGTTTGTAATACACAATGATTACATTCATTGTATGGAGTTGGTACACGGGCATAACACATCTTCTTTTCATGCCTCCTTCTCCTCTCCCTTTCTCTCTCCTTTCATCTGTTGGTTCTCTTCTCATTTGTGAAATATCTTCCTTTTTTGGTTATGCATGTTTTATTTTGCTCTTTATTTATATTTTGAGTTTCTTCTATAAGAGCAACAATGCAGTGTTTGAGCTTCTGTATCTGATTTGTTTCATCATAGTCTCAAGCTTCTGTGTCTCATTTGTTTCATTATGGTCTCAAGGTCTTTTGCCTACTTTACCATTTTTGAATCAGTGGTGATATTTTGTTGTTGTTGCTGTGTTTGAGTTCTCTGTATATTCTGATCTGAATACTAAACCTTTATTAGATGTATGATTTGAAAATAATTCCCCTTATTTTTGAATTTTCTTACCATTCTGTTGATTTTTGAGGTACAAAATTTATACTTTTCATGAAATCTAATGTATCTGCTTTCTCTTTTGTTGCCTATTTCTTTTGTTATCCAAGGACTCTGGCATGTCCAAAGTCACAAAGCTTTTTACTCCTGTTCTCTCCTAAAGGTTCTATTGTAATTAGATCTTACATGTAAGTGCTTGATTTCTTTCAGTTAATTTTTATATAAGGTGTTAGCTAAGGGTCCAACTTTACTCTTTTGGAGCTTTCTCAGTACTACTTGTTGAGAAGATTGTCTTTTCCCCATAGAATGGTCTTAGGATCCTTGTCAAAAATCGTGTGAATGTATATAAAACATTTTATTTCTGTGCTATGTATCCTATCCACTGGTCAACATGTTTATTGTTATGTTAGTGCCATGCATAAAAGTTATATTATCTTATTTTTAATGATATATTAATTATACATGTTAATGAAGTTTAGTATAATATTTCACAAATGCATGCAGCATACATTGATTAAATACAACCTCCCTTTATCTCCAATCCAACCCCCATGCCTCCTAACCTGTAGTAATCATTATTTTATACTGAGGTCAACTTTGTTCAGTTTTTGTGTAGGAGGAAGAAGATGTGAATGCCAAACTATCTTGATGAGTGGAGCTTTGCAGTAAGTTTTGAGATCAGGATCTGTGTGTCTTCCAGCTTTTTTCTTGTTTTCAAGATAGTTCTGAATATTAAATGTCCTTTGAAATTCCATATGAACTTTAGGATGGATTTTTCTGCTTATGCAAAAGGAATCCTTTGGGATTTTGATGAGAACTACAATGAATGTGTGAGGGTTTGTTTCCTAATTTATAGAAGGAACCTTCTTAATATATCCTAGATGGTAGAAGAAACTAACAAATTCCTTTTTGTCTTTTTTTGTAATAAGGGAAGTTACTATTAATTATATGGACTCTACACTCATGATCTGATCACTATACACAAACTCCATCTTCTGGTATTGTCACCTTGAGAATTGGGATTTCAACACGCAGTATGAATTTTGGGGTGATACAAACTTTCAAATCATAGCACCTTCCCTACAAATTTTTTTGAAAAGTATGAAAAGGCAAGTATTATTATTTTAATGTTTAATATATTTACCAGTGAAAGGCTCAGGCTATAGTATTTTCTTTGTTGGGAAATTTTTGATTACTAATTCAATCACCTTGTTAGTTATGGATCTGTTTGAATTTTACATGTCTTTGTATTTTGGTCTTGGCAAGATTTTGTTTGTAGGAATTTGTGATTTTCATCTAGGCTGAGTTTTTCATGTGAAATGCATGGTTCTCTCTTATTATCCCTTTTTATTTCTGTAGAGTTATAAGAAAGTCCTCACAAGGGTCTGCTCTCTAGAATCTATAAAGAACTAAAAAACACCAGGTTTCCAAAATTTAAAGACCCAATCCAGAAATGGGCATCCAAGATGAACACACGCTTCTCAGAGGAAGAAATTAAACAAGCGAATAAATACATGAAAAAATGCTCCACATCGCTAGCCATTCGTGAAATGCAAATTAAAA
>NW_004524857.1:75950-77423 GCF_000260255.1 Octodon degus
GTCGAATCTCCAAAACTGCAAGCTCCACAGAACTCTTTTTCTTTCTATGTAAGCTGTGTTCCAGTGTTTTGTTATAGTGACTAATTAAAATCTAGATATTTGTTTCAAAAAAAAAATCTCAGCACGTGGTTACCTTTTATCTTTGCACAGGTTTCTTAGTTTTCTTCCCCACTCTGTCTCTCCTTTCTTCCCCGTTCTCTCCTTGCCTTTAAAGGAGTGGGAATCATTAACATTGTTTCTTACTCAATCTGAGACAGATTGGTGTGAAATAATTGTCTAGTTACAAACAAAAAAGTTACAATCATAACAGCTTCTAGTAATATCATCACAATTTCTAATTATTCCAACTTCTTGGGTTACCTTTTTAGCAAAAGCTAAATGGAAAGAAGGAAGATTATAACAAAGTATTTATTAGATACTTCTTATGAGTAGCAAAGATATGAGTAGAAAAGCTACTTTAGAATAAAGAATGAAGATGCTGTGGTTAGACAAATATAATCTTAAAAATTTTCCTTTCAGTCCAAATATCTTCTTCATGAAAGCAGTAGAGAAAGAAAATGGTTTTATTATTAAATAAACATTAAGTTTAAATATGATGCACATTACAGGAAATGTGCTAAGAGATTTTATTTTTTTCAATTTTTATTTCGTATTTTTTATGTATTTGGTACAGGGTCCACAGGGTCTACAGAGTCTCACTGAAGAGGTCGGACACGTAGTGATTCTCCTGTTTTCAGCCTGCCAAGCGCTGGGATTACAGGCACACACCACCATGGCTAGTCTCAATTGCCATCTCAGCACACCCTGGGGGCAGGGCCAGCGTGGCACACGGGATCGAAACCCTGCCTAAGCAGGTTCTTTAGTCCACTGAGCTATCTGGCTGGCCCTCAAGTTTATTTTATGTTAGTACATGTTTACAGCACACAATGATTGCATTCATTGTGGGGAACTGATACACATATACAGCACATCTCAATTCTTTTTTCCTTTTCCTCTTTTCTTGGGCCCTTTTGCATTCACAAAAGATCTATCTCCCTATTTCCTAATTTCTATATTTTACTTTGCTCTTTATTTATATTTTGTCTTTTGTAAGAGAAACCTTGTGATATTTAAGCTTGTGTGCCTGATTTATTTCACTTAGCATTATGGTTTCAAAGTTCATCCATTTTCCTAGAAATGACTCAAGTTTATCCTTCATGCCTGAGTAGTAATCGACTGCTTATGAATACCATTTATTCATAGAGCCAAGTAGATAAAATCCATTATACAACCACTTTTCTTTGTTTTGGGTTTTGTTTTGCAATACTGGGGATTCAACCCAAGGCTTCTGCACTGAGCTACATCTACAGCCATTTTTTAAAAAAACATATATTTGGTTGTTGCAGGCTCTCACTATGCAACTCCAGCTTGTGGTGATCCCCCTGCTTTCAGCCTCCACAGTGCTGGGATTACAGGCGTGCACCACTACGCCCA
>NW_004524857.1:78358-80525 GCF_000260255.1 Octodon degus
GAGTTCAATCCCCAGTATGCAAAGATAGATGATAATAAACAGATAAATTAATGAATTTTTTTTTCCTGGAGGTATCAGAGATTGAATTCAGAACCCTGTGCTTGCCAAGCAGGCACTTAAGCCCCTGAGCTATCTCCTGGGTCCTTAAACAGGTAGTGTTTGCAAAAGGGAAGGGGGTGAAAGAAAGAGGAAGGGGAGAGAGACAGATGAGAGGGGAAAGGACTGAAGGAAGAGTTGTGATGCATTCCAGCTCCTCACAATGAATGGAACCACTATGCACTGCAGACCTGTAGCAATCAACAACAAAGCCCAAAATGAAATTCAAAGAGCGCGTGCCCCCAGTGACCTAACTTCCTCTGGATTTGAAATTTAAACCATAACGATTCTGTTTCTGTGAAATGTCCACAGAAGACCAATCCGTGGAGGCTGAAAGTAGATTAGTGGGGCCTGGAGGCAGGAGGGGAACTGGGTATGAAAGGGCCTGAGGGATCTCACTGTGGTTCTGAAGCTTTCTGAAATGGGATTATGGGTATGGTTATTAGTCAACTTACTAGAAAAGCTCTGTAATTCAATGCATTTCGAGGAGACTATAATGACATCGGGTCAGTAATGAAGCCATATCATGTGATACTATATACATATGAATAATACATACACAGAGTAGGTGTGTTGTGAGTGAGGGGAAAATTATGTGTCTTTATTTGCTATATAAAAAAATCTTTTGATTTAGCTATCTTACTAATTCTTTAAGAAAAACCAGAATCTAAGCTAGGGCAGCAGTTGCTCTCTAATTTACTACTGTTATTGACTAAGTATTTGAGGATTTGTTGAATATGAATCCTGTCTTGCCATCGTGCTATACAAATTTCAACACTCATTATTTTGGATTTTTCTGGTCTGGTTGAGAACACATTTCTGAGTTTATACTTGAGGCAGGGCTTTCTTTAATAAGAACTGAATTTTCCAACACTTTCTACCAATGTGACTCTCCTAGTAGAGATTCTCATATACAAAGTGGTTTTCATCAAATCTGAAAATCTCTCTTAGTTCAGAAGTTCTATGGTTCAAACATCTGACATTGCTAGTCCTACGGATAACCCACTACTATTATGGACTACTGGATTATATTGGATTATTTTGCTGAATTCACACAATTACAATATTTAAATGGCAAAGGAATGCCCATCTCTGACAAAACTGAACAAAAAAGGGGATACAAATGAAGGACCATTTTGTATCTATATATACAAAACAGTTAGGATAGATATACACTTACTCTTAATTCAATGAGAAGAAAGATTTGTACTAATAGTGTTTGGAGAGGATATCATGTCTGCATCTTGTACTATGAATAACCACTACGAAGACAACAAATGCAATGTATTAATTACTGAAACTGTCCTACTAATCAGTTTTGAAACTGTCTCATTGCTATTTGTTTCTTAATAAAATTAATTAAAAAAAGAAGTTCTATGGTTCAGTTTACAGTGAAGTTACTTGTTTAGGATAACATTTACTGAGCTGTTAGCTATTTATTGATAGGGCAGCTAATCTTTTCTCTGTTGGTGAAACAAACAGAAATAAGAACCACTAAGGGCCCAAGAGGGCAGATGACATGAAAAACCAGACCAGGCTGTTACTTCTGAGACACTCTTGGGGGGGCCATGGCTTGAGTTACCCAAGGTAGTGACCTGACCCTCCTGTGCCTTCCTTTTACAATATGCCCTACTATATGCTTTCCTTTGCTATAGAAACATTGGTGTTTCCCCTATCATTGTACAGAAAACTACACTGCATTGTAACAAGAGATCCTGAACAGCACAGATTGATTTTACTTGCAAAAGGACAGGAGGCAAGTGATTCCCTAATCTTGAACCCTTGGAGATAGCATCTCAGCTTTCTGGAAGGCCTGAATTGTTACCTGGAAAGCATAGAAATGGAGCTACTTATCTCAAATCAAAACCTACTTTTCATTGAACACTTAACTGTTATTTTAAACCAAAAGTTTACTCTCATTGTAGGCTTGTGTTCCTACTTCACAAGTTATTCCACTATCCTCAACCTGACTGAAAACAATGCACACAACAGCAAACGGATTGGCCATTTCTGCTGGTCTTTTGAAAGGAGCAGATAATGCTTGAAATTTATTTTTCTTTCTGTTTTTTTT
>NW_004524857.1:81690-92472 GCF_000260255.1 Octodon degus
TGGTACATATACACATTATATCTCTATCATTTTTACTCCCTCTTCCACTTTCTGTTCTTATTTCTCAGGTCCTTTTCCCATTTTTCCAGACCTTCCTATTTCCTACCATCTATTTTACTTTGCTCTTTTAATTCCTTATAATGTATTTGTATTGTAAGAACCTGAGTTTAGTAATGACAAATCAGATATTTTCTTCTGTGGCTGGTTTGGCTGTCTAGTCATCATGGGTAGTACAGTATATTCTATGGCAGTTTGTTCCAAATTCCAAACAAATGACTTCCCAATAACTTTCATGCCTGTGTTTTACTATAGTATTCCAATATTTCTAGAAATAGAAAAACCTCTACTGTTTTAAAAACATCAGAATTAACCATGGAATATGGGCAAGCATAGAAATTATGAGATGTATTGAAGATGGTATAACATTAACAATATAGACAATTCCCAGATTAATTGCTGTGATTAGAATTTTCAGATAATGTCCAATCCTGACCATATTATATTTCTTTATTCTATGACCCCCAAGTAGTCATCAGAAACCATGAACTAACTTGGGCTCTGAGAATGTAAGATAACACACCTGAGTGTGTTCTTCTCTGATAGCCGAGGTGGCAAGTAGATACACAATCGTGACATGAGTGGGATGAGTGATGGGCCTCAGGTGGGAGAACAGATGACCCGAGAATGTAGAGTACAGGCTTGTGCTCCAGAGGCAGTGATGTGGGAACTCAGTCCTAAGGGATTGTTCCCTAACACCCTCAGTAAGAGAAGCACGTACTAAGACGCAGAAGTGGAAGAAAACCCTAACTGTAAACTGTCTCCCAATACCTACTCTCTCTCCTTCACTTTGGAAATGGACTCCCCACGTTTTAGTTGAGATGTGGATACTCTGGTTAGAGACAGCATTTCCCAACTTAATTTTAAGACTGCTTAGGATAGGAGAGAGGAGCAAAAGTGATATGGGATGCTGACATCCTCCTGGAATTTCATGTTGAAGAGAACTATCTGCCTACGATGGGTCACAATATTTTGCATTTTAAAAATAGCAATACATGTGCTGTGCTATGTAGGATGGTTAGGTTGGTATCCTGAAACCTATGAGAACCCCTCAAACAACTTAGATGTGTTTGCTGTAGCTTTCAGTTGGCTGTGTATTTTTTTTCTGAGATAAGTGTATACAATTTAAGAATCTTACTCTTCACTAAAATAATAGCAAACTGAATTCAGCAGCACAGTAAAAGGCTTATTTACCCTGATCAAGGGAAATATATCCTAGTGATTCATGGATAGATGAACATACATAAATCTATGAACATGATACACCATATTGATAAAACAAAGGACACAAATCATATGACCATCTCATTAGATACAGAAAAAAGCACTTGACAGTTTCCTGATAAAAAATTCAATAAATTAGGTACAATAAGATTGTACCTCATGTGGTAAAAGCTCTATATATCAAACTCCCAGCTTTCAGCATACATAATGGTGAAAAAGTAAAAGCTTCTACCCTAAGATGAGGAATAAGACAGAAATACTCACACTCATCATGGATATTCAACCGAGTTCTGGAATCCTTGCTGGGGCAAGTAGGCAGAGTGAAGGAGTAAAAGGTATCTAAACAGGAAAGAAAAAAGTGAAATTGTTACTGCTTGTGGCCAAAAAACTCTATTATAATTAATAAATAAAGCTACAGAACAGAAAATCAAGACAAAAGTCAGTAGTTATCTATAAAGTAACAAACTATCCAAAAAGATATCAAGAAAGCATCTAAATTGTAATAGTTACAGAAAAATAAATGAAATGTTTGGGCTAGGAATAAATTTAATTAGGCAGTAAAAGGTCTCTGCAATAAAAACTCTGAACATTGATAAAAAATGAGAAAGGATAGGATAAGTGAAAATATATTTTGTGTCCAGGAACTGGAAGATTTAATGTTATAATATTCATAGTCCATATAGATGCAATGAAATTTTTATCAAAAATTAAATATTGTTTTTTGATACTGGGAATTGAGTCAAGGGGTATTCTATCACTGAGTTGTGTCCTGAAACAATTTTATTTTGAGATAGAGTGTCCCTGAGTTTTATAGACTGGCCTCAAACTGTCAGTTTTCCTGCCTCAGCCTCCTGAGTAGTTGATTTTACAGGTATACAGTATTATGTACCTCTCAAATATCTTTTTTTTTACAGGCACAATCCTAAAATTCATGTGGAACCACAAAGAATCTGAATTGCCAAGACACCCTTAATCAAAAAGAAAATAAAGTTAATGAAATTATACTACCCAACTTCAAACTGCATTGTGAAACTATAATAATTAAAACATTATGGAACTTGTGTGAGAGTACACAGATCAACCAATGGAACAGAAGTGAGAGGCCAAAAATGAACTCATGAATCTCTGGGCAATTGATTTTCTTTCCTTTTTTTATGAGCAGAATATATTTATTGAGAGAAAGAAAGCTCCTGTCCCGAGAGAGGGACCAAGCGGGTAGTTCCCCCAAAGAGTTCACTTTTTTTTTTGCTATCTTTTTATCTTATTTATTTATTTATTTATTTATTTCAGTACTGGGGATCAAACTCAGAACCTTGTGCTTGCCAGGGAGGCATTTATGCCACTGAGCTATATCCCCAACCCCACTGATTTTCAATCAAGGTACCAAGAATGCATACTGGGAAAAGGACAGTCTGTTCAATAAAGGGAATACCTAGATACCTACACGCAGAAAATGAAATGGGACTCATGTCACACGTAAAAATCAACTCAAAAAGTATTAGACTTAAACTTGAGAACTGAAACTGTAAAAATAAACCACCCAGTGTTGGCCTGGGTAATGATTTTTTGCATTAGACAACAAAAGCAAAGATAGGCAAATGGGATTGCATCAGATTAAAAAAGCTTCTGCACAACAACAGCAACAACAAAAAGATTTAACAGAGCAAAGAGGCAGTCTACAAATTGGAAGAAAAAATATTTGCAAACTCTACAAATCATAAGAAGTCAATGTCTTAAATGTAGTTGAGCGAATTCAATTGCATATCAAGAAATCAAATAACCTGATTTAAAAATTGGTGAAGAACAGGCACAAACATTACTCAAGCCATTCAAACAGCCAACAGATAAAAGAAAAGAAGTCTCAGTATCATTGGTCATTAGGAAAATGTAAATTGGAACCACAGGCGTGACCTCACACTTGTGAGGATGTTTATTGTTAAAAAGTGAATGATATGTGTTGGAGAGAAGAGGAGAAAAGGCAATCCTTAATACTGTTGGTGAGAGTGTAAATTCATGCAGCCATTGTGGAAAACAGTGTGGAGTTTCCGTTAAAAAAATAATTACCATATGATCCATCAATTCCCTCCTGGTCATATATCTTCATATATCTAAAGGACTTGAAATCAGTACAGCACAGAGGTGCCTGTTCTCCCATGCTTACTGCAGCACTATTCATATCAGCTAAGTTATAGAATCCCTCTAAGTGTCCACCAACAGGCAAATGGCTAAAGAAAAACTTGGGTCTATACACCCTTTGGCAGAGGGAAATTCTGTCATTGCAACAACATGGATAAACTTGGAGGACACAATGCTGAGTGAAAAAAGCTACAAACATACAGACAAATGCTGCATGGCCTCACATATGTGGAATCTATAAATCAATTGAATAATTGATTTATTCAATTCAATTTATTCCCTTCAATAAAGGGAATACCTAGAGATACCTACACGCAGAAAATGAAATGGGACTCATGTCACATGTAACAAGAAACAGAGAGCAGAAGGTGGTTGCCAAAGACTGGGGGATCAGGGAAATGAACAAGTGTTGGTGAAGATATACAGTGTTTCACATAGAGAGGAGAAAGAAATAGGTAGCACTGATTATGGATTTGAAAAGAAGAATCTTAGCTAAATTCCCCCACCGTGTGTGTGTGTGTGTGTGTGTGTGTGTGTGTGTGTGTGTGTGTGTTTCAGGCTCGTGTATCCTCAAACCTATGTATTAATTAATGTTATTTGCTGGCCCCAGCGTTCCTTAAAGGATGAATACACAGGAAATGAAAATGTGGGGAAGGAGGGCTTACAGGGACAAGGCACACACATGGTGTAGCGGAAGGAAAATAAAACCGGCAGCTCGAAGAGCAGAGCTAGCACCCCAGCTCTGTCACCACTACCAGTGTGATCTCACACAGTGCATGTCATCTTGCTCAACTAAAATTTCCTCATCTATGAAATGGAGATAAACCAAAACCTGTCCGTCCTCTGTCACAAGGCTCTTGTGAAGATATGAAAATGCCTTGCCAACTATAACATTCTGTGGAGCACTCATTATACCAACTGTAATATTACAATGAGGTCTATTTCTGGAGAAAGAGAGCAAGATCCCTGGGGACAAACTCCAGATGGCTCAAGCTCAACTCTCAGACAACTTTCTTTCTTTTGGGATGGAACTGAAGTTTTGGCACCTTATTCTCTCAAAAAGAATGGTCAGCTTCTTGGAAACAACACAAACGTTCATCACCTGAAGGATGGATATAGAAGATAGGGTATTTTTACACAATGGAGTATTATTCAGCTATACAAAGGATAAATTTGAGGTTTTATTAGTAAATGGATGCAACTAGAGATCTTACTCTTAAGGGAAGTTAATCAGACCCACGTGTACAAACATCGTATTGTCTCACTAGTGTGAGAACCTGAAAGAATAAACAAAATCTGAAAGCAATAGTAGATACTGTGAAAAGGGAATGAATCTGTTCAAAAGAAAGGAACTAGTGACATGGGGAGAAGAATGGGGTGGGGGTGAAGAGAATATATCCATGTACATATGCAGAATGGCTTGGATAATCATACTGTGTATTTCAGCTAGTCTATAGAAAGGAGCAGTTCATGTTTAGTTTCTTTTTATTTTTTCCCTCTTTTTCTCTTAAATTCTTACAACTTTTTTCTTTTTCCAACTTTGCATACATCTGTCTGGTAATCTAAACAACTAAGTTGAAGGCAACACTATGCAATATAACAAATACTGTCAAATTTGTATTATTTTATTTAGTGAAATTCTGCATCATTTCTAATTTTTTTTATTCTTACTATTTTGTATTATCATTTATTAAAAATGGTCAGTTTCGTTTTTCTAAGTGGTATCTCTTGCCCTTGCTGGGGGCGGGGAGAAAGGACTAATATTAGAATACGGAAAAGGATTCCTGTGTAAAATTGGGATTTAGGGAAAGCATGACTGGGGCCCAGGAGAAAAACCATGGGCTAATATTTGGAGGACAAAACTGAGAGCTTGTTTTCCATGCCATGTGAATCAAGACAAGCTTATTGTTGATTTTACCAGATTAGTGTCTTATTCCAAATGAGTGCCTGTTTTAAGGTATAGATGTAGCTTGAAACAGTTCCAAAAAGTCTGAAGAGTGCAATAAACTTTTTTTTTTTTTTTAAATCATCCTGTTGGTCTGGCTTCTCTGAGGTTTTCAGCTGGCCCCTCCCTTGTGAGAGCTATCCACTTAAGGGTTACCATGAAGTTGCTCTAACTTTAAATTTAGACTTGGAAATCTTAAAAGCTGTGCAACCTGACCTGAATAGAAATGTGGTCACAAAGCGTAAAGGAAGTCAATGAAAACAGGATTTTAATATTTTAGAAGCCATTTCCTCTGGTGCATTGGAAATTTAAAGAGAACAGTAAGGGGGCATGGGAATTGGAAGCAGAACATGAAACCTGCCCGGACAGAGAAGGCACATGCAGAGGCCTGGTTTCATTGTCCATCAGAAATAAAAAATCATTAATAAACAGCTCAGGGATGGGAGACCCTTCATGTTCTTTTTAGTGCCAAGGAACAGAAGGAAACTTGTTTAGCAGTGCAGGTGAAGTTTTAAAATCCAGCAATTTGGGCCTTATGACTGTGCTGCAAAAAGTTTGTGTATCGTACCATTTCTCGGAAGATATTTGGAGCCCTCTGGTTACTTCAAATCACTTTCACGTCCACATCTGTTTCCCATTATAAATCTCCTGTGATCTGATTTTTTCCTCTATTGCTCATTTTCTTACTGTAAAACAATATATTTATTTAATTTTACTTCCCCTCCTTCCTTGTTTTTTTTTTCTTTTAGGTGTATACAAAATGCAGTTTGTATAAAATGTAGTTACTACCCAGAAATGCCCAAATGGAGAAGAGTGATTCTTCATGCTAAAAGATAAATAAAATCACTTATCCTTTGATTCAGAAAATAGGACTGTCACTTTGGTAGGTGAAAATATAGATTTGAGGTCTGACAAAATGCCAACATACAACTTGGAGTAGTGTTCCGGGAACACTCCTGTTGCATGGTTCTTCCAGCGAAGTGTTCTTCGTGCTTGGGATGCCTTTGCAGGGAAAGCCTTCTACCCAGCTCAGCTCCCTCTCGGTGATTAATTGCCTGTTGTGTCGACTCTGTGCTTTGAACTTGAAAAGCCCAATGTAGATACAAAGTATATGGTGATGGAGATGGTGGTGAGGATGCTAATGACAGAATGACAGGTAAGTACCTTAGTGAAATGTGACTTGAAGCACTTTAACAGAAATATATATATATATATATATATATATATATTTAAATTTTTTTTGACACAAGGAAATGGTGTCTGAATCTATGCAGGAATTCACTAGGTTTGCTGTCAATATGGCACATTGCTTTACTCCCATTCATAATGATTTTCAGCTTTTCACACACATGGTACATGAATTATTGGTTCCCAGTTCTACATCTGTTTTTCCATCTCTTTTGCAGCTTTTAACAACTGGAAAGAAAGAATCTATAAAATTATATAGCCAATAGTTATCTCTGAACAGATTTAATTGGCCACACCTTAAAAAGAAGTTCCTTCTTTAGAGTATATTGTGCAACCAAATGTTTTCTCCCTCTCCTTCTGACTTCCAATCAATTTGGGGCCTAAGGCTGGTGTAATCTGTTGTTGACAGATATGTTTAATGAGATTGGCTTTGAGCATTCCTAGCTGAGGGACTGTGGATTAGGTTTTATCTTATTTCACATCTTGATTAATAATTTGGGAGGAGGCTTCAACATGCTAATGGAATTAAATTTGCAATGTGAATGAAGCTTAGAGACATTACAAAGGGAGAGGAAAGCTTAAAGCTGCCAGGTGGAAGGGTCTTGTGTGAGCTGGCCCTTCAGGCAGAGCAGGTAAGGAGGGGGCTGGAGAAGGTTTGTGGAGGGAGCCAGACGCTCGACCCTTTCCTAGTAACATCAAACTGGATCTGAAGGGCTGCAGCTTGCGTGTCAGCCCAGCATGGAGCTCTTTTGCAATGTGTTACTCACTGCTAGTTCATGCCAACTTTGGGAAAATAATGAGAACCATAGGTTTTCCACATTAAGGAGGAAACTGGAATGGAGCAGTGCTCAAACAGATCTGGAGGCAGTACTTCCTTATGGGGTGGGCTGCTGGGAAGTGTTTTATGAACAGGTTTCACCATGGGCACATGTGGAAATCCCTTGCTCTGGCCACCTGAATAGATTCCCTTGACCTATCCAATTGCTTCAGGACCATTCTTCTATTAGGTGGGGGAAATGCAATCCAAAGCCTTCCCAACTGGAAGTGATCAAAACAGCAAGACCTTTGTATTAGGAAAATCTTCGCTTGATGTTCTCACTGGCCCATGTACCCATTGCGTGGAGTTAGTGGAAACTGTATTTTGACATTCATTCCTTTGGTAATTGCTGTGGCTTTAATGTGTCCTCCATAATTCATGTGTTGAAAATATAAAACTCAATGCAGTAAGTGTGAAGAGTTGGGACTTTCAAGGCACATTTATGTGACAAGGATTCTGTCCTCCACGTGAATGGACTATTTCCCTCATCTTGGGAGTGGGCTTCTTACACAGATGAGTTTGGCCTACTTGCTTCTTCTCCCCGGCCTTCCTCTTCCTCATGCCTTCACCAGTGGATGCTGCAGCAGGAAGGCCCCCACCAGTTTCCACCTTGAGATTAGACTTTCCAGCCCCTAGAACTGAGGGGAACAAACTTCTTTTCTTTATAAATTACCCAGTCTGTAGTATTGCCTCATGACAACAGAGAGTGGACTGATGCAGTGATATAAATACTTACCCACATGGTGTGAGTAAGCCTAGCTATCCTGACTTGTGTGAGGAGGACTAAGGGGCTAGGGGCCAGGCAACACAGGCCAGAGAAGCACAAAGGGCTGATTTATTCCCTGTTTCTTGGGCTGTTGCTTCCCAGTGGCAATTTTCAATAAATAAATAAATAAATTCTAATTTAAGAGCAGGAGGAGAAACTACTTCCTTTATTCACGGGATCAAAACCTTTGTTGTCCTATTTCCTCCTGAACCTGAGGTCTGGTGGGGAAGCTTGGCTTACCTAAACGCATTAGATTGAAATGAGCAGAGCCGAATATGTGAATAGGCCGTGGCTTTTCCACCTACCCTACTCACTTCTATGGAATCCTTCTTTGTGTGGCCTCTATTTTTATGGTAGAGAAAGTGGAAGGCTTCAGCATGTTCTGGGGACATTCATTGGATAGCACATGTCCTGGGATTTTTAATATTTAGGGAGAGTCTTATTATGGCTTACATGGCTTATGGGTAAGAAAAGTAGCAGAAGTGAACAAGTTTGCTTGTGAACTCTTTGCCCACAAGAAGTATTGCTCTTGACATTTTCTGAGCTTCAAAAGACGTGAACCTGTGAGCTTAGAGAAAGGTCCAGGGAAATAATTAGATTCTTGCAAACTGTTTAGAAATTACCTGCCAATTTCAAGGCCATTTATATATGCCAGTTCCTTGGTTTGCAGAGTAAAGAAAACTTCCATAACATCGGGAAATATGAGAACCAAAAAACTTATACAGTACTTCCCAATGAAACCATACTGTGACAGCTTTCACGCGAGCAACACACTGATTAACAATTTCATTGCGCTGTCATTGAAACTATTTGGAGAGGCCCTTCATATCAAAATTAGTCACTGCATTGCAAATTGGAAGATGAAGGAGGTAGACTATTGGGAACGGTAGAAGGGGAAAAGAGTTCGTGAAGACATATTCATTTTAGTTTCAGTATGGTCTTTACTAAGTGACTGGCAGATTAGCATACCCTTAGAGCAACGTATTCATTATGAAATTTATTTGTGAACAAAAACAGTGGGTATAGAGTTTAAACTGTTCTGAAAGTTGTTTTCACACTTTGGAATGAATGGTGCTAGACAAGTATAAATGTAAATGTGATTATTTTTATTATCCTTGATTTTAACTCCTAACTTCAAAGAATAGTGATGAGGGAGGGGTTCCTAACACCTAGGAGTTTATGTCAGGTCTTGGAAATATAAATTTTGATAGATTCTAAGTAGGAAAAACATGTCTTTCCCAGGAAAACAGATTTGACCTTTCAAAAAGTTTTATTTTCTAATAAAATAGGGCTAGTACTTGGGATTTTTCCTAAAAAATATAACACACTTGAATTTTGAGGGTTTTATAAGTTGAAGAGCATGTGGCCTGCACATAGAAGAATGAAAATCCATATCTGAATAGAGAAGCAGAGTAGTGGAAAAAGAAGCAAAGCAACAAGAAAATCAAGTTGAAATCAAAGGAGGGGTAAAAATGTCAATGGAAAAATAGGAGAGTCCAAATCTTCTTGAATATTTTATGGAGAGTGTTAGAGTGAGCTTGATCACCCAAAGGACACACCACAGGGATTAATGTTCGAAAATGAACAACAGATGTTGGATGTCAGCAGATAATATCCCAGTAGGTGAAGAGCATTTAGGGCGAAGGAAAGTAAAACACATTTTCAGGTGGTCTCTGTTACTTTGGGTAAACCTTTGAAGAGGGATAAATTTCCTTTGCAGCTGTCAGGGATCATTGAAGCAACACAATGGTTTTTCTAGCTAATGCTTAATCTTTTAAGCAAATATGGGAGGAAAATTGATTAGGTAATGGTCATTTATAGAACATCTTGCATGTATAAGTCATTATCCTATTTTGTCATAAATCCTTCCCTGCAGGAAATTGTCACTGAAGACAATTCTTTAATTTACAATGTTCTATTAGTAGGTCAGCTTGGGTGGGAAGGAATTATTGTTTCTCTCATCATGGGGACTTCCCCAAAAATGTTCTTTCTGGTCACAATAGTTGTGAGATGTCTCTACCTTATTTTATCCATCATCATTTAGTCCTTTTCCTACTGTATTGTCTTAGATTTTATTGTTTTCTTGATCATTATTTGTCTGTCCTACCAGATTATAAACTCCGTGAGGTTAGAGATGACCTCTGCTTTCTTCATTACAGTAGCCCAGTGCCTAGAATAGTACCAGACATTCTGCACTGGGGGAGCTTCCAATTGCACTATGATCCGGTAATATTTCACAATATAACTATAGAACTTGAGTGAAGGGTAAATATATTGCTTCATTATGGTGAACAAAATGTAGAAGTCAGGAAGAAAAGAGAGATGATGCCCGTACTGTTTCTTGATTTGTAGATTGAAAAAGAAGCATGGAGGATCGCTGAGGGTGATCAGGGATCACAATCCCTGATCTAGATGGGGGTCTTTAAGAAACTGGCAAGAAAGGACAAGGCAGGCTGGAAGTGCTGTCTATTTCAGGTGAGCGCACTCAGCATCAGATATCTCTACAAGCTCACTCCTATCTCATCTCCTTCTCTCCCTTGCCCACTGCTTCCAAACAAAAACATTCTCTCAGGCTTTCACAGAGAGCACATTGGCCAGGCAATGGCCGTGACTCATCCACATGGCTGACACTGACAAAGGTTCTACAAT
>NW_004524857.1:92572-93721 GCF_000260255.1 Octodon degus
AACCACTAAGAAGAATATATGCAGTGTATTATTTGTTGAAACTGTACTTCCCATTTGATTTGAAACTGTCTCATTGCTATCTGTCAATAAAACTTTGAAAAGAAAAAAAAAGAGGTCCCAGTTGTTAATTCTTTCAAGTGTTTCCCATGTGATTTGATTTTTGTTCATGAATTCTTTGCTACCCCTATGTCTTCAAGAGTTCTTCCTACTTTCTGTTCCAGGAGATTTAGTGTTTCTGTTTTAATGTTTAAATCTTTAATACATTTTGACTTCAGCTTAGTGCATGGTGGTAGACTTGGGTCAAATTTTAGTTTTCGGCATGTAGAGAACCAGTTTTTCCAGCACCATTTGTTAAAGGGCTATGTTTCTTCCAGTGCGTATGTTTGGCCCCTTTGTCAAAGATAAGTTTGCTGAGCGTTTTTGTAGAGGCTTCAGCGTCTTCTAATGTATTCTATTGATCCTCAGATCTATTTTGTTGCCAGTAGCATGCTGATTTTTATCACAGTAGCCTTGTAGTAGTATAATTTGAAGTCAGGAATTGTAATGCTTCCTGCCTTGTTTTTGTTGGCCAGGATTGCTTTTGGTATTCTAGGTCTCTTCTGGTTCCAAATAAATTTTTAGGAACGATTTCTCTAGGTCTGTGAGGTATGTGGTGGTAGTTTGATAGGGATTGCTTTAAATCTGTACAGCAATTTTGGAGTATGGCCATCTTCACAATGTTGGTTCTTCCTATCCAGGAGCATGGAATATCTTTCCATTTTCTGAAATCCTCTACGAACTCTTTTTTAAGAGTATTGTAATTTTCCTTGAAAAGATCTTTGAGTTCTTTACTTAGATTAATTCCAAAGTATTTCATTTACCTTGGTGCTACTGTAAAATGTGTTGTTTCTTTAATTTCCTTCTCAGTGTGTTTGTTATCTGTGTAGAGGAATGCTATTGACTTTTGAGTATTTACTTTTTATCTGGCTATGCTACTGAATTTCTGTATTAATTCTAGTAGTTTCTTGGTGGAGTTTTTTGGGTCTTCCAAGTAAAGTATCATATCATCTGCAAATAATGATAATTTAAGTTCTTCTTTACCTATTCTTATTTCTTTTATTTCTTTCTCTTGTCTAATGGCTGTAGCTAATGATTCCAGAACTATATTGA
>NW_004524857.1:93926-101033 GCF_000260255.1 Octodon degus
AAGACCCAATACTATTATGGACTACTGGACTCTTTTAGAATATTTTGCTGAGTTTACACACCTATAATATTCAAATAATGGAACTTAACAAAAAACCCATGTACAGATGAATGTTCATTTTGTATCTGTGTATTCAAAGCAATTAGGATAGATATACAGTTACATTCTCTTAATAAATAGAGTGATTTGTTCTAATGGTGTTTGTAAATAGGATATCATGTCCGCATCTCGTATAGCAATTAACCACTAGGAAGAATGTATGCAATGTGTGAATTATTGAAACTGTCCTACCGATTTGATTTGAAACTGTCTCACTGCTATTTGTTTATCAATAAAATTATGGGAAAAAACAAACAAAAATATGGAGGGTTAGTATTCTGTTCTCAGAAATCATGACACTAACTTTTCTGCCAAAAAATTAATCTATTTATTTTTATAGGAAACAGTTTTTCTTTTCCTTTTTTTTTTTTTTTTAACAAACACATGTCTAGCTGTGTTGTGATTCATGAGATTCTGTGCCTATTCTGTGTTCACAGAGAAAGGTAATGGCTCTGTTAGGAACCTCTGGTATTTAGTTTTATTCCTTTGATTTGACAACTGTGGAATGGGAAGACATTTAGAAATTGAACTTGTTTACATTCACTGAAAATAAAACTTGAAAATCTAACAATCATACTTTAAAAATGATTACTACCTTAAATCGTTGAGATTCTTTGGCAGAATACTTCACAGAACTCTGTTCTTCCTGTTAATTTAGTGAGCAGTGTTTTTGGAGTGTTCAATGGAGTTAGTTCCATTTAGCAATCAGACTGAAGGTGGACTATTTGCTAGATACTGAGGAAGCAAAACTAAGATAGACAAAATTGCTATTATGGGGGACATAACCCTGAATTGGTGTAGTAAGAACAATGGATGTGCAATGTCCACTAATAGCAAAGAAGAGGTCAGTTAGCTGTTTTGAGAATAAGTTGGATAAAGACAAAGAGGAGGTGATCCAAGCCACACATGCATACCTTTTAAAGAATAGTTGCTGTTTGAAATCTCTCCTAAGTCTTAAGCCCATGGAGGTATGAAGTGCAGGCACTGCTCAGTGGCAGGGTATGGTTGGCACGGGAATGCTTGTGAGTTGATCTTCAGTTGGTTCAGGTTCAATGATCATTGTGTCGTGCTGGTGGAAAGCCACATTGCTCTAGGAGAGGGAATTTTCTGCAAGGTGATATTTGTTTCCTAAAAGTAGTTCATCCTTTTGCAAGAAATAGCCATTAATTGAGGATTACAGAATGTACATATCCATTAACTGAGGTTGGTATTACAAATATTTCTTTGGCTAAATTATAGTGATGAGAGGTTGCTATTGTTCTAATGTCTTTATTTGGCAAAGATTTCCCTGAGGTTAATACATGCCACAGAAAAATCACTGGAAATACAAAAGTAAGTCACTAAGACGGTAAAGGTATATAAGTAAAAAAAAAAATCAGTCTGTAAACATACATTACATTATGGACAGTATATGAATGTCACTTTTATAGTAACTTGAGTTGTAACTTTTCTTTAAGGGTTCAATATACTTTTGACTTAAATTAAGTGTATAAAATCACATTCTTCGGTCTGGCTTAATCAGTTTTCAATCACTTTAAACCAACTTTTCTGTCCTGAAGTTGTAAAAAAAATGATAACACAAAAATATTAGTAGTAATAACAGCAGTATGTAATTAGTTTGCTTTCTTAATTTTATAAAGGCTTCAGAGGAGAAAGTAATAAGCCTTCCACTAAGGAGGAGGCTGGATAAGAGGCTGGAGCTGAGTGTATATCCATGACCCCAGGGTTCTAGAGTTCCAGTAAATCACTCACTCACTTATCAAACATGGAGTGTGACACTGGGAAATAAAGGTAAGAAGGGGTCTCAAAGTCCCTGCCTGTAAGGAGTTTATAGTCTTGCGAGTAATGAGACATGTGGAAGCAATTATGATATGAGTTGGCCATGCTAAGACAGAGGCTCAAATAACATGCTACATGAGAACCTGCATTGAGTGATTATTGAAGACTTCCAGAGGAAGAATGCAGGCTGAATTGCTTGAACATGAATTTTCTGAGTAAAATTAGGGGTTGAGAGCTGGGGTCTGAGTGGGAATGAGGTTTTAGGGTAGAGATCTCTATAGAGCCTGCTTTTTTTTTTCTTCAGAGAAAAAGTAGCTCACTGTGGGTAGAATACAGGGTATGAGAGGAGAAGACAGAAGATGTGCTGGGAAGGTAGGCAGGGGCTAGGTCACAAGTGGATTCTTTTATGGCTCAGTAATAAACCTGGACTTATCCAATAGGCAGGATAGCATCTTAGAAAGATGAAGCTAGCAAGCACCTTTAGTTTGCTTGTTTGTGGGAGTTTCACCCAGAGAGTAATGACAGACTTTGCAATGGAGCCAGAACAAAAAGGAAGCCCTGGGCAATCTATCTGCATTGGCCGGTGACAGCAATAGTGACAGCAGCAGTGCCAGTGACACGAGTGAAGGCAAATGAAATATTTAAGTATGGTATAAAAAACCCAAGAGGATCCAGATTTGGTACTATCAAATACAGTGGACATAATTCTGACTTTAGATTAAGCTTCTAATTTTCTATTTACTCACTATGTGTTAATGCATCGCTCAAGGCACCATTTAAGCAGCAGCCTTGGCCCTCCATCTCTTCTGATGCAAGCACGTATCATGAGCTTCGTTGTCCCTTGCTGACAGACAAGCCCCTCACAACCACAGCATGTTCACACTGTCATCATTGGCGGGCTGTTGTTCACCAACTTTTGCTGGTCTGTGTGCTTTGATTTTTAAGTTTTCTTGAAATTATATCACAATTTCTAGTTGATCAATAGTATCCCAATTTGAAGAATATATAGATATGAATATTTATGTATTTCAGAATTATTAAATGGGATAATGCCAGTTTTATGCTGGATGACTGGTAAAACAAAGATTGCAAGTACGTGTAATTAATGTACATACATGTTTGCATTTTTTTTGATGTTTAATTGTGATATAGCCTTTCCATAGACTTCCATCTAGAACACTCCAGAATATTTTGGGATGGGTATATTAGCTCAGTGGTAGAACACTTTTCTAGCATGTGAGTTTCTGGGTTCAATACCCTGTACTACACTATAAAAAGAAAAGATATTGATACGGAGACTAGACTGGAATGCTTGGAGACCAAAAATGGGGATGCTTTGTGCAGAGGGAAGTCATTAGAGTTTAACCAGAGGTCACGGCATTGGGAAGGTAGAGGAGGGAGGGAGGGGATGTGGGGTGTGTATAGTGGCAATGGTGATGGGGATGAAGAAGGAATCTTGGACTGTGCTCTGCATCCTCCCTTTGGCCCTGGGCAGATGAGGATGCCACTTGCCAATGTAGAGAACACATGACAGGTAGACATGAGGGAGTCTTAAGTAGTTTTCATTCTCTGAATAAAGATCAATAAAAGGATTTGGTGTTACACATTTCTCACATGCTTTACAGTTTCTCGTTTCCCAGACTTTGTGCTGTTTCTTCCACAGGGAATGCTCTCACCCTCTTCTGAAAATTCGAGAACTATAGAAAGTCCTCTTGTATTCTCCACCAGCCAAATGGAATCTGTCAGACGCTCACTCGCAGAGCTCCTCCTTCTAAGGTGCAGTATAAGATAGATTTTATAAAGTGAGGTCTGGAATCAGAACATATGGGTTTGGCTTTGACTTTTATTATGTTTTCAGTATTTTATCTGTAAAAAAGAACTACTAATAGTTCCTACATTGCAAGTTTATTTGTGTATTAAGTTAGTTCATTCAGATAAAGAAATTGAAACATTACCAAGAGACACAGTGAGCAATGAATGAATGCTGGTGGTTATTATCATTAGTCTTCTGGTATTAAACCCCTTGTCTCTCCAGCCAGAGGGTAGGCATCATCTTCTTGACTTTTTCCAGAACCATGAATAGTATCGTACACACCACTGATACATTGACCTTTTCCATACTGTTGTTTTTGACTGCAGAGCTTTCTTGTTTCAGTAACCAGTACATTTCAATCTATTTTTATCCGTAGGTTTGAAGCATAAGGATGAATTTTAAACAGTGTTAGAGTTGATGGTTAAGAAAGGCTGTGACTCATATTTATGGTATTTTTGATTCTGAATGCTTGGTTAGGAAAGCAACCACCAATTATTTCATTTTTATGGTGGTAAATGTAATCTTTTTTATGATTTGGTTTCCAGAAATGGTGAAAATTAAGGACTCTGTGATTTTTTCCAAAGAACAGTAATATATATTATCTTGGATCTCATGATTTCTTAGTTTTTCTGTGTAACTCCCTGACATTAAACCAAGAAAGAGCCTTGCTATCCAATTATCTATCCACACAATAATCATGTGGTCTAATAAGTCTAGGCCACATTTCCCCAGTTTCATGGTGAGCATATCTGAGTCTTGTTTTCAGTTTGTGCCATAAATGTCTCCTAAGTCCTTAGACGTTTATGTTTTCAGCTGCACTTTTCAGTTTCCTCTCAGCTTCTCCACCTCTCTCATGCTGTCCCACTCACTGAGTTGTGCTGGCTCAGGACTACAGTCTCAAGCCTTCACTGAGTCCCTGGTAGTGTGACTACAAGGATCCGGGTGACTGTGCTTGCCTATAGACATGCAAACTTTCTTGTGAGGTTCCAAGGAAGACCACCTCAAATAGCAGGGGAATGAGTATGAATTCTGATGCAGCAGACTCAGAAGAGCATGAAGACCCCTGGAAAGCAGCACAAAGTGCATGATCTTTGCTAAGTTGGAGGAACTCGGTTGATCTTCCCAGCTTGGCCTAGCTCCTGTAGATTTCATAAACCTGTATTTTCATGTTCTCCTCTTTGGCAAGAAGAAGCTTTTCTACAGATCAGCCTCTGAAGGTAAAGCTGAGACCATGATCTGTGCATCCCATGTCAGCCACTAGTTCCCTGATGCTCCGAGCATTCCCTCAGGAACTCTACTTGCTGCCTTTTAGAAATGCCATAATTGCCTGTAGGTGGCAAAATACTTTCTGTCTATTGTTGATAAAGATATATGTGAGGACAGAGTAAGGAGGCTCTAACTTTTGGTGTCATTGTAAATCACATGAGCTTTTAGTCTGTTCACTTTGTGGTGTCTCTTTTGACGACCTTTCTGTTTCTTGGTCCTTGACTATTTGTGGGTGTAATGGTTGGTTGATTGTGTCAGCTTGAGAAGTTTAGAAGCTTAACTAAATCAGCTGAACAATTCTACATCAGCGGGTGCAGAAGACCCACCTTAGGTCTGTATCACCCGGACTGTATACAGGGAAAATGGGGAAGGACAGAGTGACTTTCGTTTTTCTCAGGTGCTCCAGTTTTGCCTTCAGCTTGGATATCACCTCCTGGCTTCCAATAGAAGCTCAGACACTTTGGCTTCTATTGAGACTCCTGGGCATTTTAGTGCAGACTCTTTGGCTACTGCGGACATCCTTTGGCTTTTCATGGCAGACTCTTCAGCTTTCCAGCATAGACCCTTCAGCCTTCTGAAGCGGAGCCATTGGGAGGCTGAAGGAAATGTAGACTCTTTACATGAACTTACACAGATAATGCAGCGAACTCTAGAAAATTTTTGTCTCTCCAGTGCACAGATACTTTCTGCATTCTTCCTCATCCAACTCTGTGAGTGACCATCATAAGCTCATCTTATAATTTGTTACACATTTGTATATCTTGTGTTATATCCGTTTCTCTAATTACATTGACTGATACAGGTAGATAGTTGAGATTACCAAATAAATGACATAGAGATAAACTGGTTATAATCTCTGAGGCTTCTACTGAAAAAGCTAATTTCAGTGCTTCTCTAAGAATATACATCAAATTTTTATACTTTCATTTAAACACTATTTCAGTCTGGGAATATAATTCAGTGTCACAGTGCCTGCCTAGCAAACATAAGGCCCTGAGTTGAATTCCCAGTACCAAAGCAGAAACAAAATAAATTGGTGGGGGGTAAAGGATATGTCTTTGGATCTTAAAAAATGTGTTTTTTATTTTTTCCATAATTTTATTGAGAAATAAGTAGCAATGAGACAGTTTCAAATCAAACTGGTAGGACAGTTCCAATAATTAACACATTGCATATTGTCTTCCTAGTGGTTATTTGTTGTACAAGATGCAGACATAATATCTTATTTATAAACACTATTAGAACAAATCCCTCTATTCCTTGAATTAACAGAATGTAGCTATATATCTATCCTAAGCATTTTGAATACACAGATGCAAAATGGTCATTCATCTATATCCCCTTTTTTGTTTAGTTCCGTCATTTAAATATTACAAGTGTGTGAATTCAGCAAAATATTCCAAAACAGTCCAGTAGTCTGTAATAGTAATGGGTCTTCCACTTGACTGGCAATGTCAAACGTTGTTGACCTGAGTCCCCTACAGCTCAACATAACAACATGGCCTTATTTCTTGTACTTCGTTTTTATACTTTTCTGCTGGATGGTTAAGACCAAGGTAAAGTAAGACATATGTAACAAGAATTGTAGCTTTTGGATCTGATAAGGTCAGTCAAATCCCCTCAGGATCTATCCTTAGACCCTGTACCTCAGATTGTAGATCCTTTGTCATTGTCAACCATGTGAATGAGTCACAGCCATTGCTTGGCCAATGTGCCCTCTGTGAAAGCCTGAGAGAATGTTTTCTCTCCATGTGACTCTCCTTAGGTCCACTCCACATCATCAATCACTTTCCTCTTTGGCCCCATAATCTCCTTGGTCAGAAAATTTGGGACACAACTGAGTTACATGATGTTACAGTACAGGTTCTCATATGTCCTGAGTCTGAATTGACCTTGGAAGGCTAGGACCAAAATGTTGACTTTCCTTGTAGCCCTCCTTTTTTCTCTAATTTTGGTCTGCAAACTTAGGTTGTTAACCATCCAGAAGAGAAACTTATTGTTATTATCATATAACCTAGGCTGTTGAGCTTAACCTCACTATCTGTCTGAATATCAAACATCTTAGGCATAACAAAGAACAGGTATTTTTCATTAAGTATTGGTATATTAAACTTTAAGTCCCTACAGAATATGATGAAAAAAACTAAAAA
>NW_004524857.1:101133-104358 GCF_000260255.1 Octodon degus
AAAAAAAAAAGAAAGAAAACCAATGGGAGAAGCATTGAAATGGCAAATAGTAAACGTGCCTGTCTTAATAGCAACATAATAGTATGTGCTTTACTGAATACTCATTTTAATTTACAAAAATAAAAAAAGGATAATTGTCAGATCTCCCCATTCTTCACAACTATGCCTGGGAGTCTGGGATAGAAATATTTTAAGTATAAACAAACCAAGGCATAGAGAATATGACTACTATTCTAGGGACTCCATCCAAATACAAATTTATGAAGATTTTTTTCCAAAGGGAGAAAAAACCAAATCTTCCCCCAAAACACAGGGCTATTCACACAGATTAACTGGAGCTATAATGGCAGAAAATATGCGCAGGAACCAAAGCTGCTGTCACAAAGAAAGGACTCTCCCAGTTCTCTACTTGGTATTTAAAAATAGGAGAGAAAGCGGCATAGCTTGAATCTGAGATAATGCTTGCCATTTTGTGAATGCTGTTACAGTGCATCGCCTTCGAAACAAATTGGCCCTCTTCTACAAAGGTTTCTTTTTTGTACTCTCACAAACTCATTTTTAATGGCTTCTGTGCTATCAGTGGTGCCCCTGAGCTGTAATGAAGCACTGTGCAAGTCACCACACACAAGTCAAAAATGACTCTCATGTAGAGAAAAGCACTGGAACACTAATAGGTTTTAATCCAAGGTAAGCAAACCTATTGAACCGCTACCATGTGCTTTGTAAAAATCTAAATGTCATGAAATTTTCAGCAGGTTTCCCTTGCCTGCAAATCAGCCCTGGTCCAGAGACAGCCAAATAGGGATCAGAGGAGAAAAATCTCAAATGCACATAACTGCCCAGGAGCACACCTTGAGGAGTTTACAAGCACCATCCAGGCAAAACAAAGAAATAATTGATGGGGCACAAGGGAAACTGGCTGCTGTGGGCCAGCATCGGAAAAGCTGTAAGTGTGGCAGGCATCTTGCGATGTATTTGATCCTGTCTTCAATATCTGGGGTGAAGAAGGGACTTTTGAAATCTGAGAGCCTCTGATTACATGGCTTTTCCCCTTCAGTTTGTGTGGAAGTAGAAAAGCAATATATGTACATTTAGTTTATGGCCCTGACCCTAGACCATTTACTGAGGTTTAATTGCTAAAAGCCCAATTTTAAACTTCATTTTACACGTTACCCTAGCAGCTTTTGATAAAGGCTTCACCATTCAGAAAATAACAACCTCTGACTAGAACAAACTAGTTTTTAAAACTGGTGAGATTTTCTGCACATATGAGTTAGGAGGTGCATTTTGAATTTTTCTCTACTGAGTGGCTGACATAGACTCAGGATCTTACCCTCAGGGTCGTGGGGACGAAGCTGAAGGTTCTACTTTAAAGCTCCCTGCAGATGCATTAATTGCTGCAGTAACTATGGAGATGCTCCTGACACTTAACATTGAATATCTTCCTCATGAAATGCAAACTGTGTCACTAGTCAAAACACAACACACTCAGTTAAGTTAAGGAAAATTTAAAATTCAGCCATATTTTCTTTTTTTATGAGCAGAATAGATTTATTAGGAGAAAGAAAGCTCCTATCTTAGGGAAGGGGAGGAGGGGGCCCCAAATGGGTGATCCCCAGAAACTGTCTATGTCAGGGACTTTAAAAAAATTCATTTCAATGAGAAAAAAATATAGCAAGAAAACAGTTTCAAAACAGGTTAGTAAGATGGTAGCAATAATTAATACATTGTATATTGTCCAAATAGAGCAGTGAATAAAAGCACCTACAAGCAGGTGCAGGGACTGGGGGTTTGATCCCTGGGCCTGCTGTGTGGGCCTTGCCCCTGGGGCAGACTGAGATGGCAATTGAGACTGGGTGTGGTGGTGTGCACCTGTAATCCCAGCTCTTGGGAGGCTGTAAACAGGTGGATCACTACGAGTCCAATCTAGTAGTAAGACCCTAAACATTCTGTAGACCCTTCCCTAAAAAATACAAAGAAAAAGAAAAAAATTGCATATTGTTGTCTTCATAGTATTCAGAGGAAAAGATGCAGACGTGATATCTTGTCTAAATAATATTAGTACAAACTTTTATTCTCAGTGAACTAAGAGAAAGTAGCTGTATATCTATCCTAACTCTCTTGTGTATACATATATACATATTTTTTCTCTCTTTTTTTTTCACAACAAAATGGCCCTTAACTTACACTTTTGTGAAGTTAGTAACTCATAACACTAGGTTGCCTAGCAACTGATAGCTAAATTTAAGCAGACAGGATGTTCATCTCAGGAGTGAGGTAGCTCGTTTGTTTTAGAAACTGGACCAAGTCCCACCTGTACATATTTGATCAATTTCTTAGCTTCGTGGCTCCCAACATATCCCCCATTTTCATTTTGTTTTGTCAGAGATGTGTTGTCCACTGCAGTTAGAGAAGCTGTATTTGGAAAAGTCTTTAAAGGACATTTTCAAACTTGAAGCCAGTCTAAAGATTGTAGGTACTTGACTTCAGCAAAATGACCCAATATAGTCCAATAGTCTATAATAGTAGTAGGTTATCAGCAGAAGTGGCAATTGTCAGAAGTTGTTGACTTGAGCCTTTTACAGCTCAGTATATTAATATGACATTGCTTTTTATACCTCATGGTTATACTTTTCTGCTGGATGGTAAAGATGAAGATAAAGCAAGACCTATATAACTAAAAAATGTAACTTTTGTATCTGGCAAGGTCAGTTAAATCCCTTCAGGATTTACCCTGAAACCATGTAGAACAGCTTGTAGATCTTTCATCAGTATCAGCCATGGGGATGAGTCATGGCCATTGCTTGACCAATTTGCTCTCTGTGAAAACTTGAGAGACTTTTTCTCTGTAGGTGACTCTCCTTAGGCACACTCTATATCATTGATCACTTTCCTCTGTTGCCCCATAATCTCCTTGATCAGAAAATTTGGGACACAACTTAGTTACAGGACATCACAGCACAGGTTCTCTTATGTCCTGATCTTCACTAACTTTGAAGGGCTAAGGCCAAAATATTGGCTATCCTTGTAGCCCCTCTATTTCTCTAATTTTTGGTCTGCAAACTTTAGTTGTTAAACATCCAAAAGAGAAGCTTAATGGTATTATTACCCTATAGTAGAGGCAGTTAGGCTTAATATCACTATCTGTCTGAATATCAAACACCTTAGACGTAAGATGGAATCTCTCTCTCTCTCTCTCTCTCTCTCTCTCTCTCTCTCTCTCTC
>NW_004524857.1:104458-114008 GCF_000260255.1 Octodon degus
AAATGGCTTTTACCAGATTGAAGTAGAGGCCATCTATTCCAATTTTCTGTAGGACTTTGAACATGAATGAGTGTTGGACTTTGTCAAAAACCTTTCTTGCATCAATGGAGATGATCATGTGGTTTTTAATTTTCGCTGTATTGATATAGTGTATTACATTTATAGATTTTTGAATACTGAACCATCCTGGCATCCCTGAGATGAATCCTACCTGGTCATGATGTATGATCTTCTTGATGATTTGCTGTATTGTATTTGCTCAAATTTTATTGAGGATTTTGGCATCTATGTTCATGAGGGAGATTGGCCTATAATTTTCTTTCTTAGTTGCATCTTTCCCTGGTTTTGGTATCAGTGTAATACTTGCCTCCAGGAATGATTTTGGGAGGTTTGCTTCCTTTTCAATTTCATTGAAGAGTTTGAGGAGTATAGGGACTACATCTTCTGTAAATGTCTTGTAGAATTCAGCTGTGAATCTATCCAGACCTGGACTTTTCTTTGTCAGTAGTTTTTTTTTTTTATTACATCACATATTTAATTGGCTGTTATTGCCCTTTAAGAGTGGTTATATCTTGTTAATTCAGTTTTTGTAATTTGTACCTTTCTAGGAATGTGTCCATTCCATCTGTGTCTTCTATTTTGTGAGAGCAAAGATTCTCAAAGTAGCTGTTGATAATTTCTGAATTTCCACTGGGTCTGTAGTAATTACAGCCTTTTCATTTTTTATTGCTTGTATTTGAATTTTTTTCTTTCCTCTTTTTGATGAGTTTGCCTCGGGGCTTATTGATTTTACCTAATCTTTCAAAGAACCAGGTTTTTGTTTTGTTAATTCTTTGAACTGTTTTCTTCCTCTCAGTTGAATTAATTTCTAATGTAATCTTTATGATTTCTTCCAGTCTGTGGGTTTTGTGTTTAGTTTGCTCTTCATTTTCTAGTTGCTGGAGGTGCAGTATCAGGGTGTTGTTTTGTTCCCATTCTGTGTTCGTAATGTGTGAGTTCACAGCTATGAATTTCCCTCTGAGAACTGCTTTCATCGTATCCCATAAATACCAAAAAGTTGTGCTTGAATTTTCATTGAATTGTAGATATTGTTGAATTTCTTGTTTAATTGTATCTGTGACCCATATAAATACGTTTAACAATATGAATCACTTCAGTTTTCTGTGCTTTTCAGGATTTTAAAAAATGGTTAATATCATCCAAAGTTGCAGTTTTAAATATTCTGAAATATATCTCATAAGAACATATAGATTAATTTTTCTCAGTCTTTCTCTTTCTACTTGCTCTCTATTGGCAGTTTAGGTTCATTAGATGCAACTGCTATACCTCCTGCTCTTTTTTCCATCATCTGTTATTTAGTTAGTGCTTACTGCAGTGTTCTATGTGCTCTTTGAAAGACTTTGCATTATAGGAGGAAGGACAAGATATGTACAAATTCTCAACAAAACAAAAATGTGTTTAAGCACTATAGTGTCTTAGGCCTCATGCAGGGTAGATGATTCTTGGTTAAGCAATGATAAAAGTGATCAGTAACTTACATAACAAGTTTCAGAAAACAGTTGGGAATTATCAGAATGAGAATGGACAAAGTTGGAGAGATTGAGTGAAGATAGAACCTGAAGCACCTTACCAGTGAGACTAGGGATGGATACCCTCAACACCTGATTTTATGCTGCACATGAAGCTACTGTTCTGAAACATGGCCAGAATTGGGAACTAGGTCTGTGTAAGGTGGGAAGGAATCATATTGACATATGGACATTGCCACAGGCATGGTGTCTTTCAACTGTTTAACTCCTGACTGCATGACCCAATGAACAGAGCACCCTGACTTGTGTGAAGACAGAGGGGCCAGGGTCAAGGAACATGGGCCAGATACACACAGACCTTATTTATTCTCTATTTCTTGGCCTGTTGTAGATAGTGTTTATCAAGGTCATACTGGGATAGGAAGATGACAGTGACAAGGCAGGGGGCTAGAGTAGAGATGTGAGTGGGCTGATGCTTGGTCTAGAAAAGTCTAGAACCCAGACATACCTTTATACCTTTAGGCTTTGCCCCCATTTTTTTTCCATCATTGTTCACTATCAATTTGGCTTCTTTTCTATCCTTTTCCTCATCTTTATTCTTTCTTTCTTTCTTTCTTTCTTTCTTTCTTTCTTTCTTTCTGTCTTTCTTTCTTCTTTCTTTCTTTTTTTGTATTTTCTACTTATTATTTCTCCTGCCCTCTCCCCAATATAGAAGCCCTTCCCCTTCCTGGTGTTGGCTTCTTTTGATCAGCCCCAGGGAACTTTTCAATTTGTTCTCCTCTTGCCCCTGGAGTGTGGAGCTTTCTTTGCTGTCACACAAATGTGTAAATGTAGTTCTGGTGATCCCTTCTGAGATATTTTTTCCTCTAATCCTACTCTAAAGTTTATGCTGACCCTTGACTTTATTATTTATTTGTATTTTTAAGGAATTCTATTGCAGGACAGGCCAAATAGCTCAGCGGATTAAAGCACCTGCAAGTAGGTGCAGGGGCTGGGGATTCAATCCCTGGTTCAGCCATGCTGGCCCCACCCCTGAGGCGCACTGAGATGGCAATGGAAACTTGGTGTGGTGGTACACACCTATAATCCCAGTTCTTGGGAGGCTGTAAACAGGTGGATCACTAGGAGTCCTATCTAGTAGTGAGACCTGAAACCCTGTAGATCCTTCTTTAAAGTTTAAAAAAAAAAAAGAATTTTATGTGTCTCACTCTTCTCTCATTGCTGGGACAAATACCTGACACTCAAATTGAAGGAAGGAAAGGTTTATTTAGCCCACAGTTACTGGAGGTCTCAGTCCATACTCAGCTGGGTCCAAAGCAGAGTAGCACATAGCAGAAAGCACACTTTCATGGTGGCAGCAAAGAGCAAGAGCACAAGGGAGAGGTGTCAGCAGTTCAAGCACCTGGCTTCTCTTCCCATCTACATTGTAATACAAATTACCTGCCCTAGGGCAAGTGCAGCACCTGCACCCACAATAATCAATAACAAACTCCAGAAATTGCCCCATGACTGCATGAGGCTTTGGGGGAACACCTAGACACAAACCATAAAAGTATGACACATTTTTGATATACGTAATGATGACAATCCCTGGGAATTTATGTCTGTGTATTGTATATCTTGCATTCTTTTCATATTTACAAAAGTTTTTTTTCATTTTTCTTCTAGTGTCTTTTTTCTTGTCATTTCCTGATTTCTCCCCTACGTTCTCTTACAAATTTGAACATTTTATTCCCATTTCCAAATTTCTATTGTACATTTTGATCCTTATTTATCTTTTTGGTTCCACACATGGAGAAACAATGCAGTATTTAAATATGTGTACCCAATTTGTGTCACTTGAGAGGTATGGTCTCAAGGTGCTTCTATTTACCTAGATATACCCCAAGTTTATCTTCCTGTATGGCATAATAGTACTCCATTGTATAAAAATACATGTTTTCTTTATCTATTCATTAGTTCATGGGCACTTGGATTATTTTCAAGATTCAGCTATTATAAATTGTGTTGCTATGAACATTTGGTATAATGCTTTAAAATCCTTTTAGGAAGATAACCAGGAGTAGAATAGATGGGCCTAATGGAACCTCTAGTTTTACTCTTTTGAGGAATTTTCACACTGATTTCCATAGTGGTTGCATCACTCTACATTCTCAACAGCAGTGAGAAAGGGTCCCTTTTCCTCACAGCTCCACCAGCATTTGTTATTTGTTGATTTCTTGATGCCAGGCATTCTTTCTGGAGTGAGATAGAATCTCAGTGTTGTTTTAATTTTCATCTCTCAAAAGACCAGTGGTATCGAGCATTTCTTAGTGTATTTATTTGCCATTTGTACTTCTTTGTCTGACAAGTATCTTCATTTCAGATGCCCAATTTTGGATTTGGTCTTATTTGAGACATTTCATTTAAAAAATTTATATATTCTAGATACTAGTTGCTTGTCTGAGGAACAGCTTGCAAAGTTTCACACTGTGGGTTGTCTCTATACTTTGTTGGTGGTTTTGTTGTTGTACAAAAACTTTTTAATAACAAGTGATATCTTTCCATTTTTGGATATCTTCTTCAACCTCCTTTTTCAGAGTACCATCATTGGTAGTGTCAAGGTCTTTTACTTCCTTCATTAGATTGGTTCCTAGGTATTTCATTTTTGGGGATACTGTTGTGAAAGGTGTTGTTTCTCTAATTCCTCTCTCAGTGAGTTTGTTATTTGGGTATAGGAAGGCTATTAATTTAAGTGTTAACTTTGTATCCAGCTGTGCTACTGAATTTGGTTATTAAATCTAGAATTCATTTGATGAAGTTTTTGGCATCTTCTATGTAGAGTATTATGTCATCACAAATAATAATTTAACTTCTTCCTTTCCTATCCTTATTCCATTTATTTCTTTCTGTTATCTAATTGTTCTGGCTAATATTTCCAAAATGTTAAGTGTATTGAATAAAAGTGGTGATAATGAACATCTTTGTCTTGTTCCTTATTTTAGAGTAAAAGCCTTCAATTTTTGACCATTTAGTAGGGTGTTGGCTATTGGTTTGTCATAAATAGCTTTTATTGGATTGAGGTCAGGCCATCTATTCTGATTTTCTGTAGGTTATTTTTTATGAATGGGTGCTGGACTTTTGTCAAATGTGTTTTTCTGTGTCTATTGAAGTGCTCATATGGCTTTTGTTTTGGTTCTGTTAATATGGTGTATTGTATTCATTGATTTGCATATGTTGAACTACCCCTGCGTCCCTGCGATGGTTCCTACTTGGTCTTATTGTATAATCTTCTTTATGATTTGCTGAATTCTGTTTGCCAGTATCATATTAAGAATTTTGTGCCTGTGTTTTTTAGGGAGAATGTTCTGTACTTCTTTCCTTTCTGTTTTTTTAGTGGGTTCCATCTCTGGTTTTGATATCAGAATAATGTCTGCTTCCAGGAATGATTATAGAAGTATAGTTTCCTTTTCAACTTTGTTAAAGAGTTTTAGTAGTGGAGTTAGGCTATCTGTAAATTTCTTGTAAAATTGAGCAGTGAACCCATCAGGACCTGGCATTTCTTTGTTGGTAGATTTTTCATTACATCTTCAATTCTATTGACTGATATTGGGTTACTTAGAAATTTTATATCTTCTTGATTTACCTTTGGTAATTCATATGTATCTAGGAATCTGTCCATTTTTGCTTTGTTTTCCATCTAACTAGAATATAGCCTCTTTTTTTTGGTGTGGTACTGGAAATTGAACTCAGGACCTTGTGCTTCCTAGGCAGGTGCTTATACTGCTGAGCTATCTCCCTGGCCCTAGTACGTAGCTGTGGATTACTTTTTGGATTTCTGCATGACCTGTCCTGATTTCACCCTTTTCTTTCCTAATCACATGGATTTGAGATTTTTTCCTTTTTTAAATAAATATTTATTTATTTATTCAGTACAGAGTCTCACTGTGTATCTTGAATTTATAGTGATATTCCTGTCACAGCCTCCCCAGTGCTGGGATTAAGGTGCACACCACCACACCCAGTTTCGGTGGCCAGCACAGTGCACCTGGGATTCTGGGGCTGGCATAGCCTATAGTACCAGGGTTTGAACCTGAGTTCTTACATTTTCTAGGCAGACACTTAACCTGCTGTCCTATCTCCTAAGCCCTCCTTTTTTTTTTTAAATAAGTTTGGCTAAGGGTTTAATAATTTTATTTAATCTTTCAAAGAAGCAACTCTTAAATTCATTGATTCTTTATATTTTTAGGTTTTTTTTTTTTTTTTTAGTCTACATTATGTCAATTTATGCTCTGGTCTTTTTAACTCCTTTACATTTCCCTTGTAAGAATGCTTTCATTGTGTCCTATAAGTTGTGTTATGTTGTATTGGCAGCATTGTTTAATTGTGAATATTGTTTAATTTCTTCTTTAAGTAACCCATTGGCTGTTCACGAGGGTGTTATTTAATTTCCATGTGCTTATGAAGAACTTGTGGTTTCTTTTGCCATTGATTTCCAATTTTATTGCACTATAGTCTGATAACATACTTGGAATATTTTCAATTTCTTTGTATTTACTTAAGGATATTCTATGGGCTAGTAGGTAGTCTATTTTAGAGAATGTTCTGTGTGCGGTTGAGAAGAATTGGTATTTTGATGTTGTGCGGTAGAACACTATAGATATCCACTAAGTCCACTTGTTCAAATGTTTGGTTCAGTTCTGATATTTCTTTGTTGCTGTTTGTCCAGTTGCTCTGTCTATGTGTGACACGGAGATATTGAGGACCCCATATTACTATTAGGGCTTATTTGATTTTTTTTTTTTTTTTTTTTTCAGAACCGGGGATTGAACTCAGACCTTTAGCACTTGCCAGGGAAGTGCTTATTCCACTGAGCCATCTCCCCAGCCCAGCTTATTTGATTTTTAATGTCCATTCATATTTACTTTTTATGTGGTTGTGTGCACTTCTATTTGATGTGCATATAATTGTTATTTCTTCCTTTTTGATTGTTCAATTCACAAGGATGTAGTAACCTTTTCTGTCCCTCTTAATCAGTCTGGGCTTGAAATACACTTTTCAGCACTAGAATAGGTATCACTACTTTGTTTTTTTTTCCAGGTTTCTGTTGCACGAAGCACTGTTTTCTATCCTTTAACTTTCAGTCTGTGATTTTTTGTTAATTAATGTTTCTTTTATATAATATATTGTTTGATTTTTTTCTTAATCTACACTTTCAGTGTGTTCCTTTTGAGGCCATTTATATTCAGAATTATAACTGACATATATATTTTTATTTTTTTATTTCTATTTTTACTTTTTATAACTGATATATATTGACTTGTCATTTTCATGTTATTTTCCTATTGCTGGCTCCCTTTTTTTCCTACTCTGTTTAATTGTTTGCCTGCTTTGTGGATTCATTCTTTTGGAGTTTGTTATCTCTTTCTATATTTCCTTTACAACATTTTGGAGCACTGGTTCGGTGTTTATGAATTTCCTCATGTGTTTTTTTGTCATGCAAGTATCTTATTTCTTTATCAGCTTTGAAATATATTTTTTCAGAGTAGTCAAGAAGCCTGCTGTTATTCTGGCTTTCCTTTAGAGGTGTTTTGTTTCTTTTTTCTAATCTCTCTCTCTCTCTCTCTCTCTCTCTCTCTCTCTCTCTCTCTCTCTCTCTCCCTCTCCCCCTCCCTCCCCCGGCCTCTCCCCCCTCCCTCTCCCTCTGCCTTTCTCCTTTCTCTTGTATTTTTGAGACAGGATTTCATGATGCAGTTCAGACTACCCTTGAACTTACTTTGCAGCCCCAGGCTGGCCTTGAACTTGCATTGGTCCTATTGCCTGAGCCTTCTGAGTGCTATAATCACAGGTGTGTGACATCATACCTGGCACTAACAACTTTTCATATTCTCTTCATGTGTGGAACTTCTGGAATGTTGACTACTACATGCCTTGGTGTAATGTTTTTTGGATCACGGCTAATTGGTGTTGTATATCTGTCTTTAATCTATCTAAAAATTCTTTTTCCCTGCTATTCTGAGAATAGGGTTTTTATGTTGTTTGTGGTCTCTCTTGCATTTTCATTGATTCTGGTCAATCTTATATTATTATTCTTTGTATCATCTAGCAGCTGTTGGACTAAATATTCATGGTCTCTTGCTGTTTTTAAGAAATCTTTTGTTTCATAGTTGCAAAATTTTGTCTTCTAAATCTTATATTTTATCCTCACATTAGCTCTTTCTTGTGTATATACTTTCAATGGAAAATTTAATCTCCTGAATATCTGTTTGAATCTGTTTCATGGATTCCATTTCTTTGCTATGCTGGGTGTTTATGTTTCCATCATTTTCCTACACTTGTCTATTTTATTTTTCAATTTGTATCTGCTCTAAAGTTACTAACCATGTACTCTATTATGGTCACCATCTCTGTAGTCATCTGATAATTATTTCTGGTTTGATTTTTTTTGAGACAAAGTCTTGCTTAGTAGTTCAGGCTGGGCTTGCACTCACTACATGGTTCAGGCTGGCCTTGGGCAAATGCTAATCTTCCTGCCTCAGCTTTCCTAGTGCTGGGATTAGAGTTGCATGTCACTAATTTTTTTTTTTACTAAAGCCTCATTTACCTGCTTTGTTACTTTAACTGTCACCACTACAGAGAGTCAACATTGTTCACTCTCTTATTCTTCTTCCTTGCTGTCCCCTGTATTTGTCTTTGATGAACTGGAAGGCTGGAGTTGCTGCTTGTGTGAGTGCCTTCTCATTTTCTATTTTAGTTTTATTCCTAGGTTGATGCTCATAATTTAATGAATGCAGGTGGCTTTATTGCTAGTGTCAAGAACTCGTAGGAAATGACTACTTTTCAGAGATGTCCTCCAAGATTAGCTTGCTTTTGGGTTTTGATTCTTTGGCAAGATACTACCTCTTCAATTTATTGGGAATGAAATGTTGTTGCCTATTTTCCCTAACCCCTGGTTCTATGGTACTGCCCTATAGTGTTGCTTATGATCCTTAGGCAACCTCAATCTTGGTATAACAGGAAGAACAATTAAGTCACTTTGGCTAAAGTAATACTATTAGCAATAACAATATCAGCATATACAACCTAGAATGACAAACTGTAGTAACTATTAATTTGCCAACTTTAACCATACAAACTAGATTTGTAATTATATAAAAAAAAATCTAAAACACATTAGAAAATTGTATACAGTAAATATGCCCTAATATGACGATTTTATCTTCAGGGAGAAGATGCTCAGGGAGAAAGTCCCTCTTCCACCTCCGTCTGCATTGAGGTTTCTCTCTCTGCTCTTCCCATGGGCTTCAATTCTCATATCATGTCCTTGCTGGGTTCTTTTTCTCTTTTCTTCACATTCTTTTGCTCCTTATTTGCTTTCTCATGTTACTGTGCTCCAATGTCTGGACACCAAATCTTGGAGAAGCCATTTGTCTGCTGTTTACTACTCTGCTTTCTTCCCAAAAGTCTCAGTTCTTGACAGTAGTCTGTGATGTGGCCTTAGCCTGTACTTATTGATTTCTAATGCAACCAAACAGGATACCATCTTTAAAAACTCCAAAACATTGGTTCTTTGTTTTACTAGAGTCTCATTTACCTGCTTTGTTACTTTGACTGTTACCACCAGAAATAATTATCAGATGACTACAGAAATGGTGACCATAATAGAGGACATGGTTAGTAACTTTAGTGGTTCTCATTTTTTTTTTTTACCCCTAAGGCATTTGGTAAGATCTAGAGACAGTTTTGATCATTAAAACTGGATTGGAAGAAAGGATGTGGGCATCTAACAGGTACAGGTAAAGCATTCTACGACAAATCCTTTAGTACATAGGACAGTCCCCTTTCTGAATGAATTTTCTGATGTAAGATGTTAGTATTATTGAGATTGATAAATTGTTATCCAGAGGTATTTATCTTGAAGTTTGCAGCATGGTTGACTATATAAACAATATGAGGATTAATTAAAGAAAATTAAATTGAAACCAACTATGAAAACCAATGGGAGTCCTAGTCAGGTCCGGTGAGTGTGCGGAGAGCTTCCT
>NW_004524857.1:124593-153983 GCF_000260255.1 Octodon degus
GTTACAGTACAAGTTCTCATATGTCCTGAGTCTTAATTGACCTTAGAAGGTTAGGGCCAAAATGTTGGCTTTCCTTGTAGCCCTTCTTTTTCTCTAATTTTGGTCTGCAAACTTAGGATGTTAACCATCCAGAAGACAAGCTTATTGTTATTATCAAACAACTTAGGCTATTAAGCTTAACCTCACCATCTCTCTGCACATCAAACATCCTAGGATGAAGGTGATTCTTAAGACCATTGCCTTAAACATCTTGTTTATAAAAATGTATGATTTTTGCCCCTGCCATATTATCTAATTTTTCTCTCTTTGTTGTTTAATTCTTAAATTTTCACTTTCCACTTCACTGTGTTATACCTTTCAATTTTTATTTCTTCTTTTGAGTTCTTACACTAAGGAGACAGTGCAATACTCACACATGTGGATCTGGTTTATTTCACTTATGATAATACATATTTTCAAGTTTTCATTGGGACATCTTTGCAAAGCTTACTGTAGGTAAGGTATTTTTGCAAAGTCTTTCTTGCTTTGATATCATAAGACTGTAGTGTAATGTAGGCCCTTTTATCATACCTATTTTATTTTATTTTATTTTATTTTGAGAGAGGGTCTCACTATGTAGATCAGAGTGGCCTCAAACTCACAGCAATCTTACTGCCTCAGTCTCCTGAGTGCCAGAATTACAGCTATGCATCACCTTGCCCAGCATCACACCGGTTTTAAATGATGAAATAGAAGCCTAGGGAGGTTCAGTAATGTGTCCAAGGCCACACATCCATAGGATGCATAAGTATAGTTTGAGTCCAGGAGTCTGTCTCCGGAGCAATTCTGTGTTCCTAACCATTATGCTAGGAATTTCACTTCTCCTTTGAGTAGGTAGTGTGAATGCACTCCGCTCAACACCACATTACAGAAGGTATATAGTTCTTCTGTTGCGTTTTTTTCTTGCCCAAGCCTATGAATAATCTGAACCTGCTCACAGAAGTGATCCAGTGAATTAGGAAAAAAATTCTCACTTAGGTGTACTCTATGTTCCTCTCAGAAGCTCTGTCTCCACACTCACCAGCCTTTATATAATAAGGGTGCTGCTTTTACCAATATTTTATGAAAATCGAAGCTACAGATGAGTTGTAGGGCATAGGCAGGAGTTTTGCTATCCTGGACCTGGGTGGGAGTTAGGAGATAGCATAAAACAGTGTTGATTTGGGATTGTCACTGAGTCCCAATGGAAGAGCTGCATGTTGTTGCTTTAGAAAGCAGAGGAAATGGAGAGAGGAAGATAGGATCAAGATAGGACTGAGGGCCAAGCATGGTAGCACACACCTATAATCTCAGCCCTCAGGAGGCTGCAGCAGAGGATTTCTGTGACTTTGAGGCTATCCTGGGCTACAAAGTGAGTTAAAGGCCATCCTGGACTGCATAGTATAACCATGTCTCAAAAGCAAGCAAGCAAGCAAGCAAGCAAGCAAGCAAACAAACAAACAAACAGAATAGAAAATTGGAGCATAGGGTAATTCTCTTCACAGTTTAATGTGGTTTGAATTTCCCAGAGACTTTGTTAAAAATTTATATCCTTTCTCATAGGTCTGGGTGGGGCAGGAGATTTTGCATGTCTGACAAGTGCCTAGGGATTGCTGATGCTATTGGTCCAAATATGTTATTTTAATGGCAAGAATCACCATTACCTAACAGCTTATTGTAAATGCAAAGTCCTGGGTTCTATCCCAGACCTACCAAATCAGAATATATATTTTAGCAATGTCCTTGTGTTTTATATGCACTTCATTTGGTTGGAAACACAAGTCCAGAATATTCTTCAGACCACAAAAATAAATCAGTAAATGCATCTGCAACTGAACTGGCTATGGTTGAAAGGAAGACAGACTTACTGTTAGGTTCTTGTTGAAACTTACATTCAATTCTTCCAAATAACTGCTTTCTTTGTGATCACTTCAATTGCTGAAAAGGTCCTTAGAATGTCCCATTAAAAATTCATTTGTTAAGGGCTTCACAATCTTTTTATTTTAGGGAAACTATTCAACAAAAGTTGCTCCTCCTTTAGGATATGACTCTATCCCAGGTATCTGAACATTTACTATTTAGAAGAATAAAAATCAACACCTCTATTTCTGAATTTCTTCCAACATCTCTATTTCTGAATGACAGATCCTAAGTTTTGAGTTGACTGCAGATTTCACACTGGGAATAACCATTACAGTATTCCACCTAGAAATGCTTTGGGGGTGACACCCAACATCGACACTTCCACCATCTATGCCTAGTCTTCTGGAGGTTAAAGAAATGTGAGTTTAATCTCCTTCGACATGACTAGCTGCTGTTCCAGCTTGTAGCAGTTGGGACAGGTTTGAGAAAGTGAGTCCAGGTAGCCTGAAGTGCAAAAATAGAGTGAGAACTTATCCCAGGTAGGTAGAGAGGAGGCAGGAGAAACAATCACAACAAGACTTGATTGTCCCACTGAAATTCACTTATCAAATACAAATTTAGAGTTTAAACAATTATAAAAATTTTAGGGTACAATCCTGTTCACAGACAGTCTGAAATTCAAACCAAGACTGACCAAATGAGATAAAGAAGATCACTGCATACTGGCTAGGGGAAAAATACAAGAGGAAGAAGTTCCAGTCATAAACATGTATGCACCAAACACAGGAGTACCCAATTCTATAAGACAAGTCTTAATGGTCATGAAAAGTCTAATATCGAAGACCACAATCTTAACAGGAGAACTTAGCACCCTATTATCACAAAAATATAGGTCAAGTAGACAAAAAATTAGCAAAGAAGTAGCAGAACTGAACCAGAACTTGGAACAAATGGACGTAGTCGACCTATACAGACTATTCCAACCAACTACAGCTGAATACACATTTTTTCAACTGCACATAGGTCATTTTCTAAAATAGACCACATACTAGTTCATAGGTCATGCTTAAGTCTATGTAAGAAAACAGAAATTATCCCATGCATATTATCTGATCACAGTGCAATAAAGCGAAATAAATGACAAAAGAAACCAGAAAACCTCATAAATACATGGAAATTAAACAACACCCTCCTCAGCAACCAATGGGTTTACAGATGAAATTAAACAATATCTACAATTCAATGAAAATTTAAGTACAAATTATCAGATTTTATGGGATGCAATAAAAGCAGTTCTTAGAGGGAAATTTATAGCTGTGAACTCACACATTAGGAAAACAGAATGGGAACAAATAAATACCCTAATGATGCACCTTAAACATCTAGAAAAAGAAGAGCAAACCAAACTCAAAGCCCAAAAACAGGAGGAAATTATAAAGATTAGAGCAGAAATTAATGCAATTGAGATAAAGAAAACAATTCAAAGAATTAATGAATCAAAAAGCTGGTTCTTTGAAAGGTTAAATAAAATTGATAAAACCCTAGCTAACCTCATCAAAAAGAGGAAAGAAAAATCTCAAATTCAAGCAATAAGGAGTGAAAGGGTGAAATTACCTGTGGAAATTCAGAAGATCATCAGTAGTTATTTGGAGAATCTTTAACAGAATCGAAGATACAGAAGAAATGAACAGATTCTTAGAAAGGTACAAATTACCAAAACTGAATCTAGAAGATATAAGAACTCTCAATAACCCAAAAACAGCCAATGAAATTCAAAAATGTAATAAAAAATGTAATTACAAAGAAAAGTCCAGGTTTTGATAGATTCACAGCTAAATTCTACAAGAAATTTGTAGAAGATACAATCCCAATACTCCTCAAACCCTTCCATGAAATTGAAAAGGAAGCAGTTCTCCTAGTATCATTCCTGGAGGCAAGTCTAATACAGATACCAAAACCAGAGAAAGATGCAACTAAAGAGAACTACAGTCCAATCTCCCTCATGAACATAGACACAAAAATCCTCAATAAAATCCTAGCAAATAGAATACAGCAAATCATCAAGAAGATTATGCACCATAACCAGATAGGATTCATCTCAGGGATGCAAAGATGGTTCTACATACACAAATCTATAAATGTAATACATTATATCAATAGAGCCAAATCCAGAAACAACATGATCATCTCAATTGATGCAGAAAAGGCTATTGAGAAAGTCAAAGTCCAACACTCATTTATGTTCAAAGTCCTACAGAAAATTGGAATAGATGGCCTGTACATCAATCTGATAAAGGTCATCTAAGACAACCCCATGGTTAATATAATTATAAATGAGGAAAAACTGAAATTTTTTACTCTCAGATCTGGTACAAGAGAAGGATGTCCTCTATCACCCCTCCTATTCAATATAGTGCTGAAATCATTATGTAGAGCTATTAGACAAGAGAAATAAAAGGAATAAGAATAGGTAAAGAGAAGTTTAACTATCATTCTTTGCAGATGACATGATATTTTATGTAGAAGACCCAAAATCTCCACCAAGAAGCTACTAGAATACACAAATTCAGTAGCATAACAAGATACAAAGTCAATACCCAAAGTCAATAGCATTCCTCTACACAGATAACAAACACACTGAGAAAGAAATTATAGAAGCAATACTTTTTATAATAGCACTGTGGAAAATGAAATACTTAGGAATTAATCTTACTAAAGAAGTAAAAGATCTATTCAAGGAAAATTACAGTACTCTGAAAAAAGAGACCACAGAGGATTTCAGAAAATGGAATGATATTCCCTGCTCCTGGATAGGAAGAACCAACATTGTGAATATGACCATACTCCCAAAATTGTTATACAGATGTGGTGGAATCTCTATCAAAATACCACCACTTTATTCTTTTTTTTTACTTCATTTTTTTGTGACACAATGATTTTTAATGTATTTGAATATATGAGACCATCACCTCGTGATCAATTTCACAACATTTTCATCAACCCCAACAAAAATCATTACTGTCGAGTACCACCATCTCCTCAAGTCTTGGCAACAAGTCATCTCCTCTGTTTCTACTGTGTCATCTATTCTGAACGTGACATAAAAATGGAACCACTCAATATGTGGCCCTTTGGGAGTGGCTTATGCAGCTTCATGTTTTCATGATTCGTGATGTTTTCCATTCTTGTAAGTACATAACCAGCAGTGGAATTTTGGGGTCAGATGCTTGAAATGTTTAAATGTTTGAGGAGCTCTCAGACTATTCCCTGTGGCAGCTGTTCTATTTTTCACCTGAAGCTGAGGATTCCATTTCTTCTATATCCTCATCAACATCTATTATTATCAGCAATTATTTTTCAAATAAAATTGGTAGGGCAGTTTCAATAATTTACACATTGCATACTGTCTTCCTAGTGGTTATTTGTTGTACAAGATGCAGACATGATATCTGTTATGGTTTGTGTCTAGGTGTCTCCCCAAAGCCTCATGTGTCATGTAGTCTTGGGGTGGCTTCTGGAGTTTGTGATTGATTACTGTGGGTGTGGTTGCTGCACCTGCCTGGGGCAGGTAATTTGCATTGCAATGTAAAGTGGGAAGAGAAGCCAGCTGCTTGAGCTGCTGCTACCCCTCCCTTGTGCTCTTGCTCTTTGCTGCCACCATGAAAGGTTGCCCTCTGCCATGTGCTGCTCTGCCTTGGAGCCAGCTGAGTATGGATTGAAACCTCCAGTAACTGTGAGCTAAATAAACCTTTCCTTCCTTCATTTTGAGTGTTGGATATTTGTCCCAGCAACAAGAGAAAAGTAACTAAGACAATAACCTATTTACAAACACTATTAGAACAAATCCCTCTATTCATTGAATCAAGAGAATGTAGCTATATATCTATCCTAACCATTTTGAATACACAGATACAAAATGGCCATTCATCTGTATCCCCTTTTTTGTTTAGTTCCATCATTTAAATATCGTAGGTGTGTGAACTCAGCAAAATATTCCAAAATAGTCCAGTAGTCCATAACAATATTGGGTCTTCCACTTGACTGGCAATGTCAGAAGTTGTTGGCCTGAGTCCCCTACAGCTCATGGTGATAAACAAACTTGCTCTCTACATGCCAAAAACTAAAACTTGACCCAGGTCTATCACCGTGCACTAAACTAAAGTCAAAATGGATTAAAGATCTAAACATTAAAACAGAAACACTAAATATCCTAGAAGAGAAAGTAGAATCTTGAAGACCTAGGGGTAGGCAAACATTTAATTAACAACAATCAAAATGTATGGGAAATACTTGGAAGAATTAACAACTTGGACCTCCTCATATTGAGAAGTTCTTGCACATCAAAAGAAATTACCAACAAAATGAAAAGACAACCCACAAATTTGGGAAAAAAATCTTAACTAAAGAGCACTCAGACAAAGGTCTTCTATCTAGAATTTACAAAGAAATGGAAAGCATTAGGGCCCCAAAATTAAAAGACCCAATCCAGAAAAGGGCATCTGAGATGGGCAAACACTTATCAGAGGAAGAAATACAAGATGCAAATAGATACGTGAGAAAAGCTCCACATCACTAGCCATTCATGAAATACAAATTAAAACAACACTGAGATACCATCTCACCCCAGAAAGAATGGCTATCATAAAGAAATCAACCAACAACAAATGTTGGAGAGGCTGTGAGAAAAAAGGAATGCTTCTCCACTGCTGGTAAAATGTGCACTGGTGAAACCATTATAGAAATCAGTGTGGAGACTTCTCAGAAAAGGAGGACTGGAAATCCCATTCAATCCAGCTATCCCTCTTTTGGAAATTTTCCCAGAAGAACTGAAAACATCATATAATAGTGACACATGCACACCTATGGTTATAGCAGCACAATTTGTGATAGCCAAACCTTGTAAACAAACAAAATGTCTGTCACCTGAGGTATGGATGAAAAAGATGTGGTGTTTGTATACAGTGGAACATTACTCAACTACAAAGAAAAATAAACTTAAAGCTTTCATATGTAAGTGGATGCCACTTGTCTCCCTAGTGTGAGAACTCAAAGGAAGGATAAAAATTAAAATGCTTAACACAGTTAAATGGAAAGTGAAAATTTAAGGATTAAACAACAAAGATAGAGAAAAGATATGTTAGATAATATGACAGAGGCAAAATCATACATTTATATAAACAAGATGGTGAAGGCATTGGTCTTAAGAATCTCCTTAAAGTTTTTGAAAATAGCAGTTAATGGGGAGAATTCTCACCCTGACTAATTCTACATGCTGATATCTGTGAACTAAGCAACTACACTGGGGAGGACAATGTGTAGTATTAAAACCATGCTTCAAATATCTGTCATTTTGTCTTCTATATGAGTACTGCTTCTAATGTCATATCAATTATTGCTATACTCTCTTTAAAGTAAATGTTTGCCAAAAAAGAGCTAATAAGAGAAAACAAGAAATAAGAAAAAAAAAGTCATACAATTGTCCTGCTATAATGTTGTATATGATTTGATTTCTAAATTTTTGTGTAAAAATGTGTAATTTTTTCACATTCTATAGGGATTTAAATTTTAGAATATCCATGGTTGTTGGAAAACAGCAGTTCTATGTTATGTCTGATTTGTTTGATATTCAGACAGATAGTGATGTTAAGCCCAACTACCTCTGCTATAGGGTAATAATACCATTAAGCTTCTCTTCTCGACATTTAACAACTAAAGTTTGCAGACCAAAAATTAGAGAAATAGAGGAGACACAAGGATAGCCAATATTTTGGCCCTAGCCCTTCAAGGTCAGTGAGGATTCAGGACATAAGGGAACCTGTGTTATGATATCCTGTAACTCAGTTGTGTCCCAAATTTTCTGATCAAGGAGATTATGGGGCCACAGAGGAAAGTGATCGATGATGTAGAGTGTGCCTAAGGAGAGTCACATGGAGAGAAAACATTCACTCAGGCTTTCACAGAGAGCAAATTGGCCAAGTAATGGCCATGACTCATCCAGATGACTGACACTGACGAAAGATCTACAGGCTGCTCTACATGGTTTCAGGGTAAATCCTGAGGAGATTTGACTGACCTTGTCAGATACAAAAGATACATTTTTAGTTATATAGGTCTTGCTTTATCTTTGTCTTAACCATCCAGCAGAAAAGTATAACCACGAGGTATAAACAGTAATGCCATATTAATATACTGAGCCGTAAAAGGCTCAAGTCAACAACTTCTGACAATTGCCAATTCTGCTGATAACTCAATACTATTATGTTTTATTGGATTATATTGGGGTTTTTTGCTGAAGTCAAGTACTTACAATATTTGAACTGGCATCAAGCATGAAAATGTCCTTAAAAGACTTCTTATAATACAGCTTCTCTCACAGCAATGGAACACCCATCTCTGACAAAACAAAACAAAAGAGGGGGTATAAACAGAGGACCATTTTGTAGTGAAGAAAATATATATGTATATACAAAGTAGTTACGATAGATATACAACTACTTTCTCTTAGCTCAATGAGAAGAAAGAGTTGTACTAATATTGTCTAGAGGATATATCGTTCTGCATCATGTCTTCTGAATAATTACTGCAAAGACAACAATATGCAATGTATTAATTATTTTAACTGTCCTACTAACCTGTTTTGAAACTGTTTCATTGTTATTTTATTTGCCCATTAAAATGAATTAAAAAAATAATTTCTGGATAGTAACAGTAGAATGTGGGGCTCATTTTAAGAATGGGGCCCTGGGTGAGTTGACTAGTCTTGCATCTTTTTGAAGCCAGACTGGACCCTGTTGTCTGGAATCTTTGGAGTTTTAAAACTTATTGAGTTGTGTTTTGAGTCTACTTGGAAAACTACATGTATGCTAATCAGATGGTATAATGCAATGGTTTTCCAAGTCTGAGTCTGAACCAGCAGCATCCACATTACCTTAGAACTTGTTAGAAACACAAAGTCTACATGTGGAAACAATCTCTCGAGTAGGATATAGCAGCCTGTGGTCCTAGGAAGCTCTCCTGGTAATTCTCAAGTACACTAAAGTTTAAAGACCACTGATCTAATTGTTATGATGCTTTTGTCAGGGAAATTAAAAAAAAATTTGTATAAAACACAATGTGTCTAAAATCCTACAGAGTTCCTAGCAATTGTTTGTAGATGACAGTGGCAAAAAAAATTATATAGTATCCAGGCATTTCCTGTTTTCACATATTTTCTTCCAGTGGGAAAATCTGTTACAGCAGTGGCTGAGTGGGAAACTTGAGTGGTGATGCTCTTAGTGGTGGGCACTAAGTGGTGGAGATGCTGGGTGGGCACAGGTATTGAGTAAATTAGAGCATGGGTAATGGACACTTTGCATTGCCCCCTGTCATTTCAAATCCAGTTTTCCTAGTGGTGAGATCCCAGAGGAATTATTTACAGTCTCTTTCCCACTGGGAGCTGTATCTTTGGTTGTAAAATGGAGATAATAATAATGATATCTATTCTATTGGGTTCTTAAGTTAAGCTAGTAAGAGGGAGTTCTTATTGTAGGATCTAGCATTCATCAGAACTTAACAAATAGTAGCTATTATTCAGGGCCCAAAATTATTGCATATTGATATAGTTTTATGATGCAGTTATGTGTTTGTGAGTTTGATTGGCATGGATGATTTTTTGATATGAATAGAAACATACCACTACCAGAAAGGTCAACAGAATACAGGCATTCCTAGAAGTTTAACAACTATTTGGACTTATGGCCAAGGCATGCTGTTTGGACTTATGTCTTGCAGTCAGACTTATGACACAGCAACATGAGTGAGTGACTGTGATCTTATGGCAGCTTCTATAGTATAGTACTTCTTGCTGGATGTACTATACAGTATAGTACTATGGTTTTATGTTCTGTATATGTTATAGTACTGCATGTAAGAATCATGCAAATGAAAGCAAAGCCATCAAGCTGGAGTTTCCTTTCATTATTTCTTTATTTGAAATATCATAATGTATACACTATGTACAGTTTCTCACTTGGTAACCAATTCATTTATCAACCTAGTCCCTGGAATAGAACTTGGTCATTAAACAAGGAGTGTCTGTAGTACTGTATGTAGATGACCCCTAATATTCTGTTAGAGGACCTCTTTTTCTCCTTAGAGGGTTTACAGGCATTCTATCTGGTCTCCTGGTGGTATAAGTCTTCTTTTTCCCTAAAGGAATGCAAGATTGACTTTAGTGTCCTAGCTTGCTTTGTCCTAGGGACATACTTTCTTAATCCATGATCTTAAAAGTTAAAAAGATTCTCTTCAGTAAATATGTGCTAGGCAGATCCATTTTTCCCTGATTTCTGAGCATGGACAAAGACTGCTTGAAGACTGGTGTTGAGGATGGTGGTGTATTGATCTGCTGCCTGCTACTTGCTCCATAATCACATCAGGAAGAAGGAAATTATCCCTCCTCAAATATGTGGGCCTTTCTTTGTGCTTGGGTCTGAAAACCAACTCCAGGCAACTTGTATGCTTCTTATAGAATAATAAATGAAGATCAAGGTCTGTTTGGTTCTGAATACCAGCCAATTTGACTGAGTTATATATTAAGGCCAATAGGTATTTATTGCTAACACCCATTGCTTTTCAATTAAAAATCAGCTAAATAAAAGCAACAAAGTAACTCAAACCCCACAGGATTTAATAGTGAAAGAATGGTTTTGTTGGGATGTTGAATCCTAGGTGGTAGGCACTGGGATGCTGTTAGTGTGCAGACCTTTATGCTAAAGGCTGAAAACAGGCACATCCCAACTCTCTTTCGTATCGATTTCCCTCACACTGACTTAGTATGAGGCCTCTTGGCATTTCTTTACTACTGCTAGCAGCTGAGCTTTGGCCCCAAAGGGCTTTATTTAATGAAAACTTGGGGCTTATACTCTTAGAAAGCTGCCCCCACAGTTGAGGTTGTAGGTATCCCCATGGATAAAACACCAAGTCATGTGCAGAAATTGTCCACGAAAGATGATGATGATATGAATTCTCCATCAAAGCATTTGTTTTAAAGAAAAAATAGAGCAACAACCTTTAAATGACTATTGAGAGTTAACTGAAGCTTTTATTACAGAAAGATAAAGTGCTTACATGAAATATGTACTGAGGTTGCACTGGGAAAGGGAACCTGGAGAGGAGGGACCCAGCCACACAATAGGATTTGGAGAAATCTGTACAGCAATGGATTAGAGCCTAGTTATAGATAACTGTGGCCTTTGGGGAGAGTTAAATGGGAATGTGTTTTAAACATTAACTTTTATTTTAAAACAGTTTTAGATTTATAGAAAAATTGTGAAGGCAGTACAGAGAAAACCCATACACCCTGTTTTCAGCTTTCCATATTTGTAACTTCCTACATGACTATGATTACCCTGTCCCAACTAATAGACTAACATTTGCAACTTACTAATGAAAAGACCTGCTTCATTCAGATCTCCATAGTTTTCACCTAATATTCTTTGCTTCAGGTTCTTATCCATATTACCATTAGGCTTCACTGGGCTGTGATACTTTCCTAAACTTTTCTTCTCTTGATGACCTTAACAATCTTTAGTACTGATCTGGTAGTCAAAATATCCTTCCACTGAGGTTTCAGAATTTCTCTCATATTTTTCTCCTTGATCTTGGTTATAATTTTTTTTTGAGAAGAGATACACATATATGGCATACAATGTACCATTTCCAGCATATCATTTCAAGCATACACCCTACTCACATGTCTTGCAACTGTTAATGAAATACGAATATTTTAAATGGAAAGTCTGAATTGAGCTGGAGCCGGTATGGTGAGTTGGAAATTATGGCAATCTTACCTCTTACTGTGGGCAATTCCAGTACAAAGTAAAAGGACACGTTAACAGATCATCGTTATTAATGAACCATAGCAGTGTGTTATTGGATGGTGAATTTACCAAGGAAAAAATTTTGCATCTCACAGAAGCAGAAATGCTCAAAGGAAAAAGGAAGGGCAGGAGGATGTGGAACATAATTGATCCATTTGCAAACTGAGTCCTAGTTTCCTAACTGGTTACTTTGGGACAGTATGTAAAAAGAACCAGCCCTTGTGTACAAGGAATATTGAACCTGAAAGTTTAAAACTAAGATTCAGCCTATTTAGAAATGAATGGGTCAGTAACAGTTTGAGAATTTTTCAAATGAGTTGCCATTTATCCATGGTATAAATTTTTAGGAACTAGCTGTACCTGATTTTCTGTAACTCTCCTATTCAGCAAGGTATTGATTTTTTGTAGAAATCTTTAAAAATTAAGACAAAATCAGAGCACTTTCATTATGTAGGTAAGTCCTTCTCTTCCTCAGTGTCAAGGATTTTGTGAATTTTGTGTAAGAATTACACTTGTAAGCCTTTATGTGTCAAAAATCATGCCTCTTGTTCCTTTAGAAAGACTAGGTAGTGCTTGTCTTACTGGGGCTCTGTGGTCCTAGAAGCTAGAATCTAATATCAGGGATTGGCAGGGACCAAATCTTCTGAGGTTTCTCTCCATGGCATGCAGATGGCCACCTTTTTATTGCGTCCTTGTATGCTTTTTCTTCTGTGCTTATTTGTATTCTAATTTTCTCTTCTTGGAAGGGTACCACTCAGATGGGGGCCACCTTGATGAGCCACTTCACCGTAACTTTTTTTTTTTTTCATGTATTTGGTACAGAGTTTCACTATGCAGCTCAGACTCATAGTGATCCTCCTGTTTTCAGTTTCCCCAGCCCTGGGATTACAGGTGTGTGCCACCATGCCTGGTCTTGCTGGCTGGCTCAATGCACCTGGGGGGCAGGGCCATTGCAGATTGTGGTGCAGGGAGTCAAACTCCAGTCCCTGCGTTTGCCTAAACAGGCACTTAGTCCTCTGGGCTATCTTGCCGGCCCATAACTATGTCTTAAAGAGGTCGCATCCCCAAATGCAGTTATATTCTGAGGTATTGGGAATTAAGGACTTAATATACAAATTTGGAAAGAGGAATGCTACTTGGCCCATGACAGAAGAGTGAATGTTAAAATGTGAGCATTCATCTCTCCAGACCTGGGTTTCAAGGAGTCTGGGATGATTGACACTTGACGCAGGCTTCTGGCTGGGCTATGTGAAGGGATTATAACAAAGAGAAAATGTGAAAGGGAGAACTTCACATGGGGAGAAAACATGCTGTGTAATGTAGCTTTGTCAGGAACCCATTTCCGGATGTTACCTGTGGTGTTTGCACAGCTGTGCTGTCATTGTCCTCATCAGCAGCCTGAAGGCTGATTTCCTGGTGAATTTTCTCCTAATTTCTTTTGAATCTGCCTTATAAGAGTTAGTTTCATCCCTTACTTAAAAAAATGCATCAGCCGGAATGTCACTTTACTAATGTACAATAAGAAATATAATCATTAAGTGGATGGAATACTCCAGGTTCTTGACCAGCATGTGCTTTCCCTGGAGGCAGATCTAAGCAGGAAGTAACATTATCATCAGAGGGCAGCTTGGTGAGCATGGAATCAGACCAGGGAAAAGCATTCCTGTGCTTTTTATTCTTCAGGCCAAGCAAGACTGAGCAGTGTAGAATAGCCACGTGGGGCTGGCTGCCTATGTCCTCCCTGTAGCTTGGACTGTCCGTTGTTCCACCAGCAAGGTGCAGCTCCATCATCCTCTCCTCTTTCCTACTATCCCCAAGCAGGAGAGGTCTCTGTTCTTCCTGATCTTGCAGCAGTTTATGTTGAGCAAGTACTTTGCATCCTGAGTTGTGTTTGTTTATATACCAGTCCTTGCCACTGAATTCTGATAAATTTCATTGAAGGGAATGTATTGTATTTATTGTATATAACTCCAGATAAGTGGTCAGTGTTCACTAACCACTTACCTGGTGTGCTTCAAAACACTTCTTATAAGTTGTTCATAAGGTATGATCTAATATTATTGTAATAGCTATGAGATGAAATAGAAAGGTAGGCACACAAGTATCAGAAGAAAATATTGCTTACAGGTTATGTGATCTGTTAATGCTCAATTAAATGCCTTTTCCACCAAACATACTTGTCTTTGAGATTGTCTTCTCTCCTGTCTTCCCTTCTTACCTGTTCCTCTCTGGGTCTACACTCAATGCTGGAGCCTTTTTCTTCATTTTAGTTTGCCTCTCCTTTGCCTTAGCAACCTGAATCTCTGCATAGCATTCTCCTTTGTACAGGAGTCCTGACTTCCCAGGGAGGATTATACTTAAAATCCTTTTCTCCTGTCTTCTGGGCACCCATTTCTTCCTCATTCATTTCCCCACTAATTTCCTGGTTAAACTCTCACTTGTTCAAAAATGTACTCTTAAGAAGAAAACAATATAATTAAATTTACACCAAGATGTTAGTAATCTCCTAGGGATACTTTCATTTTAAGAATGAATTCAGTATAACACAGTGCTGGAGCCTGGCTAAATCATACCAGGATGGCACTTCTTTCTCTTTCTACACATATATGTGTGCATGCACACACACACACACACACACACACACACACACACACATTTAATTGCTTTTACTGTTTTTGCTGAAATGTCCTCAGCTTTTAGAAGCTATTTAGAATTATTTTAAGAAGAATTTTATTTATATACCTTACAGTCTACATACTACCATGAATGAACTCTTCAGATGATACACAACTAGTCATTATAACCTTTGAGGAGACACAGTGCTACCTGAATGAGTCATTAGTTTCTGGGCCCAGAGAGCGAATCTGGGAGACCTTTCATATCTTATAATTAAACACATTCTGCAGCTTGCAGATAAACATGCTGATCTGACAGCGAGTTAAGGAGGTTTATCAGCATCTGTGCACCTGCAGTGTTAACACTAAAAGACATGACTTCATTAAAACTCACTGTGCTCGTGTGAACAATGAGTAATGGTCGTAGGTGTGAAAAAGAAAAGACACTACTAGACAGCGGCTTTAAGCTCATCTTTGAAAACATGAACTCATTCTATCTGACATGTCCAGCTGTGCAAGCAGCAACGCTGAGTGAGCTGCAGTTAGCTGTACTAATACAGAGGATTAGAACATAGGCTGGGCCACACAGAAAGGGTGGGAATGCTTAATACACTCGAGGGCTGTGAGTGCTGCACACAGGGACAACGAGGACCCCGCAGTGACAGAAGATATTTCGCTAGCTGTCGTAAAGGAGATTGTATTTTTCATGGTCTTCTAGGAATATTTCTTTTGCCAGTGACTTTTTGCCTTTTGAGGCCAGTGTTTCCTAGGATGAAAAAACAATACAAAACATCAATCTCAAAAAGAAAAACTCCACAGGGAAATAACGAGGGTTGCCACAGTTACCAGTGTTGTCTCATAAAATCTCAAAACAATGAAATTGGGTTGTGTGTGTGTGTGTGTGTGTGTGTGTGTGTGTGTGTAAGTCTACAACTTTGAGCGACAGGGATCCAGGGCCTGAGCTAAAAGACCCATTCATTAAGGTATTTGAAAGAGGTTCAAATGGAGTAGAACTAAGGTTTAGAAGCTTTGCTGGTGGATGGACCTTGATTCTTGATTCTGCGCCAACCTTATCTGAGAATGTATTGGAACAAATTTTCTCACATGGTCCTATCTTTGGTATAAAATATACATAGTCTGAGCCAAGTTGGATTGTACCTGTTCATGGGGGGGAAGTTCTAAAAATTTCACTGTAGGCTGTAATTACACTTTACCTTAGCTTAGTTACACTTGACAAACTCACTGCATCCCCTTGCCCATTTGGCAGAATTATGGGGAGAAGAAGTTTTACTTTGATTATATGTGCATACAAGACAGTTAGAGTGGAGGCAAAAGATATAATTCCATGTTATAAGTAATTGCATTCTTTGTTTTACAAACCGGCAAACTCTCATGAGTTAACAACATGGGCACTTGATGCCTATTGATAAAATTTAAATTTTAAGAATGTTACTGGCTTCTTTTATTTTCTTGTCAACCTAACACAGTACTCAAGATACAGAGTGCTCACATGCAATCACCAAATTGGCAAATGCAAATGCAAAATACACATAACATACAGTAATTAAGTGTGGTCATGAATTTCTCTAAACCATATGGTACTTGGTCAACTCCCTTAGAGACACATCCAAGCTTGTCTATTTCAGGCATTGAAAACGATACAGCTCAGGATTTATTGGCATGTTGGTCAATAAGTTACTGAAGTTAATCTTCATTTAATGAATCATCAGCAAGGGAGATACACAGATGACAAACGTTCAGTTTTCACAAATCTCTCGCCCAATCTGTCTCTCTTCCTTCTGTCTTCCTAATTATTGATTTAATGTATGAGCCCCTCCTCCCAGTCTTTCTGTCAGCACCCTTGAGAGCTCAGTCTTTTAAAGATGTCCTCATTAGAGTCAATAATTCACCATGGCATATTATATAGTGCCCTGATTATCTATAAAGCTGTTCTTTCATGTTGTACATCCTGGGGTGCTCCAATAATTAATTTGACTAGCTATAAAGAACAATACCTTCTATTGTGAGTGATAAAAATATACTATCCATTGAAGTGAATGTACAGACAGGGCTGGGAGACAAGCTCGGCTAAGCATTTCTCAAGAGGATTTTAATGTTGGAGTCAAGTAGTTCTGTTCTTGGACCTATGTGAAGACATAAGATAAGGTGCAATGTGATTTAGAATTAGTTACCTATTGACCTGAATACTGTTTTGAGGGAATTCCTTCTTCTAATTTTTAAGAGTAAGAGATCTTTTGAATTGCTTATTTGGTGTCATTAAGAACCCTTGCTTGAAATAAAGCATTCCAAAAACAATTCTAAGACCCAGAATAAAAGTCCAGTGTCTGTCTCTCACATTGATTCAGAACTGTTTAGGTTTTTACATAGATATTTGTATGAGAGCTAACAATTTTGATTAATTTAATTAGTGAAGGCCATTTATATACCAGTTTGGCCACCTAAGAAGAGAATAACAATATGTACATTGACATTTTAATTATTGCTATGTAAAAATATAGAGTTCAGTTTAGTTTGTGACAAATAAGCAACAAAATCTGCAAATGAACCTTTGAAGCTTTTGTAGTATAATATAGAGGGGAAGAAGGGTTGAAAGGACAGGAAGGGAATAGGAAGAAAAGTGGGAGCAGTATGTATCACGTACAGGTACAAACTCCTTATGATGAATGTTACCACTACACATATACAATGTACCAATAAAATAAAAAGTTTAAAGAAAACAGTCAAGGGTCCACACCCAAAATATAAGGAGGGGAAGAGGGGTTAAAGGGAGAGGTGGAGACCGTGGAAAAAAGAATCAAATTATATTATGTGCAGGTACAAATTCCCTACAATAAATGTGATCATTATGTGTATCTAAAATCTACCAATATAATTATTTTTTAAAAAATCTTTTATGCATTTATTTGGTACAGGGTCTCACTATGTAGCTCAGACTCATAGTGATCCTCCTATCTTAGCTTCCCCAGGGCTGGGATTACAAGCATGTACTACCACACCTGGTTTGGATGGCTGGCTCCTCAGGGGGCCGGCATGGCATATGGTATGAGGGATTGAACTTGGGTCCTTGCACTTGCCAGGCAGGCACTTAGGCCACCAAGCTATCTCCTCAGCCCCAATAAAATTAATTTTAAAAAGGTCTAGACCCAAATTCTTTACCTATAAAAACTAAATAGGTGACTTTGAGTAAATTCATTTGTGTTAACCTACTTTTAGTTTCCTTAGTCCTATAAAATAGAGATTAGTTCTTTCCAGCTCTGGCATTTTATAGTTTTTTCCTATGATCGGTGCTTTAATCTCCAATAAATAAACCATTTATCAGTTAGACTAGAACAATAAACATAATGCTTTTCCTTGAATACATTCTATATAAAATATACTTATGGAGGCTAAGAAATGGATGAATTATTGCCAAAATATGTTTATTCTCTTTGAGTGGGACAGTTCCTAAGACAAAATTTTTGTTTTATTGCAAAGTGGCTTAGGAAACCTAAACCAGTTCTTCAGTAAAAACCAACCAGCCAACTAACCAAACAAACAAAAACCCACCCTATACCAAACCCTGAATCACAGTAGTCCCAGATTTAGAGACTCATACCAGCCTGGAGGACAAAAGACGTTGCCATGAAACCAGAGTTGCCGAAGTAGACCCCACCCCACCAGCTGTGTACAGGTCTGTCTGGTGTCTCCACCTATGCCGGTGGGTCCCATCCTTGAAAGAATCAACTGAAGCAAAGGGTTGAAAGCCTCAAGAATTTAAGACTGAACTTTCTTTTCTGTAGAAACCATGTACCATCTCAACTGGACTGGACATTTATTTTTCTTCCTGCCAACCAGCAGGCAACAAAGACTCATTTAGTTGCAGACAAAAGCGAAAGAGGTTGTATTTCTAAGTATTTTTTGCACAACTAAGTTGTAATGTGCATTAAATTTGTGTCCTTATTTTACATGGCTTTCTGCTAAGGCCAGTAGATCATATAAAGACTGTATTTATATAAACAAAAATATTGCGATCTTAAGCAAAGGGATACAGTTTTTCTTGTAACTATTATCGTATCTGTCACTAAAAGTCCCTTGTCCCCAGGCACATCAATCTGGGTACTGTTCCTATGAACCTATTTGTTACAACTTTTCGAAGTTAATAAAATTGCACTCCCACTGGTTTCCATTGCTGTTCTGTGTGCAATTCCCCACTGAGTATTTGATGAATTTCTACTCCTTGGGGGCCCCAATTTTTGTGTGAGTATGCTGAGGATCCACATGTGTTGTCACAGGGAGGAAGATAACTTCCTCTGATAACATTGCCCTGGCACCTGAGGAACTTATCATAGCCTGCTATTTGGCTGTGTCTGTTATGTTGGCATGGATCCAGAGCACCAGGAAAGAAAAGCTTGTGCTTTTACAGAGAACATTTTATTCCCTTGGGAAGAGTGTGCATGATTCAACGTCAGGAAGGGAAATTCTTCATATAGATAAAGAGAATGAACATCTGCTTGCCTCTTTTAATAGCTAAAGCACATTTAATGGAGCTCAAGTTATTTCAGAAAGTCTGATTTCTTGAAAGTTGACTATCCCCAGGGCTCTAGTTTTGTTTTGTTTCTGCAAAGAGGGAATATTTTCCTTTGTCTAGAAGACCTATTTGGTGAGGAGAGCTACAATGGAAAGCTATGATTGGGTGCAGGTGGATCAAAGGACAGTTTCTGAAAAAAAAGGCCAAGAATTAGATGCAAATGGAACTTGTCCCTATCTAGGAGGGGAGAGGGAAATGTCTCTCTTGATCAGATGAGGTATCTTATCTATCAATAGGTGTTAATCTACTCAGTGGGAACCTTGCTGTGGTGGGTTGATAACTGGTGATCAACTTGTAACACCCAGCCAAATGGAACCAGCATGGTGCTGGGTGTGGGAGGCCCACCTGAGGATTATCACTGGTGGCATAAAAGACAAAACTGGAGAAGAAACAAAGGTGCTATGGGGAGCTGTTGGGTCTCCTGGAGGACCTTGTTATTGTGGCTTTCCTGATATGAACTTGGTTGTTTTCATCACCTAAGGAGCTCGGGACTTTGTCACTGAGAATGGCTATGGTTCACTTTAAGGGATCTCCAGTCCTTAATCTGAGCATTACTTTGTGGATCTGGAGGGGAGGATGGTGGACTGTTCAGTGTCCTGAAGAGGCTTGTTCATTGGCTTTCCTGATGGGAACTTGGCTTTCCTCATCCTTGGAGGAGCTTGGGACCTCACTGTTGCTAAGATGGCTGTGGTACCTTTAGGGGATCTTGGTTCTTAGTTCTAGCATCGCTTCCTGGCTCCAATGCAGATCCTCAATCTGCTAGCCCAGATTCTTCATCCTGCTAGTATAGACTTTCTAGCTTTCATCAGTGACCTTTTGTCCTTCCCAGAGCAGATTGATGAAACAGATCTGCATGGGACATTGTTGTGGGCTCTTGCCTTCAGCTGGAATTATGGGAAACATTGTTATGGGCTCTAGGTCTTCAGCTGGATTCATGCAGGACATTATTGTGGGATCCTCAGATGGATTTATTTGGTTTTTAGTGTGTGGACATATTTCCTGCACTCTTTGTGTATGACTCTTTAGATGATTACTATAAAATACTCTTATAAATTATGTGTCCTGTATTTTTCCTTGCAAACCTCAGACTACAATATTTGTTATTAAGTAGTCATAAAAACCACATCCTGTCCTGGCATGGTGGTGGATACCTATGATCCTAGCACTTGGGAGGCTAAGGCAAGAGTCTGAGGCCAGCCTTAACTACATAATGAGACCCTGTCTCAAAAACAAAAGCAATATAACACCAAGGAACATCCTGATTTGAAAGATAGGGAGTAGTGGGAGAAAGAAGGACAAATCCAATCTCTAGTCTACCTTTGTCATATCTGTGTTTCTTACCTAGACATTTTAACACCTTGACAGGATTGTACTTCTCAGGAGAGTATATGGCTTGTTTTATTTTAAAATATAACTTATTTCTGACTTTGCAAGAAAGCAGGAACATTGCCTTTGTTTCTACCAGAACAGAAAGAGACTCAGCTTCAACAGTTTTAAACTGAAATCCACGGCAGGTAGAGCTATGATTCTGGGTCACACAGTGGCAGACAGAAAACTACAAAAGTCCCTAGGCTCCCAATCTGTTTTTCCACTGTACAGCATAGTGCTGTTTTGTTTTAGTGTCTCTGAATTGTATCGTGGTGTATCCATTCATAGGACGTTTGTGTCACTTCAGTTTTTTTTTTTTTTTTGTTACTGCAAACAAAGCTGTTGCTCAAAAGTTAACTTATTTTTATACTTTTCAGAGCTCCATCTATGTGTTTAGTAACATTGTAGTTGTTTAATAAATATTTTTTGAAGCAGTGGGTGTGTTTTCTGAAGATAGGTTATTTGTTGACTCCAATTCAGCAGTTTGTTCATAAAGGCTCTGGAAAACACTCTACCTACTAGATTATGGGTAAAGCCATATTTTTCTCCAACATTTCAGCAAGCAAACACAGGGTTGTTCATAACCAAGGAAGAGGCATTTTTTTCTAGTTTTTTTTCCTCCATACTGTGGTGTATCTCTGTCTAGGATGAGAATGCTTTATGTTGCAGGTTGTTCTTTGTTCTCCAAAATCTATGCTCCATGTATGCATTCCTTAATAATTTAGCTTTTCTTTTCTGTCCTCTTTTTCATCTTTTTGCAGAGTCCATGCAATCCTACAATACGTATTATAAACACTAACCTCAAATGTGGCAGTATAATTCAGTTCTGGCTAATGCAATACAAATGGAGATGTAATTTTTTGATACTGACCTTAATAGTTGGAGGAATGCCTTTCTTCTTTCTTTCATCCTGTTGCCTTGAATGTGGATGTAATGGCTGGAGGTCCTGCAGCTATCATGGGCTGTGTTGTATAGAAGGGAAACATGCACACAGAACAAGGTAGAAGATATTGGACATCCTGGAAGCATGGCACTTCCTTATCGTCCCTGGATGGCTCTCCTGTTACCTTCCATATGACAAAGGAATAGCCAAGTATTTGTTTAATCCTAGTTTTTATTTTGGGTTCAATTCTAGTTACCCTAATTTTAAATGATATGGATTCCTGGGGTGGCAATCTGCTTTCTGTTATCAGCCTAATTTTATTGTATAAAAGAAGACAAGAAACAGATGAATTCTTGAATATTTTCTTATAATTTTGAAGATGTTTTACATATATTTATAGGGGTTCTATTTAAAGAAGCTGAAAAGAAAATTTTTATACAGGATTTTATATTTTCTTGCTACAAAAATGTTTTATGTGCCAAATCCTAGAACAGAAAAAAGCACATTAGTGGAATTATGGGTGAGATTTGAATAAAGTCTACAGCTCAGTTAAGAGTTTTGTAGCCTTCTCCTTCTCCTTCTCCTTCTCCTTCTCCTTCTCCTTCTCCTTCTCCTTCTCCTTCTCCTTCTCCTTCTCCTCCTCCTCTTCCTCCTCCTCCTCCTCCTCCTCCTCCTCCTCCTCCTCTTTTTTTTGTATTTAGTACAGGGGCTACAGGGTCTCACTACATAGATCAGACTCACAGTGATTCTCCTGTTTTCAGACTCCTAAGAGCTGGGATTACAGGCATGCCCCACCACACCCAGTCTCAGTTGCTGTCTCAGCATGCCCTGGGAGTGGGGCAGGCACAGCAGGCCTGGGGATCGAACCCAAGCCTGCTATGCTCTGCCTAAGCAGGCGCTTTAGTCCGCTGAGCTATCTGGCCAGCCCCTTTTCTTCATTTTTATAACCATACCATAATTACATCAAATGTTAACATTAGGAGGATTGAATTGAAGGGCATATGGAAATTCAGAATTTTTTCTTATTGTGGTAAAATATGCATAGTATACAATTTACTATTTAAGCAACTTTTAGGTCTATGTGTCATAGTTACTTTCTTTTGTTAAGACGTAATACCTGACACCCACAACTTTAAAGAGGAAAGATTTGTTTTGGCTCACAGTTTTTGGAGGTTTCAGGCCCATAGTTGGCTGGCCTCATGGCAGGGTGGCAAGAAGAGGCACCTGAAGGAGGAGAATTGCACATTATGTGGCAATAGGAAGTGGAGTGAAGCTTGTGTGTAGGGGGGATGGACACTTTCAGGCTGCACCCCTAGTGACCGCCCTAGCCACCCTGCTGCAACCAGGCTTCCTCTCCCAAATCACGTTAATGTATCGATCCACCAGTGGACTAATCCGCAGATGCAGATCAAACCTCTTGATCCAGTCAGTTTCCAAAATCCCATGTGTGAGGGGATGAGGCTTTGCGGGGACATCAGCCATAAACCATAACACTACAGTTCTGTGAGACTAAGCACTCTGTTTCCAACCTTCCATATCATTCTTTTCTAGAGGTTTTTCATCTTTCCAAAAAAAAATTCTGTACTCATTAAATACTCCCTATTTTCTCCCATTTGCCATCCATTGGCAACCACAGTTCTATTTCTGTGCTAATGAATTGGATTGCTCTAGCCACCTTATGTAAGAATCGGGCGTTATTTGCCCTTCTGGTAATGGCTTATTTCACTCAGCTTAATGTCTTTAAGGTTCATCCACGTTGTAATGTTTTAGAATTTCCTTTTTAAGGCTAAAAAATGTCCCATTGCATACATATATCACATTTTGTTCACTCGTTCATCTATTGATTTAAACTTTTCAGATTTGGTTCATAGGATCCAACCCAAAGACATTCCTGCTGTCATCTCTGGAACCCATGAATCTTACCTTACACTCAAGAATGGACTTCACAAATGCGATTAATTTAAGGATTGAGGTAGGGAGGTTATTCTGGGTTTTCTTCACCAGCTTTAAATGCAATGAGATGACTCAGTATAAGAGAAGAAAAGGGAGATTTCAGACAGACGAGGAAGAGACAATGTGGCCAGGAGGCATGGATTAGAGTGATGTAGACTGAAGCCAAGAATGCCCATAGCCAGCAGAAATTGGCAGAGCAAGAGATAGATTCTCAGGGCTTCCTGAGGGAGGGTAGCACCTAGCTGCTGGCCCAGACTTCTGGGACTGTGAGAGAATAAGTACTTGTATTTTAAGCTATCATGTTTATTTAGCAGTTGCATGAAATTAACACACAACATAACAAATTTTGCTGATCAACATGATGCCAGATGTTTAGCTGATGAAATAGCATTTATGTAGACACAGTATGCAAATGACTTAATTTTTCTTTGTTAAAGTCATACTAATTTATACTGTTCAGAATTTCTGTGGCTGTTATTGTAATAATCTTAAAATATTTTTTCCTGAGTGAAAAAATGATACATTTTGTGACAGAAAATTTAGGAAATAAATTATTAAGAATGAAATAAAATACCACCTACAATCCCAGCACCCAGTTCTGATAATATTTATACATATTTCCACTAACTCTTCCTTTTTGGTTTACAAATTACATTTAAATTAACATCTAAAATAATTCTGCATGAGATCAGTCTATGTATAATAAGCATTTATGAATAAAATATTTTATTTACCAAATTATTCTCCACAAACTGTTGTAGGTTTAGTGGGCTGGATCAGCTGAATTTGTGTACTATGACTAAACTAATACAATGGAGAGAAAGATTAATGATGTATTGCTTTCTCTCTTTATGCATCTGCGTTCTTTTTATGTTTACTTGTTATATAATGGAATATATACATATATATAAATTTTATTTTTTATTGTTATAACCATAACTGTCACTCACCCAATGAGCTGTCATAAGGTGCCAGGCACCCTAGTGTTTACATGGGTTCCTTAATGGTTTGGAACAGAAGGGATGGTCGGAACTGTCATCACAGGTAGGACACATGGAAGGTGTCTGCTGACCCTGGCCCGTGAGCAGCACGCTGGTCCACTTCTTGAGCTCAGTGAGTAGAGCGTTTCCTCCTGTGCACTCTGGTGGACCGCAGGCTCCAGCCTCGGCTGGCACCTAAGACAATGACAGTACAGGGTGCTGGTGCTCTATGAGAGCAAGTGATGAAGTGGCTGGCATAAATAACCCAGTCATAGTGTTCCGTAAGTATCAACCACTGAGTGGAGAGTTGAATGGTTCACAACAATATTGGAAATAGTATATTTTCTTGTAAAATTTACTGTGTCTTATGTTACAGGAAAACTGTTCAGTAAAAAAGGGCAGAATCAAAACTCCTTTTGCCCTTTAAGTTGGAAATTAATTTAACATCTACAGCATTGAATACATTACTTTCTAAATTTTTTTTCATTTATTTATTTATTGGCTACCAGGTCTTACTATTCAGGTCAGACTCATAGAAATCCTTCTGTCTCAGTCTCCCCAGCACTGGGATTACAGGTGAGTGCCACCATGCCCAGTTTCCATGGCCAGGGTTCTGGGGCAGGCACACCCATGTGGTACCAGGGATCAAACCTGGGTCCTTGTGCTTGCCAGGCAGGCACTTAGACTGCTGAGCTATCTCCCCAGCTGGAATACATTTCTTTAGTAGTGAGAATAGTTGATCAGGGACCCTTAAATTGTGCTGTTGTTTGTTTCTGAAGGAACAGATTCTCACATGTCTCCAAAAAAATTCAGTAAGTTATGAGCTAGAAAGAAAAATGACCACTAACAGGATGACCTCTTCCATGGTGTCTCTGTCTCTGTGGTAGGATAGCCCTCAGGGAACAGCATCCTTCTCAACTTGAAATCTACATGAATCACTGCAATATGACTGTGTTTCTGTCATGAGCTAAATGTGATTGATTCAATGACCTGGATTAGGTATCTTACATTGGTCTTAAAATAGAGTGTGCCTAAGGAGAGTCACATGGAGAGAAAACATTCTCTCAGTCTTTCACAGAGAGCAAAATGGTCAAGCAATGGCCATGACTCATCCACATGGCTGACACTGACAAAGGATCTTCAGACTGTGGTACAGGGCTTCAGGGTAAATCCTGAGGGGATCTGACTGACCCTGTCAGATACAAAAGTTACATTTCTTGTTATATAGGTCTTGCTTTATCTTGGTCTTAACCATCCATCAGAAAAATATAAAACAAGGTATAAAAAGTAAAGCCATATTAATATGCTGAGCTATAAAAGACTCAAGTCAACAACTTCTGACATTGCCAGTCCTATGGATAACCCACTACTATTATGGACTACTGGACTATATTGGATTATTTTGCTGATTTAACGTACCTACAATATTTAAATAGCAATGGAATACCCATCTCTGACAAAACTGAACAAAAGAAGTGGATACAAACGAAGAACTATTTTGTATCTATATATACAAAATAGGATAGATATAAAGCTACTTTCTCTTAATTCAATGAGAAGAAAGATTTGTACCAATAGTGTTTGGACAGGATATCATGTCTGCATTTTGTACTATGAATAATCACTATGAAGACAACAATATGCAATGTATTAATTATTGAAACTGTTCCTATTAATTGGTTTAGAAACTGTCTCATTCCTATTTGTTTCTTAATAAAATTAATAAGAAAATAATAAATAAAATTTGTTATCTGTTTTCTTTATTGTATGTGTTTCTTAACAGCAGTAGAAACAGATTATCATGCGTTTTCCATGAAATGATTTTCATAGAAATGTCACTTAGTATGTATGATGATGCACACCTGTCACAGATATCTTGGGACATTACATCACCTAAGTGCAGTACAGAGCATGGCACCTTAAATATATATTTTTATTATTATTATTTTTTATGTAACAGGATCCATTTTGCAGATTACTAATAATTCTCTTAAACATTTATTTTATTTTGTTTTTTTATTTTGGTTTTTAATATTTATTTGATACAAGGTCTCGCTATAGTTGGGACTTGTAGTAGTCCTATCTCAGCCTCTCTAGTGCTAGGATGACAGGTGTGCACCACCGCACCCATTTTGGGGCTAGCACAGCATGTGATACTGGGAATTAACTCAGGGCCTTACACTTAGACTGCCAAGCTATCTCCCCAGCCCTTAAACATGATTTTTTTTTTTTTTTCGGTACTAAGGATTGAACTCAGGACCCTGTGCTTGCCAGGCAGTGCTTATTCTACTGAGCTATATCTCCCCGGCCCCCCCTTTTTAAAAAAAAAAACATAATGTTAAAAGGCTATATATATTCCATTCTATATCAGTCAATTTTCACATTTCACTTTTTTAAAATTTTGCTTTATATTAATCAAAACTCTGGAGAATATAATAATTTTTCACAAAATAATTTTGAGTCCATTCTGAATTTTCTCAATGGCTCATCCTATCTACTTTACCCATTTAGATCTCGAGAGGTCAAAGGTCTCTTCTTCCTTCCCACCTTCTTCCCTCCCTTTCTCCATTCTTTGTTCTTTGAGATCAGACCCAAGGCCTCATGCGTCCTAGGCAGGCCCTCTACTGTTGTACTACTGAGCTAAATTACTAGCCTTTGACCCGCGATTGAGGCAGCCTGAGCCAGTCCCCTACAAAAAAAAAATTCCTTCTTGACTTTTGCCGACCAAATAGCTCAACAGATTAAAGTACTTGCAAGCAGGCGCAGGAGTCAGGGGTTTGATCCCTAGGCCTTCCATGTCAGCCCTGCCCCCAGGGCAAGCTGAGGTGTTGACTGAGACTGGGCGTGGTGGCGCAGGCCTGTAATCCCAGCACTTGGGAGGCTGTAAACAGGAGGATCATTATGAGTCCAGTTTATGCAGTGAGACCCTGTGCACCCCTGTACACCCCTGTACACCCCTGTACACTGTGGCCTAAACAAACAAAAAAATAAATAAATAAAAATTTGCCAGCCTCCTAGGATTTTTTCTTACTGATTTATGTAAAATAGATGCAAACACTTTGAGATATGTAAGTGCTAAATGATAAACCATGATAATGTTTAATGTTCAAATGATAAAACATTTGTATTATGTGTGTTTATATAATTATAGGTATTCTTGTACAATATTATGAACAAAACAACAATTATCATCAATCTAATCTGCTAGTCATCACAATGAAAAATTAATTTTGGCTTTGTTTGTGTAAGATAAACCTTATTAGCAAATGGATTCAATCTGTTACTTAAGAAACAAAAATAAACACTGAGAAGTTGGTAATGTAGACTATGACAATTTCAGAATTTAAGAAATTTGTACATAGATCTGCCCATGTTATCTATTACTATTACCATTCCTATCCAATACAAATTTTTTAAAAGTCAATATGAGAAATTAGAAATGGAAACTAGAGTTGGTAATTCTGAAACATTAAGTATTATTGGTTTTTAGAATGATTCTACTTTCTTTTTTTAAAATTTACGTGTTTAGTACTGGGTTTTGCTATGCAGCTCAGACTCAGAGCAATCTTCCTGTTTCAGCCTTCGCTGCGCTGGGATTACAGGCATGTGCCACCACACCTGGTTTCAGTGGCTGGCTCAGCACAGGACCAGCACAACATGTGGTACCAGCACAGTGTGCAGTATCAGGAATTGAACCTGGGTCCGTGTGCTTGCCAGGCAGGTGCTTAGAACAGTCAGTTATCTCCTCGGCCCTGATTCCACTTTCAATTGGAGAGAAAAACACAAAGGAAGAAAAAACAAACCTTTAGTCTTGAGCCCTTTGAACTAACAATATCCACTGAAAAAATATTTGTAAAATGTGTGTACCACAAATAAGCAAAACAAAGGGTTTGTGGAATTAACTTGGGTTTTTCAAAGGCAACAAAATGTTTAAGAGTTCAAGCAACTGTTAGATATTTTCCCAAATGGAGAATAATTGTGGAACTAATAATCTACATGTCAGGGTATGAAGGGAATAGGAATTAATCAGATGCTTCATTGGAAAGCAGATTGCAGCTTCAGCTGCAGAGGGGTGTCCGTAGGGGCCAGCCACAGCTGCTCCAAGATACTTAACTAGATGGAGACTCGTCATTTCCTCATGGTAATTTTTATTTTATTTGTATATTCAGATTGAGTATGTGGCTTCACGAATATCTTGTTGATAGAGTATGTATTGTTTTCTCCTCTCTTTCAAATTAGAAAGCTTCATGGAGAGTCCTTTCCTCCTAATCTTTAAACTGCCATCCTACATCAGACTCCAAAATAGTATCTAGACTTAAGTATGGCATTTTTGAGCTCCAAAAAGATTCTATAAACAACTATGCATATATAGTAAAGTTGAAAAACACAATAAACAATATAAACATGCGATGCTGTCAGTGTTCAAAAGAAATATATATAGAAAAATTTCTTTAACACAAGAGGTTTTAGTCAAAGAGCTTTACTACATCAGAGTGGCTACTCACTTAAAAGTGAAGTCCTTTTAGAAGGGATGAATAGACTAAGTAATTCCACAGCATCCTTATGTAACAGAGAGACTGGAACTTTTCAAAATAAATTGATGTGATTTCCCCAGAAATACGTATGCCTTCATTACTTTGACTTAAAATTTCTTGAGTAAATATGGGTCACTTCAAGCCATCACTTAACTAACACAAATTTTGGGGGTACTTATTCCATAAAATGTGCTCACCATTGCTCTGTAATACTGAGGCTTTACACAGGAAGGGAAAATAGGCATGGCTTCGAAAACAAAAAATAGCATAGGAAGTGAAGTACATTCATCAGTACATTCTATACTGAAGAAATTAGAGGCAAAACAAAACCCAGACCTCACTGTGCTACCCATAGAATTTAAAGGAGAGTGAGAAAAAGTTTGGAGATAGGTAGAGATAATGATAGAGATAGAGATAGAGATAGAGATAGAGATAGAGATAGAGATAGAGAGATAAAGAGGCAGAGATAGACAGATATTAAACAAGCATGTGATTAAGAATATAATTAGGAATGATGATAATCAAGGAGATTATGGGGCCAAAGGGGAAAGTGATCGATGACGTAGAGTGTGCCTAAGGAGAGTCACATGGAGAGAAAACATTCTCTCAGGCTTTCACAGACAGCAAGTTTGCCAAGCAATGGCCATGACTCAACCATATGGCTGACACTGACAAAGGAAGGTTCTACAATCTGAGATAGAGAGTCTCATGATAAATCCTGAGGGGATTT